>NW_011888792.1:5879099-5879872 GCF_000151845.1 Pteropus vampyrus | reverse complement strand
AACATGTATTAATATCTATGATCCCAATCAGGGAGCCTCAAAATATTTAAAGCAATTGCTAATAGAACTAAAGGAAGAAGAATATCAAAAAATTATCATAGTAGTGGACCTAAATACCCCACTGTCGGATGGACAGATCGTCCAAACAGAAAATCAATAAGGAAATAACATCCTTAAATGCCACATTAGACCAACTGGACATAATTGACATTTACAGAGCCTTCCATCCCAAAACAGCTGCTTATGCATTCTTCTCTAGTGCACATGGAACATTCTCAAGAATCGACCACATACTGGGACACAGAGATAGCCTCAACAAATATAAGAGGGTTGAAATGATACCAATTATATTCTCTGATCATAATGCTTTGAAACTAGAGATCGACTGCAAAAAGAAATCAGGAAGAACCATAAATACATGGAGATTAAACAACATGCTACTGAAGAATAACTGGGTCAGAGAAGAAATAAAAAGAAAGATCAAGAGATACATAGAAACGAATGATGATGATAGTACAACTTATCAAAACTTTTGGGACATGGCAAAAGCGGTCATAAGAGGAAAGTTCATATCATTGCAGGCCTATCTCCAAAAACAAGAACGAGCCCAAATAAACAACTTAACGCTTCATCTTAAAAAACTAGAAAAGTAAGAACTAATGAAGCCTAAAGTCAGCAGAAAGAAATAATCAAAATTAGAGCAGAAATAAATGAAATTGAAAACAAAACAAAACAAAAATAGAAAAAATAAATGCAACAAAGAGATGGTTCTT
>NW_011888792.1:5875257-5878199 GCF_000151845.1 Pteropus vampyrus | reverse complement strand
GAAATAATCAAAATTAGAGCAGAAATAAATGAAATTGAAAACAAAACAAAACAAAAATAGAAAAAATAAATGCAACAAAGAGATGGTTCTTTGAGAAGGTAAATAAAATGGACCAACCTCTGGCTAGACTCACTAAAGAAAAAAGAGAAAAGACACAAATAAACACAATCAGAGATGAAAGAGGAGAAATTATGACTGACATCGCAGAAATACAAAGGATCATACAAGAATACTATGAAAAAGTATATAACACCAAATTTAATAACCTAGAAGATTTAAATAAGAACTTAGAAAAATACAGTCATCCTAGACTGAATCAAGAAGAACTGGAAAATCTAAATAGATTGATCAGCTGTATGGAAACTGAAGCAATCATCAAAAACCTACCAAAAAGTAAAAGTCCAGGACCGGATGGCCTCACCAGTGAATTCTACCAAACATTCAAAGAAGATTTAAAACCTGTTCTCCTCACATTCTTCCAGAAACTTGAATTGGAGGAAATACTTCCCAATTCATTTTATGAGGCCAATGTTAGTCTGATACCAAAACCTGGTAAGGGTAACACAAAAAAGAAAACTACAGACCAATATCTCTCATGAATACAGAAGCAAAAATCCTAAATTAGATACTAGCGAACCGAATACAGCAATATATTTAAAAGATTATACACCACCATCAAGAGGGTTTCATCCCAGGGGCACAGGGATGTTTCAACATACGCAAATTGATTAATGTGATATACCACATAAACAAATTTAAAAATAAGAATCATATAACCATATCAATAGATGCAGAAAAAGCCTTTGACAAGATACACCATCCATTTATGATCAAAATACTTAACAAAATTGGTATAGAAGGAAAGTACTTAACATAATGAAGGCCATATACGACAAACCCTCAGCCAACATTATACTTAATGGTGAAAAACCAAAAAACCTTCTGTCTAAGAGCAGGAACAAGGCAAGGCTGTCCACTATTACCACTGTTATTCAATATAACACTGGAGGTCCTAGAGAGTGCACTCAGACAAGAGAAAGATATAAAAGGCATCCAAATAGGAAACGAAGAATTCAAACTGTTACTATTTGTGGATGACATGATTCTCTATATAGAAAACGCGAAAGACTCCACAAGAATGCTACTAGAAACAATAAGCAAATATAGTAAACTTTCTGGATACAAAATCAACGTTCAAAAATCCATTGTGTTCCTATACTCTAATAATGAAGTGTCAGAAAAAGAAGTAGAAAAAAATAATTCCTTTTGCAATTGCAACAAAAACAATAAAGTACCTAGGAATAAATTTAATGAAACATGTGAAGGACCTATGTAATGAAAACTACAAGACCCTATTAAAAGAAATCAAAGAAGATACAAAGAAATGGAAAGATATTCTGTGTTCTTGAATTGGAAGAATCAGCATAGTTAAAATGACCATATTACCTAAAGCATTATACAGATTTAATGTAATCCCCATCAAAATCCCATCGGCATTTTTTAAAAAAATAGAACAAAAAATAATCAGATTTGTATGAAAGCACAAAAGACCCTGAGTTACCAAAGTCATTCTGAGAAAAACGAACGAGGCTGGAGGCATCACTCTGCCCAACTTCAAAATATACTACAAAATGACAGTAATCAAAATGGTATGGTATTGGCAGAAAAATAGACACATGCACCAGTAGAACAAAACTGAGAGTCCAGAAGTAAACCCATATTTATATGGACAAATAATCTTTGACAAAAAATCCAAAAGCATACATTGGAGAAAGGAAAGCTTCTTCAATAAATGGTGCTGGGAAAACTGCAAAGCCACCTGCAAAAAAATGAAATTAGACTGTTTTCTATCACCACACACCAAAATTAACACAAAATAGATTAAGGACCTGAATATAAGACCTGAAACAATAAAATGCATAGAAGGAAAAATAGGAATTAAGCTCAAGAACCTTGGACTTAAAGAGGAATTTATGAATTTGACAAGATACAAGACTCCACAAGAACACTACTAGAAAGAGTAAGCAAATAAAGTAAACTTTCTGGATACAATAAAATAAATAAATGGGACTACATCAAACTAAAAAGCTTCTGCTAAGCAAAGAAAATCATCGACAAGGTAAAGAGACAACCATCCAAATGGGAAAATATATTTGCAAGCAATGCCTCCGATAAGGGCCTAATATCCAAAATATCCAAAGAACTCATACGACTCAATAACAACAAAAAGCAAATGATCCAATCAAAAAATGGGCAGAGGACCTGAACAGACACTCCTCCTCAGAGGACATAAAAATGGCCAACACATATGTAAAAAGATGCTCAACATTGCTAGGTATTAGGGAAATGCAAATCAAAACCACAGTGAGATACCATCTCATACCTGTTAGAACAAGTAATAACAAATGCTGGAGAGGATGTGGAGAAATAAGAACCATCATACACTGCTGGCGGGACTGTAAATTGGTACAGCCACTATGGAAAACAGTACGGAGGTTCCTTGAAAAACTAAAATTGATCCACCGTATGATCCAGCAATCCGTCTACTGGGTATTTACCCCAAAGACTTGAAAACCATATCTGAAATGATGTTTGCACACCGATGTTCATAGCAGCATTATTCACAGTGGACAGGACATGGAAGCAACTGAAGTATCCTATGATAGATGATTGGTTAAAGAAGCTATGGTACATATATACAATGGAATATGACTCAGCCATAAGAAGAGATGAAATACTACCATTTGCGACAACATGGATGGACCTCGAGATAATCACGCCAGAGAAATAAGAAATAAGAGAAATAAGCCAGACAGAAAAAGTTGAAAATCACATCATGTCTTTTATATGTGGGATGTAAACCTAAAAGCAACAAATGAACAAGAGAAACAAGCAGAAACTCATGGACTAGTACTATAGACTAGTGGTTACCAGAGGATAGG
>NW_011888792.1:5865082-5875207 GCF_000151845.1 Pteropus vampyrus | reverse complement strand
TAAACCTAAAAGCAACAAATGAACAAGAGAAACAAGCAGAAACTCATGGACTAGTACTATAGACTAGTGGTTACCAGAGGATAGGGGGTGGGGGATGAGGGGGGAGGTAGACAGGGTAAGGGAGGTCTAATATAGTGGGGTAGGGGGAGGGTGAAGTGGGTAAAGGGGATCAAATATATAGTAGCTGAATGAAATTGGACTTTAAGTAGCGAACACACAATAGAATGTACAGATGTCAAATTATAATGTACACCTGAAAATTATGTGATTGTATTAACCAATGTTACCCCAATAAACTTAATAAAAAAAAAAGAAAAAAAAAAGAATTAATTCTTATTAATTTCTCTAGTAATACTGGAGGAGTGTAAATAAAAGGGAATTTCACTTTCAGAATAGATGAGTCTGGAACAATTATATATAAAGGTAAATTTAAAATATTCAAAGTTTAAATGTCATAAAGAAAGACCTAATTGATGAGGTCTTATGGTAAACACTACCATAGAGGGAATCTTTACCCTATAATTTATGTTTATAAATGTTTTCTGTTATCAGGTTGGCTTAAAGTGATTATACTTCCACATATATCTTTTTATTATCTTTGATTCCAAGGATATGATGCATAAGAGATCTCATGCATATGGTTCTTTCTTTGTAAGATTTTGATTGAGAGTTTTATTCAACTTTTAATATTTTAGTTTTTGAAGTTTTTAAGTTCTCTGTTTTAGAAGTAAACATGATAGATACAAAGTTAAGTTTTTGTATGGCCAACCTAGTTTTAGGAACATTTTGCTTTGTCTTATTTTCCCTTTTATCAAAAATACTTTAAAACTAGATGTTAGGAAGAAAATTAGTATGCTCATGTGGAATTATGTCCATATTCTCATTTCTAGATTCCAAAAAATCAATTGAATTTAGAACAACAAAATGAACCAAGCAAACATCAATGTGACTATCACTGCTTGCCATAATCAGTGTTACTGAGAAATGTTTATCAACATGAATCCCTTTAATCCCAGATGCCAATATGATAAGATGTTTGCTTTTAATAAGTGCAATATTCTAAGGTGCCATTCAACTAGGCTTTATATATTTATCAACACAATAATTATATGTTAAGCACTAAATGTATGTTAAGCTTTCTACTAAGATTCTTAATGTATGTTATCTTGATTAGTCCAGGCAATAACTCTATGAAGTAGGTATTACCTGTATAATCCAGAAAAGGACAGTGAGACGTTTAAAGGGGTCAAGTATGGTCCAGGGTCATACGGACAGTAGTAGAAGAGGAATTAAATACAGGTAGCATGATTTGAGAAACTGCATTCTGTCTTCAGAGATGGCTATATTTTAACTTCAGAAAGAGATTTAAAAAACTTTAAGTGGATATTGAGGTAAAGTTGATAATAACAATCTGTAATCACAAAATATTTCTTAGAACTGCAGTAGGACACAGTGAAATCTTAATATGGTGTTAACCTATGTTTTCTTTCTTTTTTTCTTTAATAAATTTTATCCCAAACTTTAAATATTGTAGAGTGGATTTAAGGATATTAGGAAATGTAGTCTCCTGTTAAACTTTTGTAAGTCACAATTAAATATTTAAGATGTAAGTAGAATTATACATAAGCATTTTATTTACAACATATTATTTTTGGGAATTAAAAGCTCTATGTAGAAATTTGCATACCTAATTTTTTTGGGGAATTATCTTTTTCTCAAATAATAAGTAATTTTGAAGAATGTTATCTCTTTGAGTTACTTTAAATTATTCCTTCAAGGACTTATTAACAAAGATTGTAAAACCATAAATTAAAATAGAACTAGAATCAATTATCAAAGCATTTGTTTTTTAAACTTGAGTAGATATAAATCCATTTTTAAAAGATTGTTTATATTTAAATGCAGAGCAGATATGAATGACTTGATTTTAACTGACAGTTTGCTATTATCATTAACTATTCCACAAAAAGTTAACATGACTCTCTGAGATTAAATTTTTCATGTGTAATGATAGTTTAATTCAATTTTTACTACAGATATGCATTCATGCATGAACTTCAGTATTTTTATTCATTAATGTTAAAGTTAAAATCCATAAATAGATTATTTGTAACTTGAAAAAACATCCATAGATAGGTATGAGTGTGAGTGTGAGTGTGAGTGTGTGTGTGTGTGTGTGTGTGTGTGTGTGTGTGTGTGTGACTGTAGTTCATAATATTCCTGGCCAAACCAACATATTGTTAAAATGTTTATATTAATATTTTACTGGTGTATATCATTGCTTTTTATGTAAGTTCTTGAACTCTCACTAAGAATCCCCCAATATTTTTCTACCAGTCTCACATAAAATTTATAAACTGGCTGCACTTCTTCTACCATATTCTTCATTTATCTTACATTTCTTGGTGGATGCTGACCACTAAGTTACTTTAGACAACATCAAGATACATTAAAATTGAGCTAACTTGGAAATTTTTTAAAAATGATACTACTTATATAAATGTGCCAGTTATGAATTTAGCCTCTCAACTCCAAATCCATATTGGATTGCCTGCTCTGTGATCCCGGAACTGGATGCTATACACATTTCTCCTTTGCTAGCTGTCATGAGTCTAACTAAGCTTTGTCAGTATGGTGTACTGGAGAAATTTTGGAGGACAAAGAGATTCCTCTTCTGGGGTTAGGAGGGTTCCTAGAAGCAGGATCCTGGAGTGCATATGGTTTCTGCAGTGCCCAGCTCTTGCAACAAGCCAGCTTCTGTAGCACTAGCCTGTGATAGCACCTGGCTGAACAGTCAAATAGATTGGTGGCTCCTCTGAATGGCCTTCTCTAGCACCCACTCAGATAGCTTTGTAGCCTCAGTGACTATCTCCATAACCAGAGTCACAACTATTTACGTTCCAATGATATCTAGATTTAAGGCCTTGGAAATGAACAAGATGGGGAAAAAACTCTTCTATATGTGCTCCTTTCCTTGGGCACTCTGTCTCAGTCCTAGAGGTAGCAGCTGTACCCTACATCTTCTACTCTTATATAAGTTCTTTAGAGTTCTCTTTACTTTTTCCTAGTCAATATTCTGTTTCTCTAATCCCCTGTTATAATTAGTAATTATTTATATTAAACTTTCTCTTTTCTAATGATTGTGTGATTTCTGTCTCCTGGTTGGATTCTCAATATAATCAGTAACAAAGTTATATATACTATCTGTCCTCGGTGGGACTGAATATTCTTCAGAGTATATTGTTGAAGAAGTATCTGTGTATATGATATGCTGAAGATATCTGTAGAGTAGATAAAAGCCCAGGAACCCACCAACCTAAGCCTTTATTTATAATACAACTTCCTCCTAATACTTAGTTTACTGTGACATTGAAACATAGCTAATAGGGCACTGGAAAGCATTTAATTAGTGGAGCTAACTGGCTTAGGCAAAGAAATAAATGCAAATTACTATAACAGGATAGTTTAAACATATAAATGTGGCTAGGTTCCAAGTCAACATTATTTTCACATTGAAGCAAATAAATTTAATGCATGAATGTGCAAGAGAAGCAGTCATTCCCAGGCAATTTTATATTCTTATTGTAAGTAATGCATGTGTCCATTGCCGACTCAGAAGATTTAAAACAGAATACATGCCAACTTGAAAAGTACTTTACTTCAGCTATCTCCACTCTAAAAATGCCTATTAAGTTAGGAGTCAATGGGATCCTAAATAGGAGAAAGTAAATACTAATCAAGGGAGTGACTTCATCTTCCAAGCATTCCTAGCAGCTTGTACAGATCTTTAGGCATTTTCGGCACACAATAAAAATTTGTTGAATAAATGAGTGTCTTTATATACATGCGGCTAGGATTTTACTTTCCCCTTTATAAAATAAATCTTAAAAGATTTAATAAAGTGAGAAAGAGATTTGCACTATAACTTTATGCACCTGTTGTAGCAAATTAATCTTTGCTTGTAAAATACAGCCCGGATTGTGTTAGGTAGTAGCTGTTTTCACCCTTTTCTGGCATTATGAAGACAGTGAGGAGACTATGGAAGCTTTGTTTTTAAACACCAGAAAACATTTATTGATTTTATAATATTGAAAAGTCACCACTATTATTGTAAGTCACCTTTTAAATTGTTATGAATGGGTAAAATTTTTTACTATATTTGTCTTTAACATCTTCTTTCTAGACAATTGCATTAAGTGGATACTAAGGAGTCTTGCCTTCTATGGAGTCAGTACAGTGGGAACAAAAAGAAATATTATGACAGGAACTAAAAGATATAGGTTCTTGTTCCTGGTCCTCCAAATTCCCCATCAATGCCTGTCCCACACTATTTCATTTCTGGTCTCTAGGGCAAAGTAAGATAAAAATCATGTCTTAATTTCTCCATCTGAAAATAATAATGACAATTTGCTTTGTTTCATTTCACTAAGTTGTTTTGAGGATCTGAGAAGATAGTGTAAGTAAACATGTTATAGGAATTGTTAAATTATAATAGGTATAAGATATTTTATAACTATACTATGTTATAAAGCATGACTATAAGGTATGGTTAAAAGGCATGCTTCCACAAAATTAGTACAGATACATTGATTAATATTTGCATAAGAGCCTATCTGGCAATACTGGGTACCGTAGAAGCGTGTTGGACATTATTATGTAGTAGACAAAAGCACAATCTTTGAAATTAATCCAGCGTAAGTTAAAATCTACAAACTGTCCTTTATTAACTGAAATACTTTGGGCAAGGTATTTAATCTCATTGATCTCATTCTTTTCTCATCTGTAAGATGGGGTAATATTTATAGTTGTGAAATATAGATAAAATACTTATGCTAAGTACTTATCGCACAGTGTATGAGACATGGTAAATTCCCTGTTAATATTTCATTGTATAATGAATCAGTTACTTTGCACACACATGACAAGCTGGACTAATTATATACACTAATATTGAATTTTTGGTACAACTGCTTTACAGATTATAGAGGGCAAAATCACAAGACATGGGGGTTAGAGGTCTCACCTAGTCATTTTTTCTGAAATCTTTGAATGCAGATCTGACAAATCAGTCTAAGATGATAAAACACAGAATAAATGCATTTGCAACTCTGTTGAATTGACTTGGTCAGTAATTCTCAATTTTCATGTGCATAAAAATCACCTGAGGTACTTGTTAAGAATGCAGATTCTCAGATTTTGGTTCCAGAGATTTGATTTTGAGGGTCTGATGTGTGTCCTGGGGATTAACGCCTAAAAGCACCTTAGGTGATTCTGATGTGAGTGATGCTACTTTGAGAAATATGGAGTATGTATGTCTAGTGTATGTATGTCATATTCAGGGAGATAATGCTAGTTATACATGATTGCAACAATTTTTTTACTGTATATGTATTCTAGCATAATCTATGATTTCTACTTTTGCTCCTAAAAGGTTTTTCTTTTGTTAAATTGTTAAGACAAAACAAAATAAAACAAAAAACCATTTTGGATCCAAATGATGCGATATATTTGAAATAGCTGCTTTACAAAAACAAATTTCAAATATAATATAATACATAAGATTGGGAAAGACAGAGATTAAAAATACTTTTAAAGAAATAAATCTAGGGAAATACATATTTAATTTGATATATATTTCTGTGCATTTTAATTGCTCTATTTGTGATGTTCATCTATTTTCCAGTTGCATTTCTGACAGTTTTTAGAGGGTGGTCATGAAAATAGGAAACAGAAAAACAATTAGTTTTGCTTGCTTTCCATAGATAACACAAAATCCCTAAGGCTATTTCTAGTGTTTGTTTACTTTGCTCAATTTTTGAGTTGTTTGCATAATATATTCTGAGAATTTAAAGACTTCTTTCAACAATCATAGAAATTTACTGATTTGTGTGTGATTTGTATTGTCTCAATTTGAATACTGAAACCGAGGGTCTTTATGACTTTGTTTAAATTCAGTTTTAAATCCTAGTTTAGAAATCATCTCTCTCTCTTTCCTTGCCCTTCAGAGACCTGTCCTTTCCCCCATAATCAGCAACCCCTGAGGCAGCAGAAGACAGTAGCCCAGACCTGACTAACCTGTCACAGGGATTGTCAGTCCTGACCTTTGGCAGGCTAAAGATAACATCTTAAGTTATGTTCCAGCTTCTGAGCTCTAAGTAATGACCCCTGGCTACTTTTCCATGAGATCAAACCGAGGGACTCCGAAAGACCTCAAAACTGTCCTCAAGATCTGAAGAAATGATTCATTACCCTTACCTCACCTCCAACCAATCAGCTCCTAACATGACCCAAACCCCTAACCCCAGTGTCTTATGATTTTTGCCCTCTATAATCTGTAACCTACACACCATCGAGAGCCAGTTCTTACGAGCAGTAGCTCACCTATGTCTCTGGGCTTGGTTCCATTTCCTTAAATAGACCTCTATTTTCTTTGCTACAAACTCTTATTCTCATCTCCTTTGACTTTGATGTGTGTAGGCAAAATGAACCCCTTAAGTTCAGTAATGATATCTACATTAATCAAATATTTTTTCCTAATAGTAGCAAGTGTATTGAAAAAAGTAAGGTATTTATTTAAAATGTGTCTATATAAACGTAGCAATTTCACACTCAGACTTATTAAAAGGTTTTAGAATTAAGCTAAAAGATATGCTAAACAATTGAGATTAATACTATTTATCATTGACTTTATTATTGCAATAATAATAAAATGGTGGTAATTTTGGTAGTTAACATTGGCTGAATATTTATAGGCCATTTAAACTTCAGAAAATTCTGTGAAATGCATACTATTCTAATTCTACTTTATGGATGAAGAAACAAGTTCAGAATAGCATGCCCAAGGTTATAGAGTTTGCAAGTGGTAGTACTGGGATTTGAACGAGTTTATCTGATTCTAGAATTTGAAATTTTAAGTAATACACTGATAGTCTGTTTCTAGAAACAAGAGTAAGTGCCAAATGTTAAAGTTAAGAATAGTTTCACGAATTTTCAATGATATAAAACATTTCCTTTTCATTTGGTAGGAAATGGAAAATAAGAACATGCACTTAGTTCCTTTTAAAATCTGAATTAAGTTTCTTAGTAAATACACGAATACATCTTAAATAATTTTATTTGCACTAGTTTTTACTGACTGTTTTTTATTAGGGTAGAAAATTTCAAAAGTTATTCATAGACACAGACGAAGAAAAGGAAAATCTTTAAAGTAACATTTGAGCAAGATGGTTTCTACCTAGAGCAAAAAATAGAGTTGCATCGTTTCAACTGAAAGTTTGCCTTCCTCTGAGGTCAAACAGCTTGGGAGGCTGCCTTTGTTTAGTGTGAAAATCACTTCCTGTCATCAAAAAAGCTAACTCTGGCTTTTCCTCTAGGCTTGTCTCTCCTGTAGATACAATGGCTGGATCTGCTGGCATGCCACAATTATGGGTGTCTTAAAGCAACTGTAGGAATGATTGTAAGGTAAGTGCACATTCGCTCTGGGGGTATACATATTCATGTCCATACACATATCTATCACAATTGTAAGCTTGAGAATAAGTAAGGATCTTTCACAGCACATTTCCTGTGTAAATTCCTTGAGTAGGGCAGAATCAGTCTTCAATTTTCCTACTAAGAAGAACCACATCTTAGGGCTTAACTGAAATCCTATTCCCATGCACCAAATATTGTCTAAATGTTTGGTAAGATGAATATAAAATCTATAGCTTATTCAGATTTGAACTATTTAGAAATTGTTTAAATTGTGTTAAACTTTGAACAAAATCAAGGAAATCAGTTTTGTTAGTTACAAAGAAAATTTGAGAAACATACAAAAGTGAAGTTATTAAAGTATACTGTTCTTTACTGAGTACATCAAGGTTGTATTTAAAATTGAGGAAAATAGCTCAAGTAGAACAAAATATCTAATTATTTGTTTCATATTGAAGATAACTCCATACACGTAATATTTTTTAAGTAAGTAAATGAAAAAACAAATGTATTTTGGCAGGAATAAATGATAAAAGAAAAGAAAAAGAGGAAGAAAGAAAGGAAGGGTGGAAGATGACAAGGATCAGAATGTGAAGGCTGGATAGAAAAAAGGATAGAGTTGAAATAAGTTTATATAAGAGTAAATGGCATAACTAAGAAATTGATTTTGATGGAATAAAAATAGCAGCATATTGTGTGTAAGAAATAATTACAAACTTCTTTCTATAAAGGTAATGTTGAAATATAAGATATAAGAAAGGTTTTGTTTCCCTTGCTTGAGAGGACATATCCAAAAAGATATTACTGAGACTAGTGTCAAATAGTTATTTCCAATATTTTCTTCTAGGAGTTTTATGGCTTCAGGCCTTACAGTTAAGTCTTTAACCCATTTTTTGTTTATTTTTGTATATGGTGTAAGAGAGTCATTCAGTTTCAATTCTTTTACGTGTCTGTCCAATTTTCCTAACACCACTTGTTGAAGAGACTATCATTACTTCATTGTATATTTACTTCCTTTGTCATAGATTAGTTGTCCACTGATAGATGATTGGATAAAGAAGGTGTGGTCTGTCTCTGTCATCTATCTATCTATCTATCTATCTATCTATCTATCTATCTATCTATCTATCTATCATCTCCCTATCTATACGATGGCATATTTTGCAGCAATAAAAAAAAATCTTGCCATTCTCAATGACATGAATTGATCTAGAGGGTATTATGCTAAGTGACATAAGTCAGGTGGAGAAAGACAAATAACATATCGTTTCACTTATATGTGGAATAAAAAACAAGCAAACAAACAAAAACAAACTCAGCAACGACCAAAGGGATAGTTACCAGAAGGGAGGACGTAGGGGATGAGTGAAAATGGGAAGGGGAATAGTTAATAATATTGTGATAAGTTTGCATGGTGACAGATGATTATTATAATTAGTAAGGTGATTACATTGTAAGATATAAAAATGTCAAATCACTATACTGTACACACACTTGAAACTAATATAACCAATATAAGATTAAATACTAACTATACTTAAATAAAAAAATAAAAAACATATCGGAAAGGAAATATTTTACAGTAATAATTGCATCCTAGTTATTGCATGGAAACGTAGAAGTAAATGTTACTAGAGATTTTTTTTTAATAAAAAAGAAAGAATATAAAATGATGGGCTAGAGTTTTGTGTGGATTATCACTTAACACTAAGAATTTACCAAAAATCACAATGAAATTAAGGGTTAATAAAAAAAGCAGAGCCAGGCACCAAAGTTTATCAGTCCACTAAAGATAATTAGAGTCCTCATTCTTCTTATATTAAAAATAGTATATATTAGAGAAAATGAGAAAATTGTATAAATAATTGTATTTAAAAGTTGACAGCCACATTATTGATTATAATAAATGCAATCTCTCCTTTTTTGGATTGGTAAAATTGACATTACAATTTGAAAATAAATACTTCAAGACTAAAAATAAAGTCATAGTTTTTGTTTATTGCATATTAGAAAGTAAAATTTCTCAAAAAGCTCTTTTTGGAATTTAGTAATCAAAGTGTATGTGATCACTATCTCAAACTATTTTAAGTGAATTGATAATTAAATTTCCTAATTGGTGTTAATATTATTTAATGTAAGGTAATATTATTTAAATTTATGCAAACCTAAATATACGAATGACAATTTCCATCCTTAAATGATAGACATTGGAGCATGATTTGCTTTATATACTGAAAGAATTTTGACTTTAAGGTATAATACAAATTTTCTATTAATAATTCAAACCAGAAGAAAACACAAGTAGGATTGTGTTGAGGAAAATTCAAATATAATTTTTGTGGTCATCTTTTTCTACATAGGCAAAGAATAATGAGTAAAAATTATGGTTTTTGTCTCAATATAAACTGAATGGAAGGATTCACTATTAATACAGAGTGATACCAGGATAAATTTCCAGAAGATCAGTTCATTCTCTCAAATAAATATTTACTGAGCACCTACTAAATGAAATTCTCAAGTTCTATATAATGTGAGACATAGAGGAGAGAAGCAATTTTTTTCCCACTGGGTTTCTGGTGAAAATTGGAATGTTTTCAATTGAGATTAAATCAAATTTAAAGACATAGCTAAGAGGAAGAGCTTTAAGAAAACATA
>NW_011888792.1:5862232-5864237 GCF_000151845.1 Pteropus vampyrus | reverse complement strand
CTCCAAATCTATATAGGAAATCAAAACTAGAAGCCAGGGCTCTTTGGTGAGGCAACTAAAGTAGAAGATAAATTGTGTTTGGAAGTGTGTTAAGACCAAATTTTGATGTCAAATAGCGGCATTCCTATGAACCCAGCACTCTCTGATCACCTAATATGTTGACTCTGCCTGCTTGCTAAAGATAACTGGACGATATCTACCATATTTGGTAGGTATAGTTAAGTGTCAGGAAACACTCTCCTAGAACCACGACATCTCAAATGAGACCAGAAACAGCAATAAAGGTAACTAAGGCTGCATAAATTAAAAAGTCTGCTATTCCAATTGATTGATTGATTTTTCTTCTTTTATTTTAGTGATTACAGTCGCAGAGGTTTGAATTACTCATATTACTCAGTTAATTCTAATTATAATCATTGATCCTTGCAAGATACCTTTCTATTTTTTTATTCCTACTTATCCCCACACCCCAGGGCCATTTTCTCTTTACTGATTCTTACAATATTTTGTTTACTATGTGCTCTTTTGTTTGCATATAACCTTTCAAATATATACTGTTGATTTGAGTGTATGTACTATTTTAAATTTATGTAAATGCCATTTTCTTACCTCTTTTTAAATGATAAAAGCTATGTTTTAGAAGATTTCTCCATTTTTTCTGGGTCTATATTTAATCTATGGGTTCCAGTTGCTGCTTTATACTCTATGATGTACGGATCCATTCCATTTTACCTACCTATATTTCCATTGAATGATATCAATATTGCTTCCAAATTTCACTACCACAAATAACACTTCAGTGAACATCCATGTACATATTTCCTTATGGACTTGTATGAGTATTTCTTTTAAAGTTGCTGGTTCATATGGTCTATATATTTGGATAAATAATATGAGACAGTTTTCCAAAATGGCCACATTAATCTATAATCTACCAGGGAATTTGGCATAAAGGAATCATCATGAATCACTGATGGAATCTTCTTCTTGAATTTCAGGAGTTCCTTGTATATTTTAGATATTAGTCCCTTGTTTGATATTAGATAATGCAAATATCTTCTTCCATTCTAACACTTGGGTAATAATTTTTTCATGATATTCTTATTTGAAAAAAAAAAATCTTTTTAAAAAAATTTATTTATTTTTTTATTATGGTGATATTGTTTAACAAAATCCAGTAAGTTTCAGGTGTACAGTTTAGCAGTAAGGCATATATATATATATGTTGCATTGTGGGTTCACCACCCATAGTTAGATTTCTTTCTGTCACCACAGATTTGACCCCTTTTACTCCATCTACTTACCCCCTTCCCCTTTTCCCCTCCCTCCTTGCCCTCTGATAACCACTAGTCTATTGTCCATGTCCATGAATCTCTGTTTGTCCTGTTTGTTTGTTGCTTTTAGGTTTATATCCCTATAAGTGAGAGCCTAATATCCAAAATATACAAAGAACTTGTTCAACTCAATTACAACAACAACAAAAAAACAAATCCAATTAAAAAATGGGCAGAAGACTTGAACAGTAACTTCTCCCAAGACATACAAATTGCCAAGAACATGAGAAAAGATACTCAACATTGCTAGCTTTTAGGGAAATGCAAATCAAAACCACAATGAAATACCAGCTCACACTTGTTAGAATAGCTGTTATCTACAGGACAAGTAATTACAAGTGTTGGAGAGGATGCGGAGAAAAAGGAACCCTCATACGCCGCTGGTGGGACTGCGAATTGGTACAGCCACTATGGACAACAGTATGGAGGTTCTTCAAAAAACTAAGAATTGATCTACCATATGATCCAGCAATTCCTCTACTGGGTATTTACCCCAAAGACTTGAGAACCCATATCTGAAAAGATATTTGCATACTGATGTTCATAGCAGCAGTATTGACGGTAGTCAGGACGTGGAAGCAACCAAAGTGTCCTACAACAGACAACTGGTTAAAGAAGCTGTGGTGTATATATATAATGGAATATTAATTACTCAGCCATAAGAAGAGATG
>NW_011888792.1:5856249-5862182 GCF_000151845.1 Pteropus vampyrus | reverse complement strand
TTTTAGGTTTATATCCCTATAAGTGAGAGCCTAATATCCAAAATATACAAAGAACTTGTTCAACTCAATTACAACAACAACAAAAAAACAAATCCAATTAAAAAATGGGCAGAGGACTTGAACAGTAACTTCTCCCAAGACATACAAATTGCCAAGAACATGAGAAAAGATACTCAACATTGCTAGCTTTTAGGGAAATGCAAATCAAAACCACAATGAAATACCAGCTCACACTTGTTAGAATAGCTGTTATCTACAGGACAAATAATTACAAGTGTTGGAGAGGATGCGGAGAAAAAGGAACCCTCATACGCCGCTGGTGGGACTGCGAATTGGTACAGCCACTATGGACAACAGTATGGAGGTTCTTCAAAAAACTAAGAATTGATCTACCATATGATCCAGCAATTCCTCTACTGGGTATTTACCCCAAAGACTTGAGAACCCATATCTGAAAAGATATTTGCATACCGATGTTCATAGCAGCAGTATTGACGGTAGTCAGGACGTGGAAGCAACCAAAGTGTCCTACAACAGACAACTGGTTAAAGAAGCTGTGGTGTATATATATAATGGAATATTAATTACTCAGCCATAAGAAGAGATGGAAATACTGCCATTTGCAACAATGTGGATAGATCTTGAGATAATCATACTAAGTGAAATAAGCCAGACAGAAAAAGCTGAAAACCACATGAAATCTTCATTTTTATATAAGCAAACTATATCAATATTTAGATTTATGATTTAGCTCTTAAAGAATTGTTTAATATTTAATTTTTATAATTAAATTTATTTGAGCGATATTAGTTAATAAAATTATATAGGTTTCAAGTGTACAACTCCATAATATATCATCTGTATTTACATTGTGTGTTCACCACCCAAAGTCAAATCTCCTTCCGTCACTATATATTTGACCCCTTTGACCTATTTCTACCTCTCCCCTCCCCACTTTCCCAGTGATAACCACTATACTATTGTCTGTGTCTATGAGATTTTCTTTCTTTATCTTTTTCGTTTGTTGCTTTGTTTTATATCCCACATATGAGTGAAATTATATGGTTCTTGACTTTTACTGACTTATTTTGCTTAGCATGATATTCTCAAGAGCCATCTACATTGTCCCAAATGGCAGTATTTCATCTTTTTATAGCTGAGTAGTATTTTGTTGTATATATGTACCACCTCTTCTTTTTTTCAATCATCTATCAAAGGACACCAGTTGTTTCCATGTCTTGGTCGCCATGAGCAGCACTGCTGTTCATAGGGGTACATGTATCTTTACAAATAAATGTTTTCAAATTTTGGGGGTAGATAAATAGAAGAGGGATTGCTGGGTATATGATAATTCTATTCTTAACTTTTTTGAGGAACGTCCATACTGTCTTCCATAGTGGCCATACTAATTTAAAAAGTTTTTTAAAAAAGTTCTTCTTTGCCTTAGATCATAAAGTTATTGTCCTCTATTTTCTCCTATTTACCTTAAAATTTATCTTTCACATTAAATCTTAATTTATCTAGTTCTACCTTTGTAGTGTTAAGCACTAGATAATCTGTCCTCTCCCCATCGATGTAAGGGTCTAACTTTATCATATATTGAGATGCCATTTGTGTATGAATATTTCATTCAGTATATTTGTTCTTGCACCATGATACCATAGTTTTTATTTTTAGAGTTTTATAATGTATTTTAATATCTGGTAGGGCAAAGTCATACCTTATTACTTTTTATGAAGGTTGATTTAGCTATTTGTAGGAATTTATTGTTCCATATAAATTTTAGAAAGATTATTGATACACTTTATCAAAATGCCAGTTGGATATTTTAATATGAATTTCAAAAACTTCGCAATGTAATCTTGATTTCTAATGGAAATAGCTGACATGCAAAGTAGAGTTCCTGCTCTCACAGATCAAAAAGCCAAATAAAATCCTACAATTCTTATAATTATATAAATAGCAAATCTCTAAAGAAAAATCTAATAAGATAACATAAGATGTTCAACTTAATGATAAACCAAAACATAAAATAAGTTATCGCTCTGTAAGACATTTCTTTTCATTTCCATATTGGAAAGGATTCAAAAGATTGACCAAACTGAGGACAGTTTAAAGTGTGAAATGGATGGACACTCTCAGGTTTGTTTGAATTGAGTCAGAATTTCAGAAGAACTTTTGTTAGCATTAAAAATATTTAAAATGTTGAGAATATTTAATCTAGAATTTGTATTTTTAGGAATTTAAAAAGATGTGGTCAAAGAGCTATACAAAATAGAGGTAAAAGAATGTACATCATCTAGAAGACTGGCAATAATCTAAAGGCCATGAATAAAGAATTGTGTAAAGATATTATCATACAGATCGCATAGTGTGATATGTAACAATTTATCTGGTCATTCATTTCGATACTCTTTCCATCCTGATGAATATTTTATCAAGCTTCTGTTCTATCATACACCATGAAACTATTTAAATAATGTCACAGATGTTAATATTTTATATAAAATGATGTGTGATTAAATTACTGGTTCATAAATGGTTTTCAAAGACTAGGTATAATATAATTATTCTGCAAATTTATATATTTACATATAAGTAACAACTGGAATTACTAATTATTAGAATGCTATATTTAGAAAGGAATTTTTCCTTTTACTCACTTAAAAATTTTTATTTTAAGAATGTGTATTTTTAGAATTACAAAATCCAGTACTGCAATTTCATTCTGGAAAAAGGACTTGGATTTATTCAAAAGACAGTTTCTTGAAAAAATTCACAAACTATTCTTTAAAAAAAGCATGTTCCTTCTATATTTACTATATGAAACAGCAGTTCTCAAACAGTTTATGTTCTTGAAACTGTTTAAAATATTTTAAAAATTGTCTGAAAATTTGAAATATACAGTACTTTTGTTGTATGTCACATATAGTATCTCAAAAAGAATTGGAAATGCCTCATATTATTGAAGAAGAAAATTATCATGCTAAAAAGAAGATCAATACATTGAAAGTTGGCAACAATGCCATCACATATCCATGTAATTATTTATAGCAATTGGGCACTTAAATTTCATTCAGAGTTTCCCAGTGATTCAGACTAAAAATATAGTTAAACATTCTCCAGAACCATATTTTATGTGTTTATCACATAAGTCATAAGTAAAAAAATAAGCTTCTGTTTTCATAGATTTTATTTTTAATAAACAAATATTCATCATAAAAACTTTTCTAATAACAGGAAATTGAATTTACTAAAGGTTTTGAATTACAAATGAGACAGCCTTTTTACAGGCAGCTAAGATAATACATTCTGGTCACATTACTTTTTGATGATCTATCTTAATGTGCGAATAAAGCACAAGAAATTCAAATAAATTTATAGTTAATGTGTCTCTTAAATTCTATTCCTTAAATATTGAATATCTTAAGTGGATTTTTGGTTAATGTTGAATAAAAATCATTTTATGGTTGAATTCTCTGACAAGTGTTTGAGATGCTAATGTTCTACAGTTTGATTTTTACTCATTAGAAGAGTTTTAGGGAGATTATTTGTTTAAAGAGATCTTGTTATTTTAGTACAGTTGCTGGTAAGCTATTCTTTCTCTGGCCACAAGATTTAGAGAGGAGTGTTGCATAGCTGAAAAAACTGACTGTGGCATTAGAATAGATTACATCTCTGGCGCTGCCATCTACAAGCTAAAGGATCCTCAGTTTTCTCATCTATCAAATTAGCATAAAGATATGCTTGTAAATTTACTGTAAGGATCAGATGAGATAATGAAAGTGAAAGAGAAGAAAAAGTAGCACCATTTATGGAAACTGCTGTTATTATTGTCATGCCTATTTTATGATGCTAAAACTATATTATTATTGTATCAATTTGCGTTCGTTTTAATTTTTTTGGCAAAGAAATGTGATCACAATGACGGGGACTACTATTTGCTTACCCGATATTCATTTTCTCTTTACTTATTAACAGAAAACTTTAATTGTGTTCGGAATGCCAATGGGCTCAAGATTTAAACTAAATTTTCTATCTTCCCTTATAATTAAGGAGAGTCTTGTGACTTAGTTTTGGTGAATTATATGGATGTATAAGATGTTAGTTTAGACTTCTAAAATACTTCTTAGATAGGTTTCTGTTATATACGGATAAACACAATTTCTAATTGATACAAAATTTGGTGAATCAGAGTACAGTTTTATAAGTATTAAAAACATATTCTGTGGAATACAGTGGAATGGGGCTGGGAGACAAGATCTACTAATTGCAGAGTGGAAGCGTATTGACTCCTGACATGCAGCAATGAAATATTTGGTCAAATTTTTCTGCTTGAGATGAAGACCATGCAGTTATAAAGATAGGAGAAATGGAAGAAAAAAAAATCCAGAATAATGGCTACTTCTTGCTGTTTCTTGAGTCTGGTGAGAAAGAATAGAGCTAAAAATGAAAGGAAATAATCCTGTCTTAAGAGTTGCTCTCTACTTGTGACCTGCAATCCAAACTGACTGAGAGTTCCATTATTTGTAGTTTCCAGATTTAAAAAGACTACAAATTGCAATGGTTATTATGGTGCTTTTGAAGCTGCAGCATTAACAGAAAGTAATAATTGAGTGATATGCTTTTCCCAACTACTTTCCTTTAAGTGTTATTCAGTAAACAAGAGAGTAGGAGCCTACAACAAAAGGCCTATTTATTCTAAATTGCTTTAAGGCAGCAGCAGGAGAAGCCAAATTGCTTTAAGACCCTTCAACTAAGGACCAGGGGATGAATAACATAGAGTCCAGTACAAAAAGAATGGAGTCTTTCTTCAGCCTTAAAGACTATCTAAGACAAGATCTTTGACTGTGGTTACATGAAGTTTACCAGAAACATACAGTTATTTCCTGTAGAAAGTTATAAATCCTCACTCTGGTGAACCAAAGCTTTTTCCAATGAAACAGATGTGGGAAAAAGTGACATATGTCATTATACGGCAGAGCCAGTATGTGGTTAATAATCTCTCCTTTCCTTCTACTTCGAGAACTACAATGCTCTAAAGAGAGCCTAAATCCTGGAATGAAGTCAGTGTGAAGCAGAGCTATGGCCGTCTACCAAAAGACTTGTGGTTGACAGTATACAAGCCTTTGTTATTGTCATATCTAAAATTTGGGTATTCTTTATTAACACAGCATATCCTAACCTGATTATACATAAAGCCTTATTCTCTTGATAAGCCATAAGAATATTCAGAAGATGGTAATTGACTTTCTCTATTATTATACTTGGGTCTTCATTATGGAAACAAATTTGTACCATCCAAAAAGAGAGCTCCATAAAGGGAGATACAAAAGGCTGGGAATAGAGAAGACCTGATAAAAGGCTCAACAAGGTGGAGTTATTCCCATGGCTTTTGAAGAATCACATAGATACTGAGAAAATACTAGATTCCACTAAGGAACTGGTAACAATCTGTGGTTAATTTTATGTGTCAACTTGGCTAGGCTATAGTGCCAACCACCCATCTAAATGTGGCTATGAAGTTATTTTTTAGATGTGGTGTATATTTAAATCAGTAGACTCTGAGTAAAGTAGATTATACTCCATAATATGAGTAGGGCTCATCCAATTAGTTGAAAGCCTAAATAGAAAAAAACTTTCTTTTAAGAGGATAAAATTCTGCTTCCAGACTGCTTTGGGACTCAACACTGCAGCATCAACTCTTGCTAGAATTTCCAGCTGACCACCCTGCCATTCCTGTTTCTCTGGAGAACCCTGACAAATACAAAAACCTTAAAAGAGCTCTTGGCCTCCAATCTCTAGGTTTTAAAGTGTCAAGTCATATTTATTTCATGTATCCTAGTCTAATGTAATTCAAATCTATTGAGGAGTATGATTTAGAATGGAATATACAAATGGTGAATATATATCTTTACTGTACTATAACATCT
>NW_011888792.1:5847801-5856199 GCF_000151845.1 Pteropus vampyrus | reverse complement strand
ATGAAGTTTACCAGAAACATACAGTTATTTCCTGTAGAAAGTTATAAATCCTCACTCTGGTGAACCAAAGCTTTTTCCAATGAAACAGATGTGGGAAAAAGTGACATATGTCATTATACGGCAGAGCCAGTATGTGGTTAATAATCTCTCCTTTCCTTCTACTTCGAGAACTACAATGCTCTAAAGAGAGCCTAAATCCTGGAATGAAGTCAGTGTGAAGCAGAGCTATGGCCGTCTACCAAAAGACTTGTGGTTGACAGTATATAAGCCTTTGTTATTGTCATATCTAAAATTTGGGTATTCTTTATTAACACAGCATATCCTAACCTGATTATACGTAAAGCCTTATTCTCTTGATAAGCCATAAGAATATTCAGAAGATGGTAATTGACTTTCTCTATTATTATACTTGGGTCTTCATTATGGAAACAAATTTGTACCATCCAAAAAGAGAGCTCCATAAAGGGAGATACAAAAGGCTGGGAATAGAGAAGACCTGATAAAAGGCTCAACAAGGTGGAGTTATTCCCATGGCTTTTGAAGAATCACATAGATACTGAGAAAATACTAGATTCCACTAAGGAACTGGTAACAATCTGTGGTTAATTTTATGTGTCAACTTGGCTAGGCTATAGTGCCAACCACCCATCTAAATGTGGCTATGAAGTTATTTTTTAGATGTGGTGTATATTTAAATCAGTAGACTCTGAGTAAAGTAGATTATACTCCATAATATGAGTAGGGCTCATCCAATTAGTTGAAAGCCTAAATAGAAAAAAACTTTCTTTTAAGAGGATAAAATTCTGCTTCCAGACTGCTTTGGGACTCAACACTGCAGCATCAACTCTTGCTAGAATTTCCAGCTGACCACCCTGCCATTCCTGTTTCTCTGGAGAACCCTGACAAATACAAGAACCTTAAAAGAGCTCTTGGCCTCCAATCTCTAGGTTTTAAAGTGTCAAGTCATATTTATTTCATGTATCCTAGTCTAATGTAATTCAAATCTATTGAGGAGTATGATTTAGAATGGAATATACAAATGGTGAATATATATCTTTACTGTACTATAACATCTGGAATATAGTTCTTTCCATAAACAAGATGGAATCCAGATTTTACAAACTAGTTGTCTTTGGTTATCTCTACTGCCACTGGAAATACATCGTAAATGGGAAAATGTCATTCTTTATGAATAAGAATGAGATATGATAATGTATTTTTTAAAAATAGACTTTATTTTTTATAGCAGTTTTAGGTTCAGAGCAAAACTGAGCAGAAGGTACTTAATTTACCTCTGCACAAGTCAGTTGTTTCCTGGTCATTTCAGCATACCTATGTATCTTCTCCCCCGACATCTTCACATAATAGTAAATCTTGAGCAGAAAATATGAATCTTAAGAAAAACTACTGATTATTTTTTATTGTAAGACTATAAATAATTTTAAACCTTATTATATTTTAATGTGAGATGATTTAAAAGTATATATCAAAATCTATAAAAAGAAATATTTTTTCTTTTTATAGATGTCTTTTTTCTCTCTCTCTTATCTGTAGATTTTTCCATTTCATTGAATTTTATAAGATATAATTTCCATGACCTGTAAGCTATAAAGATTAAGTCTGATTATAATTCAGTCAAAGAGGTTTATTTTTAATATCTTGAACAATAAAATATAAAATTCTGTAGTTTAATATATAAGCCCTTTACTTAGAGATATCAACAGTAGAAACCATAATTTGTATTATGTGCAGGCTGGTCTAATAAAAAACATAATTTAAATTCCATTGAATCAATCATTTTGAAATTAACTAGTGCTATGAACAGAATGTTGGAGACTCCTCAAAATTCATATGCTGAAACTTAAACCCCCAATGTGATATTTGGAGGTAAAGCCTTTGGGAGATAATCAGGGTTAGATGAGGTCATGAAAGTAGGGAACTTAGGATAGGATGAATGCTCTTAGAGGAAGAAATAGGGCATATACCAAGGAAAAACCATGGAAGGACGTAACCAGGAAGAGAGCCCTCACCAACAACGTGACCATGCTAGCACCTTGATCTAGAGACTTTCAGCCTCTAGAATCATTAAAAAAAAAAAAAAAAAGTTTGCTGTAAGCTCTCCAGTCTATGTTAATTTGTTATAGCACCCCAAATTGACTGAGATGACTGGTTAAATTCAAGTCTATCTCATCTTTATACAACTTTAAAAATAAATAACCAAGAGAAAATTTAATTTGATCTTTAATCTCTGTTTCCCTGCTTGGCCATCCTCTCTTAGTAAAGTGAATTATAATTCTTTAGGCAAATAACAATTATTTTATATATTCTAGATCTAACTGGGACTTCATGAGCAGCTTCTGGTGTCATTAGGACACGCTTTGAAGCAATATTCAGGATTTCATTACATTCTACAAAGAGATCATTAAATTTTCAACAGCTTTTGTGTGTATTTGGAAAGAAAAATTATTTTGTATACCATATCACATAACCTCACTCTCCACCTAAACATCTCAATCTTTTCCTAAATTTCACTTTTTTTTTCCAGATGCCTCATCTCCTTTGTCTTCTATTATCCAACCTCTTGAATCTTCTCAATTATCCTAAACAATTCATCCCCATATGTGCCACCGGGCTAAACAAAATCTCTTCAGTAAAGTAAATCTACTATTTTAATGAAGCAATTCAGGATCTGCTTATTAAAACTAACAAAAACTCCCTGAAGTACGATTGCCAGATTTAGCAAATAAAACCACAAGATGTCCAGTTAAATTTGAATATCAGATAAATAACAAATAATTGCTATATTTGTTACATAGCTATACTTAACTGAGATGCCTGTATTTTATCTAGCAACCTTACCTGGCAATCTGACTGCAGCACTCTAAAACCAAACTACTAATGAAAGTTAAGTATCTTAGATTGAAGTCCTAACTCTTTCATGTATAAATTGTATGATAAACTGAATCGCAATAGTCTCATCTATAAACTGGGAATTAGAATAAGATTTACTCATAAGATTGTTTTGAGTAATAAATAAGATAATGCAAGTAAAACAGTTTGTATGGTACTTTATATATTATAAAAGCTTAATGTACTTTAGCTATTATTTTAGAAGTAAAGGTAATATCAGACAGCTTGCTCGTTTAATCTCAGATTTTGGAAGTGGCCAAATAAGTCATTATTTATTTTTGTTTTTGTCACTGTAGTCTTCTTTAATGTAAGTTTAAAGAATATCATTATCTGCTCAAATAATTTAGGACTTACTAGGAGTCCAGTGACAGTTCTTTAAATTCATTTATTTAAATTTCTTTAAATTTATTAGTATAAGCATACTAATAAATTTTCTCATTGTGTGGTCACTTGGGACTATAGCAGAAACACAACTATAAAGTAGGAGGCAGGAATATGAGCTGGAGAGGTCCCAATGCTAATAATATATTTATATAATCATGATTATGAATATTGACATGAAGGAAATGATAAATTAAATAATGTTCCATGAAGTTATACAATTATTCAAATGATTTAAAAATATTAAGGCAATGGGCTAATGTTAAAATTAAAATACATAGAATATAAACAAATGAGACTATGTCAAATTAAAAAGTTTCTACACATCAACAAAATTAAAAGACAATCTACTGGATGGGAGAAGATATTCACAAAAATACATCTAATAAGGCTTAATATCTAAAATATATAAGGAATTCATATAATTTAACAGCAAAAAAATCCAATTATAAAATGGACAGAGGACTTGAATAGATATTTCACCTAAGAGGACATACAGATGGCCAATAGACATATGAAAGGAGGTTCAACATCACTAACCACGGAGGAATGCAAATCAAAACCACAATGAGATATCACCTCACACCAGAATGGCTATTATGAAAAAAATCAGCTAAGTGCTGGCATGGATGTGGAGAAAAGGGGTTCCTTGTACATTGTTGGTGTGATTGCAAGTTGGTACAGCCGTTATGGAAAACGGTATGGAAATTCCTCAAAAACTTGAAAATAAAGCTGTCATGTGATCTAGCAATTGCACTTCTGGGCATTTATCTGAAGGAAACAAAACACAAATTTGAAAAGATATATGCACCACTATGTTCACTACAGCATTACTTAACAATAACCAAGATATGAAGCAATCTAGGTGTCTATCAATAGATGAATAGATGAAGAAGGTGTGGTGTGTGTGTATATATATGCATATGTATATACACAGTGGAATATTATTCAGCGATTAAAAAGAATGAAATCTTACCATTGTGACAATGTGAAGGGGCTATGTTCATATGAACCTTGAGAGTATTGTGCTAAATGAAATTAATCAGAGAAAGACAAACCATATGATTTCACTTATATGTGGAATCTAAAGAAACAACAAAAAAAGAATAAACAAAACAGAAACAGATCTATAAATATAGTGTACAAACTAATGGGTACCAAAAGGGAAGGATGTAGAGTGATAAGTGAAAAAATGTTTCCACTTTCACAGCACCTACAATAGGCCAGGCATTGTTCTAAGTACTTTATACCACAGGTTTATATATATTGCCCTTATAATGACTCTATGCAGTATGAATCATTTTCCCCCCACTTTATAGATGAGAAATTTAAAATACAGAGGGCTTAAGAAAAAAAATGCAAACATATCTTATGTCCAAGTGTTTAATGACTAATGTATATTTTTACCCCCTTTGTGGTTAAAGAATATGTATGTCACTGTGTCCACCTCAACTGAAGGTTTAGAAGTACTTGCTATATTTAACATATGGTTTTTAAAGCATCATAAAATCTAAAATTTTTTTCCCATTTCAACATACCAAATTCTCATCTGACTACTACTCTAGGTACAAATTTCAAAGACAGCTGCCAGAAAGATTACATTTTATTTTTTAAGATTTAGACACTAGACTTTTATTATTCATTCATTCGTTCATTCATTCATTCATTCAAAAGTGATTTATTAAGTACCTTCTATGTGCCAGGCATCAGGCAGAGTTTGAGAATACTGCTGTGAACACAACAGACAAAGTCCCATCTTAAAATTGTTGAACTTGACCAAGAGGCAGGTGGTGACTGAGACCCCATGGAGGGAGGACACCCCCTGCCATGATCCCTCTCTTCCTGGAAGCCAGGTCTGGAGCTCACCTTCAGTATAACATAGTCAGGGAAATATTACAAAATAAATAAAATAAAATAAAATAAAATAATAAAATAAATAAAATAAAATAATAAAATAAAACAAACAAACAAATAAATAAATAAAATAAAAAATAAACTAAAAATAAAAAAATAAAATAAAATAAAAAAATAAAATAATTTCAGCATTTAAAGGAATTATCTTCTGAGCACTTGCTTAATATTTTTCTCATAGAAACAGTTGTATAAAACCATTATATTAATGATTACTATAGCTAAAATTTATACAGCACTTTTTATGTACCAATTGATTTACACAGATTGTCTTATTTAGTCTTAATAACAGACCTATGAGGAAGTTACAATTATCTTCCCCATTTACAAGATGAGGAAACTAAGACTCTCAAAGGTTAATTAGCTCAAAGATGGAAATATAAATGGAAGACTATTTAGCTCATCCAGGAACCCATGCATTTCTAGTTTTTATCTATTTCTTCTAAATGTATCTGAGTAGCACTTTAGATCATTCCACAAAATCTTGTTTAACTTAAAATAAACCAAAATAAACTTTGACTAACTTAACTTCAATCATTTTATTTTTTCAAAGTACTGTACTAACTTTTTAAGGGCCAGCAACTGATCTTAAGCTCTAAGGACCTTAGGCAGTGGCTCACATGCGGGGAGCAGATGAAATGATTCCTAGCTCATTCCTTAATCTGAATAAGGACAGGACTAGTACTGTCACTGAATTACCTTCCAAGAGTTCAGGAATGGGTAACAAAGTCAAGTTGCCTCTACATACCTGGCATTAGAGCAGGATTTGCCAACATAATTAAAATCACTTGAAAATAGTCTTTGTTCAGAGTACCTTTGACATTCATAGGTGATGATTTCTCTTTGCTCTTGTGTGTGTGTATGTGTGTATATGTGTGTGTGCGTGCGTGCACGCTTTACTTGTTTGTGTTTAGTAATAACTGGCATATCATAGTGTTGAATGACAAATATTTATAAAAGCAAAAGAAACTATTTCCTTTTCTACTATAATTCCTAAGCATTATGCTGATGAATAGTCATTATTTAAAATATCTTTGATTTATGGGCAGTGACACAGAACCAGTTTATTTTATATTTAAGAAGAAAATGGAGGAAAATAAATGATTCCTAGGCACTGAATTTTCATTTACCTCATAAATTTGGGTTGTTATGGTTGAATAAACACCCAGCTGATGTATTTTAGAAAAAAATGGCATGCAAAGTTTATTAAATTTGCAGTTTTCTCTGTGTTCAGATGCTGTTCCCCTAAACCATTTCCCCTGCAGCAGAGTACGCATGTACTTTCCTCTTCTGCATGGCAGGGCAAATGCAATGAAAAGTTTTGGTGTTTTGAATGGACTTTTATTAATAGTATTATTATATGTCTTCGGTTATGGTATACTCTGACTAAATCTTCTGGCAGTCTAAAAAGAGATATTAAATTTAGCCTTATATCAAGTAGATGAAGACCAAAATACAGCATTATTTTATATTTATTTGTACAACTTATTTAATATTATAAGCAGATGATCTGAATTTACATTAAATTAAATAATATCATTAAATTAAAATCACATATTTGTATAAAATAGTTGTAAATACACATATTTACAAAATAAAATATATATATAATATTTTCCCATGGCAAAAATACTCCTTGCTTATCTAGTGAATAACGATCCTTTTTATAACTTATCATGGAACTATTTTAAAATTATGAAAAATAAACAAAAATACTAAAATTAAAGTATAATGTTGTCTATTGAGGAAAATAAAATGATTAGTTAACTTGTAAATTAGAATTTAAGACTATAAATCACTCCTTTCTCTTTGTCAATTAAGTATCATATCCTAAAGTCCTTTAGGGATACTCTGTCAATGTAATATAAATCTTCTAAATGTCTCTTTCGATATCTAAAATATATATATATATATATGTATGTACAAAATATTTTACTAATATAATTAAATATGTTGTGTTGGTATTACGGATATTATGACTGATGTCCTCACAAGAAGGCTATCTGAAGACAGATATAAAGGGAGAACACCATGCTACAAGGAAAGGAGAGATTAGAGTTAAGCGGCTGCAAGGCAAGGAACAATAAAGATTGCCAACAAACCAACAGAAGCTAGAAAGGACAAGGAAGGGATTCCCCTGCAGATTTCAGATGGAGCATAGATTTGCCTGTGTCTTGATTTTGAATTTCTAGCCTCCAGAATCGTGAGACAATGAATTTCTGTTGTATTAAGTCATCCTGTTTTTGATACTTCTTATGGCTAGATTCAAATATTATTTTTTGAATCTAGATAAAAATAATTACTTCCCATCCTTTAAAAATAATATTTTATAATTTGTAGGGAAAAATTAATTACTAAATAAATCACTTTGTCTGTAATTTGTTTGAATATAAAGGGGTAGGGCATATGGCATAGAGTGCACATATAAGAAAAAGGAAACTAAGTCTATGAAATTAACTTTCATTGCTCTCTCTGGTCTGCAGTTTCTCCTCCAAATAAGGACAACATTTCTTTGTGTACTTTAAATAGGTTGACTTGAATATTAAGTAAGGCCATTTTTAATTTGAAAATTAAAAGCACATGCCAGCATAAGACCATATTTTTATACATGCTGCTTTCTATTTTGCAAAAATGTTTCAGTTTTCAGATATTGATTGTGCTATTTAATTATTCTTGCTTCGGAGGCTGAAATAATTAAACATTAGTCAAAACAGATCTAGTATCATTCATGACTATTTGTACTCCTTCAATTGTGAATCCTGAAAATTACTTATATTCTTTTAACTTTCTACTGCTAAGACATTCCTTTCTCAGAAACATAAAAAAAAAAAAGTCTCAGATCTTGCTATATCCAGCTCAGAACTTTCCTTAACTCTGAATCTCTAAATATATATATCTTAGATTTCTCAACAACACATGTCAAATAGAACTTACATATTTTGTCTCAAATATGCTCTACCTACATCAGAGAATAGCTCAAGTATCAGATTCTTAGAAAACTGGTTTTCAATCCTGAACTCTCTCTTTCTTTGTTTCATGTTACTCCACTGGCTTGTCCTGTGTATCTCCTTAATATGCTCCAATCCATCTGCTTATCTTATTTCTATTGTCATCATTTTAATTTTGAGCTCATCATATTTGGCAGTTTCCTCCTACAACATTCCATAACACTTCTAATTTATCCTCCACATTGCCA
>NW_011888792.1:5826993-5846601 GCF_000151845.1 Pteropus vampyrus | reverse complement strand
TTTCTTTGTTTCATGTTACTCCACTGGCTTGTCCTGTGTATCTCCTTAATATGCTCCAATCCATCTGCTTATCTTATTTCTATTGTCATCATTTTAATTTTGAGCTCATCATATTTGGCAGTTTCCTCCTACAACATTCCATAACACTTCTAATTTATCCTCCACATTGCCATCAGTGCTCTTTAAACTGCTAGTTTAGTTATAGTGACACTTCTCATTCTTTCGATTTTATTTCTGGTTTCAGGCACAGTTAAAACTGGCTGCTGCATACAGGCTCCCTCTGTCTGCCCTTTGGCACTAAGAATCCTCTTCACTTGTATTCTCTACAAGTGATTTTTTTGCTGCTATGAAAATTTTCTAATTTTCTTTTGCTTATGTGGTGAGGCACTTCTATGTGTAGAACCAAAAAATCAAGAAGATAATAATGCAAGTTTGGGCATCCTCAGTCAATAGGAGAGCATGTAGATAAATGGCTGCTAACGAAGATGAATAAATTCACCTTTAAACACACACAAACACACACGCACACACACTGATCCCTCAGCCAAGTAAACAGAAGACCATTCAGTTTTCAAATGGTAACTCATCTTGCAGAATGCTCCTTGGTGATGGAGTAATATTCCTCGTAGTGACCTTTGATGAGACGTTCTCCAGTGTTACTCTATCTACACATATATTCAATAAATTCTCTATCTTTAGAGATGACCCAAACTCTCCACTTTTCTCTATCTTGCAAAGCCTGAGGTATGGCTGTAAATAAAGGTGATCTTTTTTTATTTTTATTTTTTGTATTGCAGGAAATACTTTCCATCAATTATTCTTCTTCTATTTTCCTATTCTCACTGAATTTTCTCTTATCTCAAAAGTCTGTTCTTCTCAATTGGTCTCAGTAAACGTTGTTTAGAAATAAAAACCTGAAAGACTCAACACAAATCTTTCATAAGACAAGCAGGAGCAGAGCCTAAATGAAAAGATATAGCAAAAATATAGGAAGGAATCATAAATGAATATCTCAAAAATTACCTTGCCACAAAAATATTCCCTTAGAAAGGGAACTTATCTATTGAATTATTTGCTCTTTGAAAAATTCAACTTAAAGATGCAGAGTAAGACCTGGAAGGCAGATATCATTAGGAAGATGAATGAGTATAATCTTCTCTCTTCACCTTAAATCATTGGAAAGCAAAAAGCAATGCATCAGTTTAGAAGTATAAGGCAAAAATGACCTCCGAAATTTACTTCTTTGCATAGGAGAATTGCCTACAAAGTCAAATTACTAGTATGTTTAGAATCATAAGATTAAACTGAGAATAACTTAAAGAAAGTTTTAGCTTTTGCTTTTGACATTTAACTTATTTCCTTAATTCGAATCCGACAAACCACTATCACATTAAACTAATTAGTTTCTCCCCGATATATCTATATAATTCTATATAGTTTCCCATTAAATTCTATAATGGTACACACTATCTAAAATAGCACATTTTCTATATACCTGTAAATATTTTTCTCTCTAATCAAAAATGTTTATAAGACTGACAATGGAATATATATAGTCTTAAAAAATGATTGTTACATTCCTCACTGAAATAAAAACTTCTCCATGACAATATTCTTTGGTCTAAAAGACATACATTTTTAATGCTCTTTTCTTTTCAACCCATTATGTTTTACAGATAACTCACAATTCATGTAGTAAAAGGCATCAGGGTTACTGCTTTTTCTAGGTTTAATATTTCAGATCCACTCAATTTTCCTCAACAGACCATTGCCCATATTTTAACCAGATATTTGCTATCTCGTGTAAATCATTGGAAAATCTTCTACACATCTTTATATTTTGGGTATGTGCAAATTATACTGAAAGTTTACTCCTGCTACTTTCTTATTTAACATTTATTGAATACCCTGCTATTTGCAAGTTATTATACTATGTTGGGGGAAACAATGATAAATCAGACATTAGACCATTGCAATAGTACAGATAAAATAATATAGGTGGTCAGAGGGCCGACAAGGGTGAACAGAGAAGTTTAGTTTTGAATTCAATTATTTGGAGTTAGGAAAAAGAAGAAACTTTTATATGTATTGAGCCAAGGCCAAGAAGATGAAAAGAAGCATGTATGAAACAGCAAGTTTTAGATAGGTGGAGGCTTTGTAATGAGAGGTAGTGGAATATGACATTTAAAAAGAACATTAGATTTAGACCATAGAGTTATCCAAGGCCAGTCTGAGGATTTGGGACTCTTATATAGAGGGAAGTGGGGATTTATTAAAAGCTTTTGAGCAAAATAGTAATTCTGACATGATCAGAATTAATAGGATTTATCTGTCATTTACCATCAGATGAAGTGAGATAAGGAGATTCATTTAATACCAATGATTTACAAAGTATTGCTAAGTACTACCAAATTAATATAAAAGAATAAGAAATTATGGCTTTAAAACTTCCAAAGTAGTTTGGATACAAGTTAACTATTAAAATAAAACCATATAGGAATAAATAAAAATTAGAAAGAGTAAATCTTTGCTTTGGTGCCTTAGTGATTAATAAAATCAGAAGTGTAGTTTTGTGATCAAGAGCATGAATACTGGAGTCAGACAAAACAGATATGGAACTGGATCCGCTGTCTTCTAGCTGCATGACTTTAGGCCACTTAATCTCTCTGTGACTAAGTATTGTGTCTACTAACTGGGAAAATAGAACTAAAACCTACTTTATAGTTTAGATATGAGAATGAGATAAATGTGTAAAACATTTAGTAAACTATCTGGCATATGTTAAACACTATAAAACATTGACAGAAATAAAATCAGAATTAACTCTCACGGTAACATGTGGGAGCTGAGAATGGTGAGAAAGAGCATTTTATTAAGATTTATTTATTTATTAAAATTTTATTTTAATTTATTTTTTTAAAATTATGGTGACATTGGTTAAAGAAATTCAGTAATTTTCAGGTGTACAACTTAGTAATGCAATATATATGTGTGTGTATATATATATATGTATATATACACACATATATATTGCATTGTGTATTCACTACTCATAGATATCTTTCTGTCACCACATATTTGACTCCTTTTACTCCATCTACAACTCCTTTACCCCTTCTCCTCTGGTAACCACTAGTCTATAGTCCATGTCCATGAGTCTCTGTTTGTCTTGTTTGTTTGCTGCTTTTAGGTTTATTTCCTACATATAAGTGATATCATGTGGTTTTCAACTTTCTCATTCTGGTTTATTTTGCTTAGCATGATTATCTCAAGGTCCATCCAGGTCGTTGCAAATGGCAGTATTTCATCTCTTCTTATGGCTGAGTAATATTCCATTATATTTATGTACCACAGCTTCTTTAGCCAATCATCTATCGTAGGACACTTCGGTTGCTTCCATGTCCTGGTCACTGTGAATAATGCTACTATGAACATCAGTGTGCAAATATCATTTCAGATATGGATTTTCAAGTCTTTGGGGGTAAATACCCAGGAGAGATTGCTAGATCATTTGGTGGATCAATTTTAGTTTTTCAAGGAACCTCCATACTGTTTTCCATAGTGGCTGTACCAATTTGCAGTCTCACCAGCAGTGTATGAGTGTTCCTTTTTCTCTGTATCTTGTCCAACATTTGTTATTACTTGTCTTGTTGATTATAGCTATTCTAACAGGTGTGAGATGGTATCTCACTGTGGTTTTGATTTGCATTTCCCTAAAAGCTAGTGATGTTGGGCATCTTTTCATATATTTGTTGGCCATTTGTAGGTCCTCTAGGGAAGAGTGTCTGTTTAGGTCCTCTGCCCATTTTTTGATTGGATCATTTTTTGTTTGTTTGTTTGTTATTGAGTCATATGAGTTCTTTGTTTATTTTGGATATTAGGCCCTTATCGGAGGCATTGCTCACAAATATATTTTCCCACTGAGATGGCTGTCTCTTTACCTTGTTGAAGGTTTCTTTTGCTGAGCAAAAGCTTTTTAGTTTGATGTAGTCCTATTCATTTATGTTTTATTTTACTTCCCTTGCCTTTGAGGTCAAATTCTTAAAATTCTATTTAAGTCCAAGGTCCTTGAGTTTAGTTCCTATGTTTTCTTCTTTGCATTTTATTGTTTCAGGTCTTATATTCAGGTCTTTAATCCATTTTGAATTAATTTTGGTGTGTGGTGATAGACAATAGTCTAGTTTCATTCTTTTGCAGGTGGCATTCCAGTTTTCCCAGCGCCATTTATTGAAGAAGCTTTCCTTTCTCCAATGTATGTTTTTAGCTTGTTTTTTAGAAAATCATTTGTCCATATAACTATGGGTTTACAACTGGACTCCAGATTCTGTTCCACCGGTCCTTGTGTCTGTTTTCTGCCAATACCATGCCGTTTTGATTACTATCTCTTTGTAGTATAATTTGAAGTCAGGCAAAGTGATGCCTCCAGCCTTGTTCGTTTCTCTCAGGATGGCTCTGGCAATTCGGGGTCTTTTGTGTTTCCATACTAATCTGATGATTTTTTTTGTTCTATTTCTTTAAAAAATGCCAATGGGATTTTGATGGGGATTGCATTAAATGTGTGTAATGCTTTAGGTAATATGGTCATTTTAACTATGTTGATTCTTCTAATCCAAGAACATGAAATATCTTTCCATTTCTTTGTATCTTCTTCGATGTCTTTTATTAGGGTCTTGTAATTTTCATTATATAGGTCCTTCATATGTTTTGTTAAATTTATCCCTAAATTGGAAAAGGAATTATTTTTTCCATTTCTTTTTCTGGCACTTCATTATTAGAGCATAGGAGTGCTATGGATTTTTGAATGTTGATTTTGTATCCAGAAAGTTTACTATATTTGCTTATTGTTTCTAGTAGTGTTCTTATGGAGTCTTTAGCATTTTCTATATAGAGAATTATGTCATCCACAAATAGTGACAGTTTGACTTCTTCATTTCCTGTTTCATGCATTTGATAGCTTTTTCTTGTCTGACTGCACTTGCTAGGACCTCCAATGTTATATTGAATAACAGTGGCGATAGTGGACAGCCTTGCCTTGTTCCTGATCTTAGACAGAAGGTTTTTAGTTTTTCACCGTTAAGTATAATACCGGCTGAGGGTTTGTCATATATGGCCTTTATTATGTTCAGGTACTTTCATTCTACACCAATTTTGTTAAGTATTTTGATCATAAATGGATGCTGTATCTTGTCGAAGGCTTTTCGTGCATCTATTGATATGATCGTATGATTCTTATTTTTTAATTTGTTTATGTGGTGTAACACATTAATTGATTTGCATATGTTGAATCATCCCTATGCCCCTGAGATGAAGTCCACTTGATCGTGGTGTATAGTCTTTTTAATATGTTGCTGTATTTGGTTCGCTAGTATCTTATTTAGGATTTTTGCATCTACGTTCATGAGATATTGGTGTGTAGTTTTCTTTTTTTATGTTATCTTTACCAGGTTTTGATATCAGGGTAATATTGGCCTCATAAAATGAATTGGAAAATTTTGCCTCCTCTTCAATTTTTTGAAAGAGTTTGAGGAGAATAGGTATTAAATCTTCTTTGAATGTTTAGTAGAATTCACTAGTGAAGCCATCTGGTCCTGGACTTTTACTTTTTGGTAGGTTTTTGATAATTGTTTCAATTTCCATACTGCTGATTGGTCAGTCTATTTAGATTTTCCAGTTCTTCTTGATTCAGTCTAAGAGGGTTGTATTTCTCTAAGTACTAGTCCATTTCTTCTAGGTTATTAAATTTGGTGTTATATATTTTTTCATAGTATTCTTGTATGATCCTTTGTATTTCTGTGATGTCAGTCATAATTTATCCTCTTTCATCTCTGAATGTGTTTATTTGTGTCTTTTCTCTTTTTTCTTTAGTGAGTCTAGCCAGGGGTTGGTCCATTTTATTTACCTTCTCAAAGAACCATTTCTTTATTGCATTTATTTTTTTCTATTTTTGTTCTGTTTTGTTTTGTTTTCAATTTCATTTATTTCTGCTCTAATTTTGATTATTTCTTTCTGCTGACTTTAGGCTTCATTAGTTCTTCCTTTTCTGGTTTTTTAAAATGAAGCATTAGGTTGTTTATTTGGGCTTGTTCTTGTTTTTGGAGATAGGCCTGCAATGATATGAACTTTCCTCTTATGACCGCTATTGCCATGTCCCAAAAGTTTTGATAAGGTGTACTATCATCATCATTCGTTTCTATGTATCTCTTGATCTTTCTTTTTATTTCTTCTCTGATCCAGTTATTCTTCAGTAGCATGTTGTTTAATCTCCTTGTATTTATGGTTCTTCCTGATTTCTTTTTGCAGTCGATCTCTAGTTTCAAAGCATTATGATCAGAGAATATAATTGGTATCATTTCCACCCTCTTATATTTGTTGAGGCTATCCCTGTGTCCCAGTATGTGATTGATTCTTGAGAATGTTCCATGTGCACTAGAGAAGAATGTATAAGTAGCTGTTTTGGGATGGAAGGCTCTGTAAATGTCAATTATGTTCAGTTGGTCTAATGTGCCATTTAAAGATATTATTTCCTTATAGATTTTCTGTTTGAATGATTTGTCCATCAGACAGTGGGGTATTTAGGTCCACTACTATTACAGTTTTTTCGGTCTGCTTCTTCTTTAGTTCTATTAGCAATTGCTTTAAATATTTTGGGGCTCCCTGATTGGGAGTATAGATATTAATACGTGTTATGTCTTCTTGGTGAATGATTTCCTTTATCATTATGAGGTGTCCCTCAGTATCTTTCTTTATTTTTTTTATTTTGAAGTCTATTTTGTCCAATATTAGTACCACTACTCCCGTTTTTCTCAGAATGCCATTTGCTTGAAATATCATTTTCCACTCTTTCACTTTGAGTCTATATTTGTCTTTGGAACTGAGATGTGTCTCCTGGAGGCAGCATATGGTTGGGTTTGTTTTTTGATCCAATCTGCAACTCTGTGCTTTTTTATTGGTGAGTTCAGTACATTTACATTTATTGAAATGAGGTCTTCCTATAGCCATTTTAAATTTTGCTTTTTGGTAGCTTGGTGTTTTCTTTGCTTTCTTGTCCTCGTGTTTCTCTTTTCTTTATTTTGGTTGGCTTTTGTGGGTTTTGTCTCTGGTTCTTGCTTTGTTATATACTTCATTTCTGAATCTTCTGTGTGTGGTTATCATTACATATATGTAAAGGATACACACACACACACACACACAAACACACACAGACACACACACGGTTGTCAATTTTCTTCTGAGCATGCCTTATCTCCATTCCCCTTTACTAATTTGGATCTTTTAATTCTCCCCTTTTCAGTCATTGTCTCAATTTTTCCCTATGTATGCTGAATATTCATTACTATCTTGCTATACCAATTCTCTTCTTATTGTTTAAGCTTACAATGCTCTGTTCTTAGTAAGGGTTGCAGTCTACTTCTATATGCTTGATAGTCACCTTACTCCTAATTATGATTTTTTTTTTGTCATTTTGTTTTAGGTGAGCTGACCCCTTTCAGTATTTCTTGTAGTGCAGGCCTCATAGTGGAGAATTCCTTCATTTTTTGTATGTCTGGAAAGTTCTTTATTTCTCCTTCATATCTAAAGAGCTTAGCTAGATACATTATTCTTGGCTGGTAGTTTCTTTCACTTAATATTTGGATTATTTGATTCCATTCCTTTCTGACTTGTAGGGTTTGTGCTGAGATGTACGACGATAATCTAATGGGTTTTCCTTTATAGGTTACCCTTGCCTTTTCCCTGGCTACCCTGAGAATTCTGTCTTTGTCGCTGATTTTTGATAATTTTAATACAATGTGTCTTGGTGAAGGCCTTTTTGGGTTGTGATAATTGGGTGTTCTGTTGACATCTTGAATTCCAAGCTCCAGTTCATTCTTTAGATTTGAGAAATTCTTGTCAACTATTTGTCTGAAAATGCTGTCTAACCTTTAGGTTTCTCTCTTCTTCCTTCTGATTTATTTCTAGATTTCTGTCTTCGATGTCACTGATCCTTTCCTCTATTTGGTTGACTCCATTTCCCAATCTTGTTATTTCATTTTTCAACTCTTGCAGTATGTTTTTAATCTCCAGGAGTTCTACAGTTTTTTTTTTTTTGAGTGTTTCAATCTTCTAGCTAAAGAACTCATTCTGTTCCTCTAGTTGTTTTTTCAATTCCTGAAATTGTTGATATGAATCGTTTCATGTCTCACTGAGTTTTTCCAGAAGTACCATCCCAAATTCTCTGTATTTAAGTCCACATTTCTACATTCGTAAGCTTATTTTCTGGAGATATTTCTCTTTCTTTCTGAGCTGCCTTGTCACCTTGGTTGTTCATGGTGTTTAATGGACCATTTCTCTACCTGGGCATTAATGGAAGTATTTTGCTTTTTTTCCAGAAATAAGTTTTATTATATAAAGGTCTTTCATTAGCTTGTTGCAAAGAAGGTTTTCCTTTTGGTTTCCAGTAGGTGGTGTCTTAGCTGTGGAGAGCAGGTTGCAAGCTTACAAGGTCCTTGTAATTTGTGAGGTGAACCAAGGGTTGTCTCACCTCTAAGAACCCTTTTACGAATTGATTGGAGAACAATGCGGTATTGATGGAAAAGCAAAAAAATTATAGAAGGGTATGTAGCATGGGGATAATCTATGGAAATGCAAACGATTATAGCAGGGTGTATAGGTTGGATGGGGATAATCTTATTTTAGCCAGCAATTGTAGGCTACTGGGCTACTAGTCCATCATCAGTGGATAGTAGACCTCCTGATCCCAGCTTTTTGTCTTCTTTCTTTTCTGAGTCTCCCAATGTTCCCACTCAGGATTATTTTCTAGGGCCGCGCTGGATGTGGCAAGATTTATCACTTGCTGGATGCGGCACTAAGCCTCTTGGATCCCTGCTTTATATAAAGCTTAATAATGCCTTTTTTTTCCTTGTAGATGTTTAATTCCGCTTGCTACTCTAAGTCTCAGTCCCTGTCAGTGTAAGTGACAGTTTTGGTAGCGTTTTCTCAGATTTCCCTGTGGCTCCGCAGTGTTCTTTCTCAGAAGGTGTGGTGGGCGGGGCCTCTGGGTTGGAGGATGGGGGCTGTGGCTCAGCCTTGGTTTTGTAATCCTGGCTTGTAAAAATCAACTGTTTCTTCTCTGCCTGTAGCTTCTCTGCTTTCTGCCCTGGCCCCTCAGCACTGCTTCTGTGTAGGGCTCATAGCTCTCCTAGGCAGAGCTGTTCTGGAACCTGCCATACCTTCTCCATTCTCCCTCCTCTTACAGGGACCTCCTGTGGCTGTGAGAGGCAGCTTCTTTGTTTCTCGCAGTCCACCGCCTGGCACCCAGGGTCCTGAGCTATGGTAGCTGTTATTCGTAGGTCCCGTGCTCAGACATGCTGGTGTGCAGTTTGGGTGTTTTTGATTGAGTTTTAGATGTTCAGCTTATAGTTGTTTCAAGGGGAGAAATCTGGGGACATCTCTCACTCCACCATGTTTCTCCCAAGATCTATAATCCCCTGTTCTTAATAAGAGTTGCACTGCTCTGCTTCTATCTGCCTGCTAGTTGCTTTATTCATAGTTATGTATTTTTTTGTCATTTTATTTTAGGTGAGCTGACCCCTTTCAGTATTTCCTGTAATTCAGGCTTCATAGTAGAGAATTCCCTCAATTTTTGTATGTCTGGAAAGGTCTTTATTTCTCCTTCATATCTAAAGAGCTTAGCTAGATACATTATTCTTGGCTGGTAGTTTCTTTCACTTAATATTTGGATTATTTGATTCCATTCCTTTCTGACTTGTAGGGTTTGTGCTGAGATGTACGACGATAATCTAATGGGTTTTCCTTTATAGGTTACCCTTGCCTTTTCCCTGGCTACCCTGAGAATTCTGTCTTTGTCGCTGATTTTTGATAATTTTAATACAATGTGTCTTGGTGAAGGCCTTTTTGGGTTGTGATAATTGGGTGTTCTGTTGACATCTTGAATTCCAAGCTCCAGTTCATTCTTTAGATTTGAGAAATTCTTGTCAACTATTTGTCTGAAAATGCTGTCTAACCTTTAGGTTTCTCTCTTCTTCCTTCTGATTTATTTCTAGATTTCTGTCTTCGATGTCACTGATCCTTTCCTCTATTTGGTTGACTCCATTTCCCAATCTTGTTATTTCATTTTTCAACTCTTGCAGTATGTTTTTAATCTCCAGGAGTTCTACAGTTTTTTTTTTTTTGAGTGTTTCAATCTTCTAGCTAAAGAACTCATTCTGTTCCTCTAGTTGTTTTTTCAATTCCTGAAATTGTTGATATGAATCGTTTCATGTCTCACTGAGTTTTTCCAGAAGTACCATCCCAAATTCTCTGTATTTAAGTCCACATTTCTACATTCGTAAGCTTATTTTCTGGAGATATTTCTCTTTCTTTCTGAGCTGCCTTGTCACCTTGGTTGTTCATGGTGTTTAATGGACCATTTCTCTACCTGGGCATTAATGGAAGTATTTTGCTTTTTTTCCAGAAATAAGTTTTATTATATAAAGGTCTTTCATTAGCTTGTTGCAAAGAAGGTTTTCCTTTTGGTTTCCAGTAGGTGGTGTCTTAGCTGTGGAGAGCAGGTTGCAAGCTTACAAGGTCCTTGTAATTTGTGAGGTGAACCAAGGGTTGTCTCACCTCTAAGAACCCTTTTACGAATTGATTGGAGAACAATGCGGTATTGATGGAAAAGCAAAAAAATTATAGAAGGGTATGTAGCATGGGGATAATCTATGGAAATGCAAACGATTATAGCAGGGTGTATAGGTTGGATGGGGATAATCTTATTTTAGCCAGCAATTGTAGGCTACTGGGCTACTAGTCCATCATCAGTGGATAGTAGACCTCCTGATCCCAGCTTTTTGTCTTCTTTCTTTTCTGAGTCTCCCAATGTTCCCACTCAGGATTATTTTCTAGGGCCGCGCTGGATGTGGCAAGATTTATCACTTGCTGGATGCGGCACTAAGCCTCTTGGATCCCTGCTTTATATAAAGCTTAATAATGCCTTTTTTTTCCTTGTAGATGTTTAATTCCGCTTGCTACTCTAAGTCTCAGTCCCTGTCAGTGTAAGTGACAGTTTTGGTAGCGTTTTCTCAGATTTCCCTGTGGCTCCGCAGTGTTCTTTCTCAGAAGGTGTGGTGGGCGGGGCCTCTGGGTTGGAGGATGGGGGCTGTGGCTCAGCCTTGGTTTTGTAATCCTGGCTTGTAAAAATCAACTGTTTCTTCTCTGCCTGTAGCTTCTCTGCTTTCTGCCCTGGCCCCTCAGCACTGCTTCTGTGTAGGGCTCATAGCTCTCCTAGGCAGAGCTGTTCTGGAACCTGCCATACCTTCTCCATTCTCCCTCCTCTTACAGGGACCTCCTGTGGCTGTGAGAGGCAGCTTCTTTGTTTCTCGCAGTCCACCGCCTGGCACCCAGGGTCCTGAGCTATGGTAGCTGTTATTCGTAGGTCCCGTGCTCAGACATGCTGGTGTGCAGTTTGGGTGTTTTTGATTGAGTTTTAGATGTTCAGCTTATAGTTGTTTCAAGGGGAGAAATCTGGGGACATCTCTCACTCCACCATGTTTCTCCCAAGATCTATAATCCCCTGTTCTTAATAAGAGTTGCACTGCTCTGCTTCTATCTGCCTGCTAGTTGCTTTATTCATAGTTATGTATTTTTTTGTCATTTTATTTTAGGTGAGCTGACCCCTTTCAGTATTTCCTGTAATTCAGGCTTCATAGTAGAGAATTCCCTCAATTTTTGTATGTCTGGAAAGGTCTTTATTTCTCCTTCATATCTAAAGGAAAGTTTTGCTGGATACAGCATTCTTGGCTGTTAGTTCCTTTAATTTAAGTTCAAATATTGAATTTCACTCTTTTTTGCTTGTAAGGTTTGTGCTGAGAAATCCAATTACTAATGGTTTTCTTTTATAGGTTACAATCTTTTTTTCCCCTTGCTTCCCTGAAAATTCTTTCTTGGTTATTAATTTTTGAAAATTTTAATATAATGTGTCTTGGAGAAGGCCTTTTTGGGTTGAGATAATTTAGTGTTCCATTGACTTCTTGAATTCCAAGCTCTAGTTCATTCCTTAGGTTTGGTAAATTCTTGTCAACTATTTGTTTGATAATGCTTTCTGATCCCTGCTTCTTTTCCTCCCCTTCGAGAATGCCCATTATTCTTATGCTTTCTTTCCTGATGGTATCGGTTAGTTCTTGTTTTTCTCTTTCATTATTTTTCATTTTTGGTTTCTCTCTTTTTCCTTCTGATCTATTTTTAGATTTCTGTCTTCAAGATCACTGACCCTTTCCTCCATTTGGTCGACTCTATTTCCCAAGCTTGTTATTTCATTTTTCATCTCTTTTAATGTGGTTTTCATCACAAGAAGTTCTATTTGGTTCTTTTTGAGGGTTTCAATCTCCTTGCTAAAAAACTCATTCTGCTGATATAGTTGTTTTTTTCAATTCCTGGAATTGTTAATATGAATTATTTTGGATCTCATTGAGATTTTTCAGATGTACCATGCTGAATTCTCTGTCATTTAAGTAGCATATTTCTATGTCTTTAAGCTTATTTTCTGGAGATTTTTCTTTTTCTTTATGAGCTGCCTTGTCACCTTGGTTGTTCATGGTGTTTAATGGACTATTTCTATACCTGGGCATTAATGGAAACATATTCTGCTTTTTTGCTTTTTTTCCAGAAAGAAGATTTATTATATAAAGTTCTCTTTAGCCTGTTGCTAAGAAGGCGTTTTTCTTTTGGTTTCCAGTAGGTGGCATCTAAGCCTCTTTGATTCCTGCTTTATATAAAACCTTAACAATGTCTTTTTATCCCCTTATATTCTATCACGCTCACCACCTTCAGTCTCAGTCTCTGTCAATGTTAGTGACAGTTTCTGTAGCATTTGTTTAGATTCTCCTGGAGCTCCATGGTGTTCCGTCTTGGAGGATATACGGAGAGGTGTCTGCTGGGTTGGAGAATAGGGGCTGTGGCTCAGCCTTGTGTTTTGCAACCGTGGCTGGTAATAATCAGCTGTTGCTTCTCTGCCATTCCCACTTCTCTAATTTCTGCCGTGGTCCCTTGGACTGCCTCTGCTAGGGCTCACAGCTCTCTCAGGCAAGGCCAATCTGGGAATCAGCCTCTCCTTCTCTCCTCCCCGCTCCTCTTACAGTGAGCTCTGTCTACCAGAATCAGCTTCTTTGTTTCTCTTGGTCTACCACCCAACTCTCATGGTTCTGACATGTAGTAGTTATTATTTGTAGGTCCCTTGTTCAGACGTGCTTGTGTGCAGGTTGGGTGTTATTTGTTCAGTTTTAGATGTTCAGTTTTTTGTTATTTCAAGAGGAGAGATCTGGGGACATTACTCACTCTGCCATGCTTCTGATGTTACTCTCTACTCAGATTTATTTGAGAGTAGAATTTAGCTCTAGTTAGACCTTATGAAGACATTTGATCTGTGATTAACATGAACTAACTTAAGACACATAGACAAAGAAGGGAATGAGAATCAAGGCGAGGTATATCAGAGTCTTACTTAATTTTGTTAGATATAAGACACTATTGTGTTTGATAAAAATATGGAATGCCACGATTTAATTTATATTTGAAAAGAGACATCTGTGATGGATAACTTAAATAAATGATAGACAGGAGCCATTAAAGGCATTGAAACTGAAATTGCAACAATTCATTTAGCAATGATAGAAATACAAAATAGGACAGTTCAGTGAGGTGGAAGATGGAGCATGGACAGAAGGAATCTTCTGGAGATCACTTTAGAACATGATAAGTGATAAATTGTGAAAATTAAGGCAAGGAAGGAGTAAGGAATAACTTTGAAGTTCCACATAATAGATCTGGATGAACTGGAAAACAACTATAGGGAGTACATGTGGGAGAGTATATTCAGAAAGAGAATGGAGTTCTGCTAAAACTTGAAGGTGGATTGTCTAATGGAAGATGGGAACTAAATATAAATACATTTTGTTAGTGATCCACACAAAGTCAACAGCTTAGGCCACAATATTTGCTGATATTTCTATGGTAAACCCCATAGATGAAAGGGATACCTTCCAAAAAATTAATGGTTTGAATATGTCCATTAAAAAAATGTGTTAAACCTTTTTCTTTCCTTCTGTTTAAGAAAGTATAACTTATTTTAGTTCATTAGAACTGTTGCCTTTCCCTTCACTTTTGAAGAGTTTAGAAGTAATACATAGAAGCAATATATAAGTAGAAATACTATATAAAGACAGTATTTATCTAAAATTCCACCCTACACAGACTGTTTAATATTTTGGTTTATATCCCTTCAGACTTTCTCCTTTGCAAATAAACATAGTTTTAGAAAACACATTTTCACATCCTTTGTGTTTTCAGTAACCTTCAAATCATCCTGGCCATGGATTCTTTGCTTCAAGTATCTACTGAAATAAAATTTTCCACTACTTATTTACTTTGAATTTGCCTGTTTTAGAGATGACATTATGAAACATTCATAAAAGATATGATAATAAAGCCTGCTTCCCCATTGATTCTGGAAGCCATTTTGTGATCTTGAGAAGGGGTAGTTTCTAGACAAAGACAACTTGTGAAAAAAAAGAAAAACAAGAACCAGGAAATCAAGGAGAAAAAGAACCATATCCTGAAGCTACCCTGTCTAAAATCTGCCCTACTTTTAGACTTCTTGTTAAGTTGATATAACAAATTTCCTTATTATTTATATCATTTTGAATTAGAGTTTCTATTATATGCAGCCACAGGCAACCTACATTATCCATACAAGTAAAAGTCAGTGAGTTTAACATGTCTTATCAGATATTCTGTTAAATGTCTATTCATAAAAAAGATCATGACTCTTTATTTACCTAATTTGGCCCATATAAAATGTTCTCTATAATGTCCATATTAGTATAACAGAGGGTTTCTCAATCTCAGCACAATTGATATTTGGAGCTAAATAACTCTTTGATGAAATTATTGTCTAGTGCATTATAAGATATTTACCACCATATACCAGTAACACCACCCTCCTCCCCAGACACACATACACGCACTGGTCCGAAGACCTGACAATAATGAAAAAATATCTCTATACACTGTCAAATGTTTCCTGGCTGGTCTAACCATATATTAGTTCTGATATTAATATAATTATAAATTCAATTCAGTACCATTTATTGAGCTCCTGCAACATGACTACCCTGAGTCTAGATGCCAGTGTTACAGAGATATTAGTAAATAAGACATGGTACTTTCCTCAAGAATCTATCTATCCAGACATACAATTATTCATTGTTTCTTGGATTTAATAATTGGATTCAGGCTTCTGCCAAATATGTAGAAAGCTGGAAAGGTATTGCGCCCATTCTAACAACAAGAAAAGGCTGAATAATGGACTAGATTATATATATTTTTTAATCCAACCAAGGGCTGAAGTCACAGAGAAAACTGAAATATAAGGAAAGATGGAGCTTTAGCACTAATTTTCCTGTGGCAGGGCTTATAGGCAAGGCCTACATAAAAGCAGAGAAGAAGAACTCTATACAGTTTTAACATACTGGGGAAGTTTGAGAGAAGACTCGCATGCAAATATAGGACACTGGGAGCAGCATATACCTGGAAGCTCAACCTTACAACCTCCCTGGGTGTGCATGAGAAATGTCGAGGGCCAGTAGGAGAGCAGAGAAATGCTTCCTTGGCGGTTCAGGCTTAGAGACGGGAAACTGCCACAGCTGCAAAGAAGTACAAGGACTTACTCAGTTCATTTTTCCATAAAGAACAATAGTCTTATGCCACTAAAAGAAGAATCTAGATAATTAGAAATTTCTTATCACTGGAGAAAAGGTAGAATAACTGAGAAAGCCCCACATCTGAGCAACAGGGGCACAGAACTTACCTAAAAATGAGGGTGAACCACGAAAAAAGATAACCCTCCTTATCTTCTACCACTGTATCAGTGCAGGAAATAAGTACCTCTTGGGGACAAGTAAAGATCATGGAGAGACTCTCTTTGAGAATCAAGAGCATAGTGAAGGCCTAAAATTGAGGGTAGAGCTGGAACATTGAGGAAAATCAGCTGGCAAACCAACCAAAAGCTTAAGTATAAAATAATATCAGATGAATTTGAAGTTGATGGTGCCCTGAAGTATCTATAGCAAAAACAATACCCAAATTGTGCACAATTCCTAACAATATTGACTCACCTCCTTTACTAAAGGCCTAGTAGAAAAAATGCATGCCTATTTCCAGTCACAAACGCCCTTTCTCTCAGTTTCTGTCATTCTACAATTACTGAAATGCAACTAAAAATTATGAGGTACACAATGAAGTAGGAAATTTAAAAAACAAACAAGCAAGAAATAAAGCATTCCATAAGAGACTCAGAGGTGACTCAGATGGTGTAATTATAAAATAAGGAATTAAAAAATAAAACAAAAAACACTAATTATTATGTTACTAGAAAAGGTAGAAAACAATAAGAATGACTCAAAAACTACAGTTAAAGCACAGTAAGAGAGATGAAGTATGATGTTGATGGAATCATCATTAGACTCAACACAGTTCAGAAAATAATCAATGAAACTATAAATAGGTCACTAATAATTATGCAAATTGAAATAGAAGAAAAAATAGCAGAACATGATGAGATGTAGAATATGAAATGTGAACATATGCCTAAATGGAAACACAGAATAGAGAAAAAAGACCAAAGAAATATTTGAAAATATAATGGATAAGGATTTCTAAGAACATCGAAAGACATTTAAACCAAAGATTCCAGTTCAGAGAACTTCAAACATAATGGAAATCCAAACCAAACCCAAACAGAAACAACAATCAGAAAAGCCTACACATAGACACATTATATTCAAACTGAGAGAGTAGTAAATATTTAGTTCAATGCAGCGATAAAGAGAAAAATCATAAAACCATCAGATGAAAAATGTACATATTAGATATAGGGGAACAAAGAAAATAATTACAGCACATAACCTGGCAAAAACTATAAGACAGAAGACAATTGTTTGGTGTTTTGCTTGTTTGTTTTAATGAAATTACGCATGCACTCATCATATAGCCTGGGTAAACAGAATTTTGGTCCTACGACCTTTGTCCCCTAGTGTTTGTTACACTACTGAATGTTATCTTACATGGCATAAGAGACTTTGCATATGTAATTGTTACTTATCAGTTCACTTTAAAATAGGGAGATTATTTTGGATTATCCAGGTGGACTAACGTTATTACATGACTTTTAAAAACAAAAAAAATTAAATTTTTGGTGACACTGGTTAATGAAATCCAGTGTTTCAGATGTACAATTTAACAATAAGGTATATATATAGATATATATCTATATCTATATCTATATCTATATATAGATACAGATATATATATACACACACACATACATACATATATGCCTTATTGTTTAATATATATATATATATATATATTGCATTGTGTGTTCCCCTTCCATAGTTAAGATTTCTTTTTGTCACCACATATTTGACCACTTTTACCCCATCTACTTAAAAGCAGAGCTTCTTTATGAGTGAGGGTATAAGAGGAAGTTAGAGATATTCAAAGCATGGAAAGGACTTTGCTGGTTTGAAAATGAGTGGACCATATGAAAAACATGAAAATGAACTGAATTCTCCCAACATCCTGAATGTACTTGGAAGCAAATTCTTTCAGAGAGTCTACAAGCTATGCAGTCCCTGACAGCTAGATTTCAGACTTGTGAGACCCTAAAAAGAGAAATCAGTTGAGAGTCTCTGTGTCTGAAATTCTGACCTATGAAAACTATGAGATAATAAACAGTTTTGTCTAAAGCCATTTAATTCATGAGAATTTTGCTATAGCAACAACAGAAAACCAACATATCAGATTTCTGCTCAATAGAAATAAAAACATCTTCACACAAAAACTTGTACACAAATGTTTACTCCGGCTTAACTTTTAACTACTAAAAACTGAAAACAATCTAAATGTCCTTCAGCTAATAAATGGATAAACAAGTAGTGTTTCTCTTATGTACCAATAACACTTAAAATTTGATATCTATCTTCAACATAGAAATCTCTCTAAATCTAAAACCATTTGGTTCTGGTTTATAGATGGCAATGACATGAGCTTTAATAAAAAGATATTAAATTGTAAGATTATCCAATATTATCTCATCTTATCCTCTCTGTGTAGTAGTCTCTCACTCTCTCATGGAAAACAATAAATTTGTTAGGGTTTTATTTACACTTCCTAAGTCCATATAAATTGCTATCTAGTATCTCAAATTCTGCTAGATGTCTATAAATTATTAGATGATTTATTTCAGTATCTTCTCAGGGCTTGAGTTAATTGGTTTATGATTACTAATGTTATTCCTTTCCTTTATTTTTTTAAGTTACATGAACTGTATTATCTGTACCATGTTTTCAGTGTTTTTTTTCCCCCAATGCTTTCAAAAACTGACTTCTCAAAAATAGCATCTGCTAAAATTTTTTTGAACAAAGTCCAACATTCTTTCATGATAAAAATTCTCAGAAAGTTAGGAATAAAAGGAAGCTTCTTCAATATGATAAAGGGCATTTATAAGAAATCTACCGCTAATCTCATACTCAATGGCAAATGACTAAAAACTTGCTCCTAATATCAGGAACAAAACAAGGATGCTAATTTTCACCACTGCTATCAACATACTGAAAGTTCTAGTCAGAGTAATTAGTCAAGAAAAAGAAAATAATAAAAGACACCCAAATAAGAAAGAAAGAAGTAAAACTATCTCTATTTGCAGATAACATGATTCTACATGTATAAAATCACAAAGAATACACACACGAACATACCGGAGCTAATAAAAAAATCAGAAAAAGTGCTGGTTATAAGAGCAACATTCAAACATCATTTGTGTTTACATATATTTGTACTGAGTAATCTGGAAAGAAAATTAAGAAACAATTCCATTTACGATAGCATCCAAAATATAAAATACTTAGGAAGAAATTAACCAAGAGGTGAAGGAGTTGTACGCTGACATTTATAAACCACTGGCAAAAGGCCTAAATAAATGGAAAGATATCTTGAGTTCATAAATCATAAGACAATATTAAGATGTCAATGCTACCCAGAGTGACACACAGATTAAATGCAATCCTTATCATGATTACAACCACCTTTTTGCAGAAATGAAAATTTAATGCTCAAATTTATATGCAATTGCACAAAACTAAAATAATCAAAGGAGTGTGGTTCTGGCATAAAGACAGATATACAGAACAAAAGAAAACAATTAAGAGTCCAGAAATAAATTCATACCTCTATGGTCAATTAATTTTCGATAAGTATACAGAAATTCACTGAGGAAAAAATATCTTTCAGAAAATATTACCTGGAAAATGGATTTCCACAGGCGAAAGAAAAAAAGTTGGACTCCTATCTCACACCAGATACAAAAACCAAACAAAATGGATCAATAACACATATATGAGCTAAAATCACAAGGCTCTTAGAAGAAAGCATAGTGATAAGTCTTCATGACTTTAGATTTGGCAATGGATTCTTAGATATGACACCAAAAGCACAAGCAACAAAAGAAAAAATAAATTATATGTTATTAAAATTAAAATCTTTTGTGCACCAAAAGACATTATCAAAAACGTAGAATGA
>NW_011888792.1:5820353-5825708 GCF_000151845.1 Pteropus vampyrus | reverse complement strand
ATACAGTTCTTTAAATTGCTTGATGTTTCCCTTGAATAACAAATCATATTTCTTTGACTTTTTTAGTGGCTGAGTCTGTTACTTCTTTTCCTAATATTTGCTTCTTTGTAGTATTTGATACTTAATCAACTTTCCTCATTGGTAAGATTATAATAAAGTAAATTGACCATTCCTAGTTTATTTCTCTATTTATTTAAACATTATAAATGTCAGATCATACTGAGAGGACCTTAAATATCATGCCATGCAAATGACTGACTTTATGCTCAACAAACATCTGAGTGACTCAAATATCTAATCAACATCTGATTTGGACACAAAGTGGCTCTGATAAACTGACAACATTAAAACAAAACAAAACAAAACAAAAAAAAACATTATCTACTTTTCCACCAAGTTTAGAAATGTCAATTATAATTACTACCATATTATCATTTCTTATTGATTCTTCCCTATTAACTTTAATATTCTCTATTAAATTCCATTTGATTGTTCATCTTAAATGTCTCTGTATTTTCACAACATACAATCGGGTACCATCATGTCTCTTCTTTCTATGCTTATCTCTTTTAAATAATCTATGCTAGTTTAAGCCTTATTTTCTCATCATTGGGTTATTCCATTAGGCTCTGGTTATGATTTAGTCATAATTGAAATTGTAGCCTAAGGTCAAAGGTTTCCTTTGACATACATACTTAAAATCAATTATGAATCCTTCTGCATGGAGACATGAATAGGAAAGATATTTATGCCAAGAAAGAGAAATTAAGTTTTGAGAATTCTTCCTGGTTTTTGAATTTCTAGGGAAATTTTCCTATTTCACATCCTTAATTTCAAATGTCTATGAGCAGCTTGTGGATTTTAAATGTACTTTGTCAGAGACTTACTAACACTCATAATGCCTTTTCCCCACTCCTAGCCTGCTTCTCTCCTGACCTATGGCTTTAGGCATTTCATTTTCTTTTGGAAATTGTTACATGTGATCTTATTGCCACTTCATGTTGAGTGTACTGACGGAGGTGGTAAGGTTTCTTTGACTGTGTGGTTATGAACATGTTTAACCCATATGCACTCACCAAACACTTAATTTACAGAATGTGTATTGTTTGATATACTAAGAAAATGACAAGCTTGTTTGCAAAGGCTTAGGTTCCCTCTGCATTCATTCACTATATTAAATCATTATTGACATTTTAAAATGTCAGGTTATTTTCTTTTTCTCTTAATATAATTTCAGAGAATACTATGCTCAAGAAAATTAGTCCTGTTAATATTATAAGTGTTCTGAATCTGCTATGTAATATTATTTGTGCTGAACAGTTTTGCCTTACCAAATGCAGTGACAATCATGGTCCAGTGCATTGCCTATTGGCTTTTTATTCTACTTTGATCAAAACATTATTATTTTTAAAAATTTTAAATATTTTTACATAATGTTGACACTATTTCCTTTATTTTGAAAAAACAGTAGGTTTTTTCATTTATACATTTACATATATCTTAAATAGAATACAATCTCTTAAACATATTACTATAATGAGTATGATGTATATATAATTATGCTAAATATGGACTTATACAATGAATAAGACTACTTAAAATAATCCAAATAAACTTGATAAGAGAAATTTCATTATTTCAAAAGGTATTTGAATGAATAAGGTATCCAATTATACACAGCATTTCTTTATTTTCTATTATTAAAGTTTTCATTTAGTTATCACTTTCACCCAGATTTCTGCAAGTATTTTGATGATTTGCTAAATTTTTCTAATAAGGTGCACCTCAATTATATCTATTTTAAAGAGAAGTTAAAGAATTCTAGCATAGTCTCATGCCAAATATTGGAGAAGACATTTTTGACAGGGTTTTGTAGAGGTTCTTGGGTCTTATCCAAGGGTAGTAAGGGTTTTAAAATTGGTGAGAAACCAATTAGAATCTCCAACTACAAAAACAACAACATAAGAAGTTGGAACTTTAGGTTTGCCTCCCAACTCCAACACATTTTTAGTCGTTTGTTTGTTTTTTACTGGTTGATTTACTTCTTATTTAAATGGACTAGTCAGTAAGAAAGTGAGAAGTACAAGAAATAAGTAAAAGTCACTTTCAAAAATAGTTTAGAAGAAGACTGCTTTATTGTGTAAGAAGAAAATTTACCATGTTGTGTGTCCTTTAATTTCACAGATGGGTGATTAGTGAGTTAGTATAGTGTGTCCAGAGTCAGAAAGATCTGGGTTGGATTCTTGCTCTTAGCTTGATTATTACCTGTGTAAATTTTCCTTAGATACTTAGCTTTTATAACACTTAAGATTTTTAGTGAGAACTAAAAACAGGATACTGTTTATAAAGTGTTTCATGGCTCAGCATGGTATGCACGCAATAAATATTGTTATTATTATTATGCCATGGTATAATGTGTTAATGCCTAGACTAGAAAGAGAGGTAACAAGCTAAATTGTTAATTAATTGAATGGAATTTGGAACTTCATAATTTTTTTCCAAATTTTTTATTGTGGTTAAAATACATAAAACATAACATTTGCTATCTTAACTATTTTTAAGTGCACACTTCAGTGGTATTAAGGAAATTCATACTGTTGTGCAACCATCACCACCATCTAGCTCCAGAATTCTTTTCATCTTCAAAACTAAATTTCTGTACCCATTAAAGAGTAATGCCCCATGAGTTCTTCTCATCAACCCTAGCCAGAACCATTCTGCCATCTTTCTTTTTAAAAATATATCTCTCTTCCTGCCCTGCCCCAGTTGCTGGTAACTACCATTTTACTCTCTGTTACTACAAGTTTAGATTTTTTTTTTCTTTTTTTATTCCACATATAAGTGATATCATGCAATGTTTGTCTCTTTCTGTCTGGCTCATTTCATTCAACATATCGTCTTCCAGGTCCATTCGTGTTTTCACCAATGACTAGATTTATGTATTTGTAAAGGCAGGATAATATTCCATTGTGTACATATATCACATTTCCTTTTTCCATTTATCTATTGATGAATGGACACCTTCGTTCTTTCTGTATCTTGGCTATTACGAATAATTCTGCAGTGAACATGGGGGTGCAGATAGCTCTTAGACATAGTAATTTTATTTCCTTTTGAGATATACTTAGTAGGGGATCGCTGAATCATATGGTAGTTCTAGTTTTAATTTTTGGAGGAACTCTCATACTGTCTCCCATAATGGCTATTCCAGTTTACGTTTCCATCATTAATGTACAAGTAGTCCCTGTTCTCCGTATCCTCTGCAATATTTGTTATTTTCTGACTTTTTGAATATAGTTATCCTGATAAGTGTGAACTGATATCTCACTGTGATTTTAACTTGCATTTCCATCACAATTAGTGATGCTGGACATTTGTATGTCTTCTTTGGAAAGTATCTGTTAAGGTCTTTGTACATTTTTTAGCCAGGTTATTATTATTTTTAGCCAGGTTATTATTTTTTCCACTGTTGAATTATACGTTTTTTTATATATTTTGGATATTAATCCTTTATTAAATATATCATTTGTGAATATTTTCTTCCGTTCCAATGGTTGCTTTTCATTCAGTGATCGTTTTCTTCGCCGTGCAGAAACCTGTTTGGGATAATGTAGTTTTGCCTGTTTTTTTCCTATTGCTTGCGCTTTTGGTGTCATATCCAAAGCGTCATTGCTAACACCAGTGCCAAGGAGCTCCTCCCTTATGTTTTTTTTCTAGAAGTCTTATGGTTTCAGGTCTTATGTTTAAGTCTTTAATTCAGTTTGAGTTGATTTTCATATGTGGTTTAAGATAAGGATAAAAATTTACTCTTTTGCATGTAGATATTGTTTTTCTAGCACCATTTATTAAAGAGACTATCCTTTCCCCAACATATTCTTGGAGCCTTTGTCAAAGATTAATTCACTATATCTGCTTCGGTGTATTTCTGGGTTTCTATTTGTTCAATTGGTTTGTCTGTTTTTTTATGTCAATATCATATTGTTTTGATTACTATAGCTTTGTAATATGGTTTGAAATCTGGAATGTAGTGCCTTCAATTTTTCTCTTCTTACTCAAGATTGCTTTAGCATCTTTTGTTGTTCCATATGAATTTTAGGATTGTTTTTTCTATTTTTGTGAAAAATGACTGGAATTTTGATAGGGATTGCATTGAATCTGTAGACTTTTTTTGGTAATATGGACATTTTAACAATACTAATGCTCCAATCCATGAACAAGGGATATCTTTCCATTTATTTGTTTCTTTCTTAATTTCTTTCAATGGAGTCTCACAGTTTTCAGTATAGAAATCTTTCACTCCTTGGTTAAATTTATTACAATGTGTGTTATTCTTTTTGATGCTATTGTAAATGAAAAAGTTTTTAAATTTCTTGTTTGGATAGTTCATTGTTATTATATAAAAACACAACTAATTTTTGTATGTTGATTTTGTATCCTACAGCCTTATTTATTTTTTAGTTTTAACAGATTTTTGGTGGAGTCTTTCAGTTTTTCTATGTATAATATCATGTCATCTGCAAAGAGAGATAACTTTACTTCTACCTTTCTGATTTAGATGCATGTTATTTCATTTTCTTGCCTAACTGCTCTGGCTAAGCCTTCCAGTAATATGTTGGACAGATGTGGTAGGAGTGCACCTTTTCTTGTGAGGTGGTATCTCATTGTGGTTTTGATTTGCATTTCCTTAATAGCTAGTGAAGCTGAACATCTTTTCATATGTCTGTTGGCCATTTGTATGCCTTCTTGGGAGAAGTGTCTGAGTCCTCTGCTCATTTTTTAATTGGATTTTTTGTTGTTGTTGTTATTGTTCTTGTTGAATTAGATGAATTCTTTATATATTTTGGATATTAGCCCCTAATGGAAGGTGTTGTTTGCAAATGTCTTCTCCCTTTCATTTGGTTGCCTCTTTGTCTTATTGATGGTTTCTTTTGCTGTGCATAAGCTTTTTAGATTGATATAGTATCATTCATTTATTTCTGCTTTTACTTCCCTTGCTTTTGAGGTCAAATTTATAAAACTCTCTCTAAGTCTGAGGTCCATGAGTTTAGTCCCTATGTTTTCTTCTATGCAATTTATTGTTTCAGGTCTTATATTTAGATCTTTGATTGATTTTGAGTTAATTTTGGCGTATGGTGACAGACAGCAGTCTAGTTTTATTCTTTTGCATGTGGCTTTCCAATTTTCCCAGCATCATTTATTAAAGAGGCTTTCTTTTCTCCATTTTATGTTTTTGGCTCCTTTGTTGAAAATTATTTGTCTATATATATATATGAGTTTATTTCTGGGCTTTCATTTCTGTTCCATTGGTCTGTGTATCTGTTTTTCTACCAATACTATGCTGTTTTGATTATTATT
>NW_011888792.1:5751903-5820303 GCF_000151845.1 Pteropus vampyrus | reverse complement strand
TATATATATATGAGTTTATTTCTGGGCTTTCATTTCTGTTCCATTGGTCTGTGTATCTGTTTTTCTACCAATACTATGCTGTTTTGATTATTATTTGTTTGTAGAGGGTGAGGTAGATAAGGGTAAAAGAGGTCAAATATCTGGTGATGGGAGGAGATGTGACTTTAGGTAGTGAACACACAATGCAATGTACAGATGATGTGTTATTGAATTGTACACTTGAAATCTATGTAATTTTATTAACCAATGTCACCCAAATAAATTTAATTAAAAAAAAAAAAGAAATTACAGACAAACATCCTTACTGAACATAGATGCAAAATCCTCAACAAAATACAGTAAAAAGATCAAGCACCATAATCAAGTAGGATTTATCTTTGGGATGAAAGGATGGTTCAACATATGCAAATCAATAAATGTGATACATGACATTAATAAAATGGAGAATAAAAAATCATATGATTATCTCAATAGATACAGAAAGAACATTTGTCAAAATTCAACATCTTTTAATGATAAAAATTCTCAGCCAATTTGGTATAGAAGAAATGCACCTCAACATAAAAATGAAACTTTCAAATAACCACAAAATATATATACAATGGAATATTACTCAGCCTTAAGAAGAGAAGAAATACTGCCATTTACGACAATGTGGATGGACCTTGAGATAATCATGCTAAGTGAAAAAGCCAGACAGAAAAAGTTGAGAACCACATATCATCTATATGTGGGATATAAACCTAAAAGCAATAAACAAAGAGTACAAACAAACAGAGACTCATGGACATGGACAATAGAATAGTGGTTATCAGAGGGCAGGGGAGAGATGGGAGGGGAGTGGTAGATGGGGTAAAAGGGGTCAAATATGTGGTGACAGAAAGAAATCTAACTATGAGTGGTGAACACACGATGCTATATATATATATATATATCTATATATATATATATATATATGCCTTACTGTTAAATTGTACATCTGAAACTTACTAGATTTTGTTAACCAATAATAATAATAAAAAAAACAATAATAAAAATAGTCACAAAATAATCACATAAAGCATTACAGAAAGGAAAAAAAAAGGGAGTTTCCTGTGAAGAAGTATAATAGGAATTGTGCAATACAGTCCACTAAACTAGGAGCTTTTTTAAAGAGCAAACATTTTTTTTCTCTTTTTTAATTAAATTTATTGGGGTGACATTGGTTAATAAAATTATATAGGTCTTGAGTGTACAATTCCATTGTACATCACTGTGTATCGCATTTATGTTCACAACAAAAAGTTAAATTTCCTTCCGTCACCATATATTTGACCCCCTTTACCCTATCTACCCCTCAAAACACAATCTAACCCTCAGCACTTAGCACACTATATTGTCAAGAAATAGTACTTACTAAATGTTTGTTAAATGAATTCACCTGAAGTGGCATAGGATCCTGTATATATTATAAAGTAGTTTTATAAAAATTTTGGGAATTAATGAACTATTTTTGTTAGCTCTAGCTGTATCTTATATCCAATTTGGAATGCAGGAAAGAAAAAAAAAAGAGGCAGGGCAGTTTAAGCAGATAAAATTTAATCAGAAAAAGGAGGAATGAAGAAAATTCTCTGGAAGGCATAGCAAAATACAGGCAAAGTTGCTGTAGAATTAGTAAGAGGTTCCCTCATGCAGCAACTGATTAGAAGAAGTTGAGCCAAAATGTTTTGTGATTCAAAAGAGATATGCTAAATTTACAGAGAAATATCAGAAATGACTATACACTTATAAAAATAAGAAAAAATACTTGGACAGATTCAATGTTGTCATGATTAAAGATCTATAAATTCACGTTCAGCATTATCATATAGGTATTTTAACTGGTTGATATATATCTACATTTGGACAGTTGAAATAAGTATAAAATCAATTCAGTTGAACATAATAATTATCTGCTATGTTCCAAGATTTATGCTAGCATCTGAGGAGATATATATAGATATAGATATAGATCTTTATCTATCTATCTATCTATCTATCTTTCTATCAGGTTTTATATATATGTGAATATAATAATATCAGGTTGTCTATTATCAAGGAGTTTAGAAATCTAGCAGAAAAGAGAGATATATAATTGAAATAAACTGAAAATGCTGTTTCATGAATCCTGTATCACAGGATTCAAATATTTGCAAAAAGAGAATTTTGAGTGCGTTTGTTTTCAGATAATAGGGAAATTAATTGGATCAGATCTAGAGTCTCCTAAAGTAGATACTCCTCTTTTGTTTTCAGAAACAAAGATGATTGAAAAACAATATACCTGATGAAAGTTATGTAATACAGTGAGTTAATGTTTTGGCCTTCATCTGTATAATGATCAGTCTCTTTTGCAAAGTGTCCATAACAGCATTCTATTTTTCACTGGGTAGGTATGTGAGTAGTGCAGGAGAGGAGAGTGTCCCACTCAGCATCCAAGATACAAATTATTTTGTAAAGGACTGGTCCCCTTTTAATGGACAATGAAACGAACGTGTAAAAACCTTCTTAAAGCCCTTCTGATAATAATCTCATTACAGCCAATATCTCTTCAAATTTAATGACATGGAAACAAAGTTGGGAAGACAACATTATGCACAAAAATTTATTCAGAATCTTGGACTTTCAGAAACATGAATAAGCTTCCTTGATTTTCTCCTGGATTCAAGCCATCATAAAAAAATCTAAGTAAGTCATAGTACACACACAAAAAAACAAAAGGCCACATTCTCTGGGACCTCTCCTTTTAATTTTCTCCAATAAATGTGATTAATTTAAAGCATTATCAAATGCAACTTAACTTTTAGAACTGTAAAAGTTTTCATATGATTATAGTCATCCGTATGAAAATGATTATTAGATTCTGCTTTGGGATCAGAAAATAATAAATAAGTTTATTTCATAATGAACTGTCTTCATAATGAATTGATAATAAGATTATGTAAATACAATCAAAGAAATATTATTTAAAAAAATAGAACTGAATAAAATGGAGTAAGAAAAGAGTTCTTTTGGAGGTATGTATTTCTAGCATCTGTCAGGCATAGGCATAACTAATCCGAACACCCTTCCTTATGTTAGATCAGTGGCATATATTCTCACATTTTGAGTCTAGTGCATGCAGCCTAAGAAAGCTTTTCCATTCTGCTGCCTTGTTCAAGTTACTAAGATCCACCAGGAGTGACTTCTTGAAGGCCTGTATCAACAAAATGTTAAACTCTTGTATGGTTTGGGCTCATTCTCAAGGAAGGACAGTGCATTTTCTGCTTGGATAGCAGGGCTACATATGGTATGTATCCATGTCCTGTAGTAAGCAGTGTCGTCATTACAACTTTTTTTTCTTAATTTCAAATGTCCAAATGTTCTTTTTCCTATGATATGAGTTCCTCTTTCATCTGAAGGGTCAGAGACACTCTCATTTAAAGAAATGTAATAAATATATGAGGTCCACAGTTGCTTAGGTTCTTCTATATCCCTTTTTAAAATGTTACAATTTCCCCTTTTATAATTTGAGTGTTTCCAAACATGAAGACCTTTGAGATTACATAGTAAGAATTTAGACTGATAATTTTTCTTTAACACTTGAGTATTTTAGATCAAAATAGACACTGACCGCAGAGAGATTAACTTAAATATGTCCATGTTATTTGTGGGGCAAGAAAGTTGAAACTAATCTGGAGTTCTTTATAAAAGTTATTTCCCTTAAATAAATCATATATTGAAAATACAAAGAGAAATATGCTTAGAACAATACAAATCATATTCTTTTATTAAACGTAAGACAAATTTTTCTTGACTGAAATGTTGAAAATGTGGGAGGCAAAAACTTTACTCTTTTAGGTTCTTCCGTATGGTCTAATAATTAAATTGACATAGACAGATTAACAAGAGACAATAACCAAATTTAATTACATACATACATATGAGAATCCCATATATGTGACAGACTCAGAGACCTTACATACATTACAGGTTGAGATATAGAAAATTAAAATGAGATAAATATGGCATTCTGAGCTAAAGATGAGGTAAGATGTCTACCATGGTGCTTCACAGGGGAGGAAGGTCATCTGTAGGATGATAAGAAGAGCAGAAGTTCAATAATTGCCATAAAGGTAGGTCATAAAAATTTATTTCTGATAATAATTATTATTATGGGTAAGGCTCTAAATTTAAATTCTTTAAGGGAGAGATAAAAGTTTGTCATGAGCCTATGGAGTCTCGATTGCCTTCAGCTAAAAATAATTCACATACAAAAGTGACATATCTTGGGGAGACCAGTTCTGAACCCCTTCAAAAAGCAATACTTTTATTCCTCACAAATAGTTGTTCACAATAGTTGTGCAAGTAAATACTGCTCCTTAAAAAACTGTGTCAAAGCAGGTAAAGTTTAAAATGAGTAAATAGATATTTATCTGTACTATGATAAAGAGACTTTCTGTTTTTCAGAGACTCTGAATCCTCATACAAAATGAATTTCTTGCACATTATATTCATGTAGATTTATGTATTTATTATTTCTTAATTTAAAAATCAAATAAAAAGTTTCTTTCATGATTGCCTCAAGTTAAATATTTATTGAAAAAAGTTGAATACATGCACTTATAAATTTAAAATGTGAATAGAAAAGCTGTGAACTTCAATTGAAAGTAATATTTTTGCCTTATGTCAGAAATTTTCAATTTATCAGTTAGAAGACACTACAACATAATAAATGATTTCTATTGCCCACATACCGCTATTTGTTATTGGCTAGACATCTTAGTAGCTGGTTTAAGCTACTAAGATGAAAACCTTTAGGAGTTAACTATAATTATTGGGATATTTGGGGGTTGCCAATTACATGATGTAATAGAAAAAACACACACACACACCAAGTTCTAGACTTAGCTCTATAGCTCATTGTCATCATGATCTAGCATGAATCATTTAATAATTTATCATATGGAATAGCACATCAGGGAGCACACATACTTTGGGATCACACAGATATGTATTCAAATATGGCCCTGACACATAATACCTGGTAAATTTACACTATAATTAACTTTTTAGCCTCATATTTCTTTTCTGTAATTGAAATTAATATTACTTTAGAGGGTCATTGAATAAAATTCTGGTTATCATATCTGGCCCATAAAATAAACGTAATAAAAATGTCTTTTTATCCAGCCCACAACACAAGTTACTAGTGAAATTACTAATTTGAGATGATCATTAAGTCTCTTCTAGTTCTCAGATTTGTAATTTTACCACTTAGTAGTCAATAATCATCTGGCAAATGTCTGCTAATTTTCCTAGGTGAGAGAGTATGTCTGACTCAGTGCCAAACATTTATAAAATGAAAATCTAAATCAATTAAATTCATTGTGTCTGCCCTACTTCCCTTCTGGTGTTTTCAGCAATACATCAATTTTTCCATATGCACACACACAGACAGATAGATACATAGATAGATGATATATAGAAAGAAAGCTAATAGAGATACACATATCTATATCTATTTAAATATACTGATCTGAAATATGAGATATAATTTTAATTTCATAGGTGATAATCTTATATATAAATAATGTATGTATGAACCAAATACTCTATTCTTGATTTTGTGAAATATATGAACTTTTCTGCCAAATATATAAAACCAAGGTTGTGAAATGAATGTTCTCTGAGGTGGACCTCATACAGCCCAGAATGCTGATAGGGATGCAGGCTGTGCTTTCTAAGCCTCCAGGGAGCCTTAAAAAAAAAAAAAAAAAAAAAAAAGCAGAGAAGTGGCAGCTCTCCAGCTGGCTGTGTTTACACTGTATTAATTCACGAGTGCTTTGTTATTAATCATGTTAAAAGTATGTTTACACCCTCTTTATTTTTTAGCTTATTATTTAATTCTAACTACAGTCTTGGAGAAGAATCAATGTCATTGTTACTTCCAATTAAGAAGTGAAGAAACTCGGTTCAAGGATATTTTGTAACACGTTTAAGATCATTACAAATTAGGAGCAGAGCCCTGTCTGGAGTTTTGTACCAAATATACAAATTTAAATATCATTCATTTATTTTAGGGATCCTAATCATATACTATGTTAAATAGCTTTGTGACAACTGACAGTACATCAGCATGATTTTGGTGACAAAACAGAAATATGAATGAATGGTTAAGGAGAATCAAAGATAGGTAACACTGCTTTATCCCTCAAAAGTTCTATGAAAACACTCTTTCTGGAACCCTTGGAAACCTTGATAGTCCTCATTTAGGTTTGCATTTTATTTTGCTCTTGATTATTGTTCACGGGATGGAGACTTTTTCATTATTTTTTCTTATCAAAATGTCCAATTTGAACATAATTTACAATCAATAAATTAATGCTGTTAGAAATTATTTTGAACTTGAAAACTTTAAAGACTGCTTATTTAACAATGGTTATCCACTCTTCTAAAAGATCGATATTATATTTTTTATGTTTCTTTAAGGTTTAACAAAACTCTTTAGGACCTGAGTTTCACATTAATTGTGAAAAATCTGGTTTGAGACTGATTTATAGCTAGTGACTAGATTAGGACCTTATCTATTACATAAATTAGAATGATGGAAAAAGTGTTCCTAGGATAAAGTCCAAACTTCAGACATTATCAACATGAACATGTCAATCTTAACATTTATCAAAAAACATAAGCATATATTAAATGTTAAAAAACCAAATGGACCTACTCAATGTTCCTGTCATTAAAGGAAAATCTTTTACTACAATTATTTTTCTTTTGTTAGTGAGGAATGCTTTCAAGTTCAGTTAATAAACAAAATCATAATTTTCCACAATATATCATATTTTAGATATTTAAAAAATATCCTATAAACTAATTCTCCAAATAATTACACTTGTAAGCTTTAGGTAAGTATTGCTTTTACAAAAATATTTTATTATCAACTTTACATTTATTTTTTTCTTCAAAGACATACAGTGTTCTATCTTCTTAAAAACAAAAAAACAAATCTATGTTTTTAATTTAATTTAATATTTCCTTGGCCATAAAAGTAAGAGAATATTAAAGATTTTAGAAATAAGACAGACAGATGTGCTATGATGCAAAAATTTTAGAGATATTCTTAACATGACTTATAAGAACATATTTTTTACAGCTACTAACACTCCAGGTTAATAGTGAAACTGAAAGTCTTTGTGACTGATTAAATTTAGTTTTAAATCCTAGCTCTAGAAATCATATCTCTATATATATTCCTCAGAGACCTAGCCTTTCCCCTGAATAATCAGTGACCCCCAAGGCAGCCAGAGATAGTAATGGGGTTCTGCCTAATGGTCACAAGGTCAGGACTTTTGGCAGGCTAAAAACACCTTGACCTAAATTATACTTCAGCTTCTGAGCTCTAAGGTAGAACAATCCCCTGGCTACTTTCCCATGAGACCAGACAGAGGGACTCTGGAGTATACCTCAGAACTATCCTCAAGACATGAAGAAATGATTTATTACCCTTACCTCACCTCTGACCAAACAGCTCCCAGCACTACTGGGGACCCATGCATGGTGTCTTGTAATTTTGCCCTATATAATCTGTAGCTTACACATCATCAGGAACTTAAGCATTAGCTGCCCACATCTGGATTGTCCAATTCAATATTTAACTATTTTTTTTTTTTTCTATTCTGCTTGTGCATTTCTTTGGGCCAGTGCATGCAGGCAGACACAAGACATCGGGGTTATGGTAACAATAGCATGCTAAATGATAGTTCGTAAAAATTTGCATGCAAATAATTTTAGCAACACATACAATGTTTTTAATATACTCCAGGATATACTACTTAAAATAAATTGCAAGAAATCTTTTCATAAGTAAATAGTCTTTTTCTGGGTTCAGTTTGAATAATGTGAGGGGAAGGGAAAATTTCCCCTCTTTTTCCTCATAGTTTTGGCTGGTCTAATAATCCAATTGACATGAGACAGATTAACAGGAGAAAATAAGCCAATTTAATTACATATATCCACATGAAGGTTCCTTAAAAATATGAGACCTGAGGACAAATGGGGCAGATGAGGCTTATATGCTATCTTGAGCTAAGGAGAAAGGGTAGTGGTTTGTATTTCAAAGGTAATGTAGGCAATTCAAGGATAGATGAAAAAGAAAAAAAAAACATTTGGCAAATTCTTGCTGGGCCACCCAGAAACAGTGGTGCACAGAGGGCAGTCTAACAAGTGGACTTTGCTAAGGCTCCTCTCTGCTTACCACAAATAATTATGCTAAAGCTATCTCCCCTCCTGAAGCAGATTTTTCTATCTGAATTCCTTTAGGCAGGTAAAGAGGAGGTAAAAGGCTCTTCCTGAGTTTTTTCTCTTTCTTTCTTTAAACAAACAAACAAACAAACAAACAAACAAAAACAACAGCTTATAATAATCAATGTCCCCAAAAGGCATATTTTGGTATGGCAAAACTCTGCTCCCCATCAGTAATATCTTCATCTAGTCCAAAATTTTGAATTTATGTACTAATAAATTTATTTAAAATAAAATTTTTACAATGTGGAGAACGACTCTATTCCTATTTTACTTGCATAGATTCATACCTAATTGTAACTCATTTCTAGTCTCAATATCTTCTTAATTTGCTCTATCTCATTTATATTCAGTTTTATTATAGTATGTATGTTTATGTGCATATGTATATGTATTTATATATCTCTTTAGAGCTATCAAATTTTTTTTTGATAAAAATAGCAATAGAAACCATTTACTGTGCTCTTAACATGGGCACATTTAATGCCAGTACAATTTATGAGATAGATATTATTTACTCCGTTTTGTGATGGAAACAGAAATTTAGGGAAATAAAGCACTTTGCCCATTGTCACATGTACTATAAAATGTAAGCTCACTCTGAATCAGAGATTTTCTTCTTAATCTCAACAGCATAATGTTTTGTGTTGGTCTCAGCCTATCAATAACCACTATTGTGTCTGGACAAACCCTTGCTGTTATTACTGTGAACAGAGATTACCAAAGTGGAGTCATTTATCTGGGTAACTAAAATGAAGCCAGAAGACCAGGAAGAAGTTTGTCTCATACATGTTCTAGACATCATGTTTCTCCATAAACTTTTGAACTTCTCAGCCAAGCCTGTATCTTATCTCTTCCTCATCATAACAACCAAATCATCTACATTCTTTATTTTGAAAGGAGCCAACCTATTTTGCCAACCAGCATACTTCTTTTGAATGTTAAACTCAACCAATCTCAATTAACCTAACCAGAATCCTTCATTTACATGAAGAGGGCCAGATTGAGAATGACATATGTAACCCCAGCCTTTATAAACTCTGCCTTCCTTTGTTCTCTTGGGAGCACAATTTAGATTGCTACTTGAATTTGTGTTTCCTAGTTGCAACCTCTGATGCTCAAATAAATTATTTTTGTTTCTATTTTAGCTCAACCTTCTTTCTTGGTTTACATTCAAATCGTGAAACACCCTCAGCAAATAATGATCTGGAACATGGTATACTTGGAGCCACATAGTAAAGAGCAGAGGGAGAACATGTCTGTGCCTGGGCCTAGGGTTCTGCTTTTATTGGGGTTGACGGTGGGGGTCTACAGTTTCATGGGACGATTCTGTATTGACAAATTTAAGAGTGGGAGTTTTAAGTGCAGGAAACAAGCAGCTGAAATGGTCAGTTATCAAAATCAATCAAGATCTCTAAAAACAAACGAGCCTGAGGTAGGGGTGGTAGAGGAAGCTGGTCCTTTATATAGTCCTCTGGCTAGCAATGCATTTATTTGAGATAGCCATCTTTAAAGTGGATGCTTTTTTGAAGTAGATGCCACAGGAATTAAAGCTGAAGTCAGGTATTTGTATTATAGTAAAGAAAAACAAACTGTCAGGGTTTATACCACAATTCATAGTATCCTTAAGTATTTTTGGATAGACTTCATTTTTAAAAGTTTTAGATTTATAAAAAAGTGAGAAAATAGCATAAAGAGTTCTAATATACCATATTCCTAGTTTCCCTTATTAACATCTTACATTAGTATAGTACAATTGTCATGCTTAATGAAATAATATTAACACATTATTTTAACTGAAGTCCATACTTTATTCAAAATTTCTTTTTTTTTCCATTCTATTCCATATTATATTTAGTTATAACATTATGCCCCCTTTTAGAGTCCTCTTGACTCTAATTGTTTTGTAAACCTCTCTTGTTTTAGATGACCATTTGATGAGCATTTTGTAGGATGCTCTCCCATGAGAATTATTTGATGTTTTTCTCATGATTAAAATGGGGAGTGGCCTTTCGAAAGGAAGTCCGCAGAGGCAAAGTATCATTTTCATTACATCATATCAAGGTTACATAATATCAGTGTGATTTATTACTGATATTAACATTGATCATCCAGTTGAGATAGTGTCTGCCAGGTCTCTTAACTGGAAGATTAGTCTTGCCCCCACACTCCCCTTCTATACTATATTCTTTGAAAGGAAGTCACTAGGAGCAGATCACACTTAAGGAGTAGTGAGTTACCCTTCCTCTCTTTGAGGGCAGAGTATCTACATAAATTATTTGGGATTCTTCTGCAGGGGAGATTTGTCTTTTCTCCCCCATGGATTTATTAATTCAACCATTTATATCACTACGATCAACTCATGGAACTTATTTTATACTTTGGGTTATAATTTTTATATTTTATTATTATGTATTTTATGTATAATTTATGTGTTTTATTGCTCAAAATGTTGCTGTATTGGTCACTAAGAGCTATTTAGTTGGCTCCCGAGTCCCTCTGACTTAACTCCATCAATGCAGATTTTTATTTTTTAAGCGTTTCCATACTTTGTTACTATAAGAAGCTCTGGTCTCATCTTATATATTTCCTGTTCCTGTCCTAGAATCTGCCATTTCTCTAAGAAGTTTTGGCTCCTTTTATTGGAGAATGGTATTAGATTTGGATGAAAGGTATACTCTTTGTCATAGATAATCCTACTTATAGCCCTATTCAGCTCATAGAACAAAGAAATATATTCGCATATACTAACTAATGTATATACACATATCTATAAATCTTATAGATAACCACCAGTATTTATAAGCTAAACAAGAGTTCATACTGATGTCTTCAAGTCTAATTCATTATCACATAGATTATTTAACTTCTCCCCCTTGCTTGTCTGTAACCTCCATTCCAAAGGTGAGAAATTTATTTCCCATTATCCATCATCCATCCATTTAATTGTTCAATCCCAGTGTACATGTATAATAGTTTTAGAATTGTTAACCCATACCCCTCTCCCCTCTGTGAAGAAATTTATTAACTAGACTGTAGTACTTATGCAGAGTTTCTTTTAACTTTTATCTTGTGGAAGCTGCACCTACTCATTTCCAAAGTTTCTCGCTTCCCCATCAATGAAATTATCTTATACATTGATAGTACGGTCAGGTTGTTTTGTCACACTCTTTGCTCCATTATGGAATACACAACCTCATAAGATTTTTTTTTTTAATTTGCATACATTAAGGTTCGCTCTCTCTGCTATAAAAGTTCTATGCATTTCGACTAATGCATAGTGTTACATATTCTACATTCAACATCATATGGAATAGATTCATTGTCCTTAAAAACTCCCTGTGCTTTACTCTATCCTCCTTCCCTTTGAAATCCTAGAAAACACTGATCTATCATTTCTATATTTTGCTTATTTCATAATGTATATTAATGAAATCATACAGTCTGTACTATTTTCAGACTTTTTTTTCACTTGTCAAAACGTATTTATGATTTATTCATGTCTTATCTGACTAGGTAGTTCATTCCTTTTTATCGCTGAACAGTATTCAACTATGTGTGTGTAGTTTATCCACTGTTTATCTATTCACCTATTAAAAGCTATCTTGATTACTTTGAATTTTTTTCTGATTATAAATAAATCTGCTGTGAACATTTGCTTGCTGTTTTTTTGTGTGGACATAAGTATTCAAATCATTTGGGTAAAAACCTAGGAGAATGATTGCTAGATTTTATGTTAAGACTATTTAACTTTGCCAGAAACTGCCACTGTCTTCCAAAATGGCTGTACCATTTTGCATTCTCACCACAATAAATGAAGTGTTCATGGGATTTTGCAACTTCACTAGCAGCTGTTATTGTTTGTTTTTTGGAGTTAGCTTTATATATATTTTTAACCCAATCTTAAAATATATATTTCCTAATAGAGAGCGTAGTTCATTTACATCTTTGCGATTACTGTTTTCCTTTTCTTTCTGCCCTCTTTTTGTGTGCTTTTCACTTATGTAGATTTTTTATTTGTTTTTCTCCCATTTTGAAATGTTTTGCAGTTATTGGTTTTTCTTCTCTTAGTTCTACTATATATCTAATTTTAGTTGTTATCTTTGAAATTTTACTATGTATACCTAATAAAGTCTAATACTAATACATGCATCTTTATCTACCTCACTCTATTTTCCTGCTTTTTTCTCCCTGCTATCTTGTTTCCTTTTTAAATTCTACATATAGAAATTACTTTTATTATTTCGTACAGTTTTTTTTTTCCTTTAAATATATGTTACCATTTTCTTTACTCTGTTGCTTTTTCCATTTCATGCTTTCCTTCTATAGTCACGTTTCTTCATGTCAGGAACTACGGCATTTGGAAATTCCTTTGGTTAGGTTTGTTGATTTTAAATTTCTTAGATATTGGTGTATATTAAAAGGTCTTTGTTTCAGCTTCATTCTTGAAATAAACTTTTTTGGCTGTACAATTCCTTTTTTGCAGCTATTTTGTCACAGCAACACATCGAAGATATTCTAATCCATTCTGGCTGCTTTTAGTTTCAATGCATTTTTGTTTTTGGAAAGTCACAGTCTAAATTTATAAGTAGATAATCTTTCTTTCTTATGACTGCGTTTAAGTTCTCTGTATCTTTGATTTCCTACAGTTAGCCCATGATGTGTTTATATACAAGCTATTTTTAATTTTTTTGCTTGTGAATCCTTAGTCTTCCTGAATCTAAAGTTTAACTTTCTGAAAAATTATCAATTGTTCTTTAATAAGACACACTTCTTTTTTATCTCTTTTTAAAACTTCATTTATCATATGCTCGATCCTATCAATTTACTCTCTATTTTTCCTAAGCTTTGTTTCATACGTTCTTTCTCCTTGTTTTTGTTACTTTAAAAAATTTGTTGTTTTACTTTCTAATGATGAATTCTCTCTTTACCTATGTCTACTCTGCTCTATAAATGTTCTTTAAAACTTCTAATGTTATTTCTAAGAACTAATTATATTTTTTAATTGTGGTGTTTGAGTCTTTTCCAAATAACATTTGGCATTTCCATAGTCTGTTATTTTATTCATTTTTGTCCCTCTTTAAAAATATTTTTAAACATATTGGGAGAATATATGGATATACGATTTTGTTTTCCTACTGAATATTCTCACCATTGTTATTTAACATTTTTGATATATCTGGATAATTTTAAACTTTCTAACTTACTACTTTCTATACCCACTGATTCATCTGGCTACAAGTGATAAAACCTTAAATCAGACTAGTTTAAGCAAACAAATTTAAAAATATAAAAGCTAATTTAAAACAAACGCAGTGGATGCAGAAATAGAACTAAGTCCCAGGGATGACCGGATTCTGAGACATTTATTCATATAGTAGTCACTAAAGCCAAAGGATTGAGATACTATGATCAGTTAATTTTGGATCATATGCTCTTGTCTTGTAAATGGAACATATTATCATAAAAAGAAGGCTAGGATGGCACAGACTCAGCTACTGAATGTCAACAGTCCTATCTGCGTTTAATTTATCATCCCTGAGCACCATATCGGTTATTTTTGAACCCTTACTTTCTGAAATAGTTGTTCCAAAAATCTAGAGGCATACTTACACCATACTTATTCTCTGTGTTCTATTTCTAATCACTCACCAAATCCTGTAAATTTTACCTACAGAAACTCTTTTGGTATATTATCTCTAGCCATATTTGCTTCCAATATATCTTCTGTTTTATTTAAAAAGTTCTCTAACAAGTTTCGCTGCCTTCAATCTACTCTTCATAGTGCAAAATAGAATGAACTTTCTAACTCATAAATCTGATTGTGTTGTTCTTAGATAGAACACTGACTTTCCAAACTAATCTCTGCCCTGGATTAATGGTCTCTAATAATTTGACGCCCAAATTTCTCAAATCTCATCTCAAATTATCTTCCCCCATCACCATCATCACATGATCTCCATTGTGTAATTTTACTGCAGCTTTATTTTTTTGTATATGCCATGTTCTCTTTAATATTTTAGTATTCCCTTATTTTTTAACCCTTTGCCTTCCTCCCTCTTCCATCACTTTCTCAACTCATCACCAACATTACTGTATTATTATTATTATTGTTTTGCCTGAGTTAGTGTCCTAGTTTTGGTGGGTGAAGGAATATGTTGTCTTAAAATCTAGTCTTAAAATATGTATCTCTGGACAGAAGGATACATTTATATTTTTGGGATTACTGTTTTGTTTTTCTTTCTGCTTTTTGTGTGTTTTTTTCAGTTGTCTAATTTTGCCCCATACTCATATTTACTCCCGTTCTGACTTTATCCATATTCCAAGCACATGCATGCTGATGCATACTGGATTTTTTATATTATGACACATCTGATACGGAAATTTCAAAAAACTCTCAGTCTCTTAAATTGAGACTCAGAGGTATGAAATCTCGAAGACTTGTATTTTAGAAGAAATTGTCATTGCATAAACTTATGAAAATTGATGTAAATGTTAGATATATGGCTTATAACTAGTTATGTTAAATCTTGCCAGTATTACAAATGCATACCTCTTTTCTCCGCTGCTTCAGTGCAGGAACCTTAAGATATCTCCTTGGCATTTGGCAGAGAGAAAGTAATTTTCTATTGAGAGTTATCTAAGATTTCTTTAATTATTTTGAATCATTCATTTTTCATGTTATCAAAATTTCTTTGGAAGAAGCAACTATTGTTTTAAAAACTGTATCTTGCTGTATTACTGTGATTTTATTGTTTAATTATTCCCCTTAAATGTGAATTATAAAATAAGAATTTCATATCTTGGTCTTCCAGCATATGCTTCTATTACAGCGTACATTTATAATACCACAGAAACTGCAATTAGTTAAATTTATAAGATGTCCAACTTCTCTATTAGATTTTAAGTTTCATAAGAACTAAGGACTGTGATTATCATTACCACTCCTTCATTTCCAGAAACTAGAAAAATGCTTGGCACATCATTCATGCTTTCTTTATCTATTTCTTGAATAAACAAATTGATAAATGAAGAGGTGAGGCACAAAAAAGAAAAAAAAGGCCAGTATCAGAAGAAAATATAAAAGTATAATAATGATTTGTTTCATTCCAAAGAGCCAATACAAACCTAACATTAATAAGACTTTAACGAATAGCTAAATACAATAAATATAAAAGCATTAACAGCATTTTATATATCAGCGATGACTAACTTGAAGAGATACAGATTTATGTCAAAAGAAAAATTTTATATCTGTTTTGAGTGATCTCTGGAGTCTTTATAAATAAAAAGTTTAAAACATATTTGTGCATTTAATATAATAGTACCTCTGTATCTTTTATGGGCAATTCATCACTATTCTGGGTTACCTAAATTTTTACTCCAGGTTAAAATGCTAAAATTCAATAAAATATAAATTTTTACACTTAAAATAAAAAAATACCTTCTTGTCACTATAACGAATGCAATTTTGTTTGGAAAAAAAACTTGCTTTTTAGGAAGACAAATACTCTGGCAAATGATAGAAGAAAAAAATCTATTTACTGGTAGACATAAATATTTCCAATAAGAAACTATGTCAAGATAATGATATGCATCATTTATATAAGGCGTATCTCTCAATTCATTTTTAGAATCAAATTATCCTTCATGAATAATTTAAACCTATATTCCTGGAATAGTGATTTAAAATCATTACATTGTTAATGTATTAAGTAGTAAGGTTAAAATTAAAGCATTATTTAGCTTTCAATAAATTTTCTATTAGGTAGTTTGAAATGACGAAATTGCTTTGAAAATATCAAATAAACAAGATTTTTCTATCAGTCTATTTTTATTTCAAAATGTTTCTTAATCAAATAGAGTAGAAACAACTAATATTGTGAGTTTAATCAATGGAATATTATTACTGAAATATAAAATTCAAAGTACTATGATTTTTAAACTTAAAATGTAAAACAGAACAAAATAATTTCTTCAAAAGTTGTTACATTGAAAATGAAGGTAGTTCAGAGTTGCTTTACCATATTTACCTTGAATAAATGGAAATTTTTCACATCTAAAACATTTTAACTTTGAAATAACTCTTTGAATGAGTGGTATATAAAATAGCTTATATATTCTTCATAAAGTATTGCTTCTCTGTAAATATGTTCTAATGAATATACAAAACAGTAAGTCAGTGTTTACTTCAACTTTTGGGATGATGTACATAAGGAGAAAATACAAAGAAAACACTTGCTGACCTACTCTTGAAATATTTCTCATTGAATTAAGAAGAAATTTTTTCAATAGTAGCCTGTAAATGTAGATTTTTTTGTGTATATTCCATTACAATAGTAACAAATAAGGGTGTGTTTTATTTGTGACCAGGATTAATAGACTTGTACAAGAAAATTACTGTTCCTACACTTTTGTGCAGATGTTCCATATTCTATTTTTCTAATGGATGATAAATATCAAGATAATAACTTTAGTATTGACACTAGAAAACTTTGAATGCAACTTTAGAATTATAAATTCTTTAGTATGATTTCTGCACTAGCAAAATTACTGTAAAATATTTGTATATAATTTAATATCAGTAGCATAATGGTGTCACATCACTGTCTCAAACAATATGCAGGATATATTAACCTTAACAATGAAAAACAAAAGTAAGCTAAGATGAAGCTCTGGGTCAGAAAACAAGAAATATTTACTGTGATATGGAATCAGGTGTTTGCATCAAGTTGCTCAGTTTAAAAATATATCCCATGAAGGAGGAAGTTAACAGTAGTTTCTGACCAAAGAATCTTCATATTAGATTGTAAAATCAACAAGGAGATAATCAAAGAATGGGTCAAACACTAAATTTCTCTATGAGAGTACAATCTGTAGAGCATCAATCTTCTCTTATCCATCAACCATGACAACACCAGAATCTTTGAATAAACACTTGGAGATTTCCTATTTAATTCAGTTCTTGTACACACACACACACACACACATGCACAGACACACACACAGTAAATTTCTTATAACTAATTCCATAGTTTGATGTGAAGTTTCATTCATTCATTCATTAGTTTTTCTATTCAACAGGCTCCATGCTAAGTCTGGAGCTCATGGAGTTCAGTCAAATACCACGGATATCCATAGTAACTTAGCCAGTATCAAGCTTATATTTTCACAAGAAATTCAAATATTAAACACATAGTTACCTAAACAATGTATTAATTATGTTAGTCTTTGGAGGAAATAAAAGTTTCATTTCTAGTAATTACATAAACTATTATTTAGTTATGTAACAATTGTGACAGATGTTATGAGGGAGAGGATAGTGACCTAAGAAAATAAAATTGAATAGACAAATTCTTTTTAAATCATTAAAAAGCTTGGTTTTTAATATGTAATATTAGAAATAGAATCAAGTAATTTTTTAAATGATTTTTCATTGGTATTATGAATTTTCACACCCTTCAAAAGAGGTGCATAGTTAATGGAATAAAGAATAAATATAACAATAATTTAACAGTGTATTTTAAAGAAATGATATTGGGTATACCTTAAGTTTAAAGATAATTGAAGGTGTGCAGGCTATCTTATACTTTGCATGAAAAGAAATTGCTTAAGAAATATAGTATAGAGATATTTAGATAATACCTTCCAAAAGAACGAATGAAAACTCTTGATAAGGGTTGGGAAAAATAAGGTCTGGTCCCACGTTTAATTTAATGGTAAAACTTAGACATTTGCTGAGATCAAGTTTTGACTATTTTGTCACATTCATCATGCGATCAGGGCTATTGGATCCTGGAAGTACTATAATCACTGAATGACTCTAATTTTTGTTTTGTAGACTAAAATAAAACTCTTGTCTCCCCAGATAGTAAATGAATTGAGAATAGAGCTTTCAAAATGAACTTTTGCAGTTTGTTTTTGATTCAAACTTCAGTTTCCATTAAGAACAACCTGATCTCCTGTACCTTTAATATATTGAGGACTGGTACAAACACTGACCTGCTCAGGCAGAAAGAAATGAATCTGATTCCCAAGTCCATTAAACGGTCAAGGTTCAAAAGCACAAGAATAATGGGTTTGGAAATATCAAGATGTTGGTGAGAAAATGTTTTTACATTGTTCTTAAGCAGAAGTACATCAAGTGGAAATATAACGAAGGAGGCCATGAGTTTTGCAACTTCTCGTCTTTTTGAGACTTAAATGCATAAGAAATATATGGAGACTTCATGAGCTCAATCAAAGAAATACTAGAAAATCAGCCCTTAATTTTTTTTCATGTATAAAAGGTAAAAGAGTCATAAGATAGTCACACTTTTTTGATGCATGTATATGTCTAAATAATATAGTGCAAAAATTCCCATTGCTTATGTTAGATTCCATGCTGGTTATTTTTGGAATCTGAGGCTTCAGATTTATTAATTTAAAAATAATAATAATAATATAGAACTGTGCTTACTGTTCATATACTTTAATAACATATTGGATAGTGAAGTTGATGGTTTTATATATGTTAGTATTAGCTGTATAGAAAAGCAAATAAATAGATGAAGTAATAAATACTAGGAAATTAAAAAATAAATAATTATTTCTTCACATAAAAAAAATACATTAATAGATCTGGCAGCGTAGCTCCACAAAATTATCAGGACCAAATCTCCTTTTATCTTTGTGTTTTGACCGAAGTGTGTGGCTTTCATCCTGGCTGTTACCTCATTGTTCACATGACTGTTAAGCTCCCTGCTGACAGATACTCACCTACTTTCTCGGCAGAAGGAAGAAAAGGGGAGGGGCAGAATCTCAGCCTCTAAATTGAGTCTTATCCCTGAAGAATATTACCCAAGAGTTGCACACAATAATTTCTCTTATAACTTTTTGAGCAGAAATGCTAAGTATAAATTGGCTACATAGCCTCAAATAGCTGCAAGGCATGCTGGAAATGAAATATAGTTTTATTCAGTGGGTCACATTATCTATTATAGTTATGAAAGAAGAAAGGTTTTAAATTTGTATATGCATGGCTAAATTTGAGTAAAAATTTAGCAGTCTTTGTCACAATATTGTAATTTATAACTTCTTCTTTCCCTTCCTTCCTTCCTTCCTCTCCCCATTATTTCTTTCTCAACAAATGAGAAAACAGAGATGAAAAAGTCCAAGTGACTTGGCTTAAGATTATATAACTATTCTTATTCCAAGTTCTGTATCTTTAACTATGCAATTTCATTTAAAATAAAACATGTTATTTAAAGTTAAAAACAAACTGCATTTCTTTAATCCATTTGAGTTGATTTTTGTGTATGATGTAAAATGTGTCCAATTTTATTTTTCGTAATTAGATATCCAGTTTTTCCAACACCATTTATTGAATAGACTATCCTTTCCTCAATGGGTATATTGACATATTTTTGAAGACTATTTCACTGTATATGCATGGCTTGATTTCTTTGCTCTCTGTTCCATTGGTCTGTGTCTGTTTTCATGCTAAAATGATTTTGTTTTGATTACTGTAGCTTTGTAATATAATTTGAAATCAGGGAGTATGATTCCTCCAGTTTTGTTCTTACTTAAGATTGCTTTAGCTATTATTGGTCTTTTGGTTTCCATACAAATTTTATTTTATTTTTCCTATTTCTGTGAAAAATACCATTGGGATTTTGATGGAAACTGCAATGAATTGTAGGTAAATTTGGGTAGTATAGACATTAATTTTACCAATACATGAATAGGTTTCAATTTGTTTGTGTCTTCTACAATTGCTTTCATCAGTCTTACACTTCTCACTTCTTCGGCTAAATTTGTTCCTAATTATGTTATTCTTTTCGATGTTATTGTAAAACAAATTGTTTTCTGGAGAGGTCATTGTTAGTGTATAGAAACATAACTGATTTTTGTATGTTGATTTTGTATCCTGCAATTTTACTGAATTATTTTTTTAAGGTTTTTTTTTTTTTTTTTTTTCCTGATGGAGCTTTTAGGGTTATTTTATATATAAGATCATGTAATCCACAGAGAAAAATTTAACTTCTTCCTTTCTGATTTAGATGCCTTTTATTTCTTTTTCTTGCCTGGTTTCTCTAGTTAGAACTTCCAGTACTATGCTGAAGAGAAGAGGTGAGAGTGGGCACCCTTGTCTTGTTCCTGATCTTAAAGAAAAAGCTTTCAGCTTTCCACCCCTGATTATGATGTTAACAATGAGCTTGTAACATGATCTTTATCATGTTGTGGTGCATTCCTTCTATATTTACATTGTTGAAAATTTCTGTCATAAAAAGATATGGAAATTTTGTTGAATACTTTTTCTGCAACTATTGAGATGATCATATGATTTTTATCTTTCATTTTGTTAATGTTTCACATTTACTGACTTGCATATGTTGAACCAGCATTGTGTCCTATGAATAAATTCTGCTTGATCATGGCATATGATCCTTTTAATATGCTGTTGAATTCAATTTTCTATATTTGTATTGAGGATTTTTACATGTATGTTCATCAGGGGTATTGGCTTGTAATTTTCCTTTGTTGTGTTGTCTTGGTCTGGTTTTGGTATCAGGGTAATGTTAGCCTCATAAAACAAGTTTGAAAGTGTTTCTTCTTCTGTTCTTTTGAAAGAATTTTAGAAAGATTGATATTAATTCTTCTTTGAATGTTTGATAGAACTCACCAATAAAGTCATCTAGTCCTGGACTTTTGTTTGTTGGGAGGTTTTTCATTACTGACTCAAACTTCTTACTAGTAATCAGTGTGTTCAAATTTTCTGTTTCTTCCTGATTCAGTCATGGTAGTTCATATATTTCTAAGAATTTATCATTTCCTGTAGGTCATCCAATTTATTGGTGTTGTAACTGTTCATAGTAGTCTCTTCTGATCCTTTATATCTTTATATTTGTGTGGTATCAGTCTAAATGTCTTTTCTTTCATTTCTGATTTTATTTATTTAAATTTCTTCCTTTAATCTAGCTAAAAGTTTGTCTATTTTATCTTTTTTTTAATCAGCTTAGTTTTGTTTATGTTTTCTAATGTTTTTCTAGTCTCTAGTCCTATCATTTTTTCTCTGATTTTGCTTTTTCCTTCCTCTGTTAACTTTGGATTTCATTCATATTTTTGAAGTTCCTTGAGATGTTGTTAGGCTATTTGAGATCTTTCTTTTTTTCTTAATGTAGCCATTTATTGCTATAAACTTTCCTCTTGGAACTGCTTGTGCTGCAAACCATAAGTTTTAGTATGTTGTGTTTCCGTTTTTGTTTGTCTCAAGATATTGTTTTACTTCCCTTTTGATTTCTTCTTTGACCCATTGATTGTTCAGAAGTGTGTTTATAGCCACATATTTGTGAATATTCCAATTTTTCTCCTGTTATTGATTTCTAGTTTCATATCACTATGGTCAGAAAAAAAAATACCTAATAAAATTTCAGTCTTCTTAATTTTAAGACTTGTTTTTTGGTCTAACATATAATCTATCCTGACGAATGTTCCCTGTGACCTTGATAAAAATGGGTATTAATTATCCATATATCCATTTTGTGTAAGTATTCTGAAACATTATTCTAAAAAAATTAACTAACGTTCATTCCTCAGTGGTAAGTAATATTTGAAATAACCTACCATATCATATAATTCTATCAATTGTATCAATTTTGGGGGCAAAAACCCTGAAGTATGAAAATTTCAGAATTGATAAACTACATTTTGTGTGGGTTAAAAAAAAAACACAAGTACTTCATTGGGCAACAGGGACACACTCTTAATCTTATCAGACTAAAGACAGAAAGCTGTCCACAGGATCATCTTCACTTCTGACAACAAACATGTAGTACAGGGGTCCACAAGACCACTCCTACTTCTGATGCCAAGTGAAAGTTTGAGGATTCTCAAAACCATCTTCAGTTATGATAATCACTATAAGGACTCACAGAACTTACTGAAAGCTATTATATGTATGGTCAGTTTATTGTAGTGAAAGAATACAGGTTAAAATCAGCCAAGGTAATCAGTTAGGAGTAGAGTCCATCAAAGTTCTACTTTCAAATATCCTCTTCCACTGGAGTCATAAACAGTGTTAACTTTCCTCACAATGAAGTGTTACAATATTCATGGTGTATTTGCTATCAGAGAAGCTTACCCAATCCTTGGTGTTCAAAGTTTTATTGGGACTCAATCATATAGATATGGAGTGTCTGTGTAACTATTAGGCTCTAGCTCCTCTAAAGATGGACTGAATACCACACGAACCAAAGCTACACCAAGAGCACATTTTTTAGACTATCTATTGTGGCCCAAGCCTCCCAAGAAAAGAAAGATACTCTTATCATGTAGGACATTTAGGTCCTAAAGCTAAGGGCAAAGCCAAACCTCTCTTTGGGAAAGGTTAAATTCTTTAGCACGAACGTACACACACACACACACACACACACACACACACACACTTTATTTGGAAAAATAAATAAAATAAGTTAAGATGTAAATAGATGCAAATGCTTATCATTTTTGAGACATAAAACAGCCTCATATTCTACTGATGTTTTATTTTGGGAAAAATAAAACAACCTAGACATGGGATGGAGAATTATTATCTGCCTTTTCTTTTTGTGTAGAAAAAGAAAAAAAAATGAGAATTATACTAATGTCAATCTTGTACTTAGAAAGAAAATTAGATATTCTTTAAATGTCCTAAAATAAAACTTAGGGTGATGCACAGTTCAACTTCTGAGATTGGAATTTCAGCTTTAAATTTATAGTGTGTAAAATGAAACAGACTGTAAAAAGCAAGTACCATATACAGCAAATAAGAAAAATGTTATGAAGTTCAGACTCAGTGAGTAACTATAGTTATGGGTTACAAATGTGACAGAAAAGAGAATATACTGCCAGCCAGATTTCAGTTTTTCAACTCCATAGTTCTCCATCTTGCAAACTGAGAAATATATTTCACCATTTTTGATTTAAACATAGTTGATGAAACTAAGGAATAGTTCCTCTCTCCCACAGTGAAAGTAATGATTTGTTTAATGTATTTTTCCTCTGGTTGACCTAGCGGATTTGAGGAATGAATGGTAATTTGTATAATGCATTTTTTAAAAAAATATAGCTCCTGACACAAATAGGAACAAAAGAAATAATATTTGCAAGTGTTTCAGAAATGCATAGAACAACCCAACAATGATTTGCAATATTTTCTTCTTGATTAATAAATATGTCATACGTATTTCTCAAAATACAAACTCAGCTGCAATTTTTCAGCAGCAGAAATTACATAGAAACTGTTAATTTGTTGAGGAATTACTGTTTAAAAAGTAGAATAAAAGAGTCTATCAATTATAAGAGAGTATACAAAAACTTCACAGTCTTTACAAATGAAAATGGCCAATTGAGAAAAAAGTATCTACCAAATGATTGCTTGCTACATAACACCAAATATGAGGTGTGCAGATATTTTCTATTAAATTTCTTCATGACACAAAAATTTCAGAATAAAGACTTGATATAATATTTAAAATGTTTGGTATTATAAAGGCTTGGTAGCTATACTGACACTTTAAATTTATTTTTAGGCAAGTATATCATTAGTTAAAAAATGTATAAGGTTATACAGGGATAACCTGTTTTACCAATTTAGTCTTTTATACATTTATATGTCAATGTGTGTGTGTACATACACAATGCAATATAATTTTTATTTTGTTTAGAAAAACATTTGCCACTATTATGTAAGATGGCAATTTTCTACAGTATTAGAATTTCTGTGTGAAATTTTAATGTCAACATATTAACACCACTTATTTAATCAATCTCTTGTTTAAAAATGTATTGTAAAATTAGTTGCTTCATGAAGAATCCTTCAACAGTTATATTTATACATTATATTTGTTCACTTTCTTTTGAGAGTACATTGTCTACGTACTATTCCCGATAGTTTATTAGTATTTATATGTATATATTTTAATTTGCTTCAACTTTTTATATAGTAAAGATTCTGATATTATTTCATGTTGATTATGAGTTTTCTCAATTTCTCTTTGTAATCTTGTTTATGACAGTTTTTACTATATTAAAAATTTGTATTTTTATTTAAATTTACCAATATCTTGTTTATAGTGCTGTCTTTGTTATTATTATTAGAAAAAAAACTCAATTTCATGTGTCCATTTAAAAGTTTTCATTTATCTAATTATTTTGAGTAGAAGAACATTTTTTTGAAGAGATTAATTTTGAAAGTTTTTTTTTTCTTTTAATGTGAGAGATTTAGGAGGGATAGAAATTAGAGTACTACCTACTTTGATCTTTGTTCTTACAGTGAGGAGAATCTCAAGAGTTACACCCTCACTGAGAAAGATTGCCTATGGACACTTTTTCCACTCTTGATAACAGCTTTTCTGTTATATACCCTGCCTTACACCTCATTTACCTTCTTGTCCTTTTTCCTTCTCAGAAATAATTCTCTTTATCAAGTCTCTTATTCTAAAAATTTAAAATCAGTTTTGGATAACCGTAATATATAATATTTCTCACAGGAGAAATGTCACCTCTTTATTTCAACCTTTAGTATACTTCCAACTTCCCTGGAATGGGTGTTGACACTAAATCTGTTCAATTGCAGTTTATACAAGTAGAAGTAATGGATACACTCTGCTTCTAAACGAGCCTTCCACATATTACCAGTGGGAATCAGCTAGAGTTTTTCTGAGATTATCTCTTCAGAAAGCTTATCTTTCAAAAAAAATTAATAAAAATAATTCCCTTATTAGGTATGGCTACATCCTAAAAAAGAATGTGAATAAGGAGCATTTGTCTCCTCTTTGCTTATTTTGGAGCCATTTCACAAAAATGATGAACCAATTAGATGTTATTTCTTATAAAGTTATTATAAAAAAATTATATCCAAAGGTATATATATTAATATAGCATAAGGAATTCTAATAAAAGGCAAATATCCCTGACTAATCATCCCACACAGCTTTGCAATCAGTAGCATCCATATTAAATCATTTAGTGTGTTAATTCTCTGTTCCTCACATTTCTAGTACTAAATAAAAAAGGCATAGACTCTTCTATTTTTCTGCTTTACACATGCCTTTGTAACTCCCCACTTGTCAGTTTGAGATGTCAGGTTACCTTCACCTCTCTCCACCAAATCTCCTCACAAATACTTTGTGATATTTCTAAACTGTAGTGTTATTATTTTATGTTCTGCTATTAAATACCTTTGTAATCTCAAACTTGTGTTATTCGTGCCCTTAAAGTTTGACAGTAAGTCATTATTTCTTCACTATGTAAATTGAAGATATTACCATGCCTTTACCTCTCTTTTCCTTCCACTTCTCTAAATAATGCATTGGCTTTTATGGTTTTAAAATAGACACAGTTTATATTTTGTAGTTTGTCTATAAGATGACTCTAATTGTTAAAAATACCTTATTAATATATAAAATGTGACATCCAGTAGTGCACTGACGTTTCATTTTTTTCTTCACTATCAGGCCATCACACAAAGTTTATGTCCCTTAACAAGCATTTCTTAAGAATAAAAGTTAGTTTCCTTGAACTGGATCTATTGTTCAAAATTACGTCACATTTAAGTGTGCATCTTTATCTATCTGCATCTTTATCGTTATAAATATTACATTATTTCAGCTAATATTTTTCTTAGATATGCTAAATTCCATTCTTTATATGAATAGGATGTATCTTTAAAATTAATTTTTATAACTGGGTTATACTGGAATATAGGACAGCATTTTATGTCATCTTCGTAGAACATCACTATAATAACAAATTAAATGATCTTATTTTTTTAAAATGATCTTCCTCCTCCAAACCCTACAAGTAGACTCTCCTAGATTTTCCAGGAAGAGAATGACATCTTATAAAAAATGATAATTTTAATCTTTTTTCCTATTAGTTTTATATCTTAATGCATTTTCTTGTCTTTTATCACTGTTCCAAATAAAATTCAAGTTTCCTGAGTGCAGACCATGTATATGCTTGTTCATACTCAACAAGGAAACAATTATTCTGCAAATATTATTGAATAAATTAACATGTGTTTTTAAATAAAAGTGGTATGCGTTAATTCCTTATATTCTTCCTGATATTAGAACTTCTTTCCATGTTTTATCCAGTTATGCTTCAGAACTGTCATGGATCAGTTACTTCTTACCATCCATTTCCTCCTTTTTTTGAACTAGAATGTCCATAGCATTACTTGCACTCTTCTCAGTTCTTTAAATTTATTAACTCACATAATTTTCTAAATAGTTCTGTGAGGAAGATTTATTATCATCTGTTTTTCTGATGAGTAAACTGAGCACAAGTAACTTTGTCAAACACCACATATCTAATAAGAATTAGCTATAATATCTGAAATCTGAAAAGCTACAAAATTTATGTACTTGACCTTATACTCCACTGGTTTACATTTACTTTTCTAACTAAAAGGTAATTGAGATTTTTATCTTTTCTTTAATCTTAGATTCGCTCAGAAAGTATTTTGTTTGATTATATTAATTGCCATTATTTCAGTAGGACATTAAAGAAAGCACTTAAGTAAAGTATACTTTGTTTACTATAAAACTCATTCATTTTATGTGTAAATTTTGATGTTTTCGTAAATTTATACAGTGTGCTATCACCACTGCAACCCAGTTTTAGAACATTTCTCTTACCCAAACAATGTCCTTCATGCTCATTTTCAGTTTGTCTGGTCCCAGACAACTACATATCTGCCTTATGTCTATACAGTTCTGTCTATTCAATAAATTTCATATATATACAATCATGCAATTTAATCTTTTGGGTTTGGCTTCTTTCACTTAGCATGATGTTTTTGAGATTCATCCATGTTACTGCATTTAATAACTCTTGCAGAGATTGACTCCAGTAAGGTAACATGAAGAGCTCCGCTGTCCCACTCCTCAGTGAACTGGTGAAAATTTTAAATAATTCAGTAAAGCTACATACATACATATATATATATGTATATATATCTACACACACACAGAGACAGAGAGTTGAGTATTGACTGGGTGATGGTTACATACATCTGTGAATATATTAAAAGCCAATTTTTAAATGGGTAGATAGTATGATATGTGAATTATATCTCAATGAAGATGTTTTTTAAAAAAAGTTACATTTTTTCTTTTTATTATGGACATATATTATATTGTACACATATCTCAGATTTAGTTTATCCATTCACCAAGTTGACAGATACTTGCCTGATTCCACTTCTAGACAATTAGAAATAATGATTCTATGACCATTAGTTCAAGTCTTTGAGTAGATATAAATTTTTATTTCTCTTGGGTAAATACCTAAAGGTCAAATTTCTAGAACACATAATAGGTGTACGTTTACCATTTTAAGACACTGTTAAACTCTTTCTAAAGTACCTTTATTCACCAACAATATATGAGGCTTCCAGTTTCTCCATATCCTTGCCAAAACTTGGTATAATGTCTTATTTTAATTTTAGCCATTATAGTGGATGTATAGTGGTATATCATTGTTGTTTTAATTGTATTTCCTTAACATTAATGACATTGAGCAAATTTTCATATGAATATTAGGCATTTGTATATCATCTCTGTTTATTTAAACATTTTCTCCATTTCAAAAATTAGGTTAATTTTTTCCTTATTGTTGAGTTTTAAGAGTTTTTTTTTTTTTAAATATTTTGGATACAAGATCTTTATCACATATATGTTTGGCATCTTTAGGCCAATCCATGGCTTACCTTCATTTTTATAATGGTACCATTATAGAGCAAAAGTTTTTAATTGTGGTGATTCAGAGGGACTTTGGAGGTATGGAGGTAAATTTATGGCCTCAAAATTAATATTAAAATAAAAATCTATAATTTTATAATTAATTTAAATATATTAAGTAAGCTATTATTTTGGTGTAGTATATTTATAATGGTAAGAGACAGGGGGAAAAAAATCCTTGAATCTGCTAATAGTATTTATGAGACCACAGCCATTAAAATTTCTTTCCATTGATAAATGCTTAACAATTCTTCACTGCTAAAAGGATGTACAAAGCTCAGAGAGAATTTGAAAAGTTCTGAAAATGGAAAATACTTCAGAAATTTTGAGTCTCTGGAAACATCTCTATCATGTTGAATGATTGAACTGGAAAGAATATCAGAAAATATCTGTCTTAAAATATTGAAATGTCAGCCCCCTAGTTATTAAGCATCAGTCTTAATCCATCATCTTCCTTGAATGAATATTCAAAATTTAAAAGATGTGTACGTAGATGAATGGATGGCAATCATTTAAAGAATGGACAACATCTGAAGTACTTAACATGTCAATTAAACCACTTGAATAAGATAGGTATGAAAATAAAATCAGGTACATAATTGAGTTTTATTTTTCATTTTCTAAAACTCATTCAATGAAGTTTCCTCTTTAAATGCCAACTCTATTCATGGTTTTGTATATGATTAGTTCTGGTGTTACTCTGCTGCAGCTGCTTTTCAAGAGTTACAAAGACCTATCAGAGGACTGCAAAAGCAAATGAAGCAATAGACATTCAAGGTGGGTGAAAAGGGGACTAATTGATGCATTAACCCTTAGCAAGTAAGATTTCATCTGCAAAATAACATTATTGGGGTCTTATTATAGTCTCTTAAGTGGGCAAAGAGCCATGACTTTGAAGTCATATACGTAAAAGTCATAATATCGGTTTTCCATAAGTCAATGGAAAGGTCATTATTAATATGTTTAGTTATTTAAATAAGAATCTACTGAGAATTTGTATAGTTACATTACTATTGATACTTTAAATGTGATTTCTTACAAAACTAGGTGATTAAGTAAAGTTGAAAGTTATCATCCATTCATAATGGTAACAATTTAAACTGGATTTATATATTGAACTACACTTACTGATTTATTCTCCAAAAAGCAAAGCCCCTCTATGACAATGAGAAAGTAGCTTCTGACCACATTCACTCTTCTGTAGAATAAAGCTGGTACACTAGGTCATCTTTCTTTTCTTTTTCATGAGAAGTTTATGGTGAAATTCATTTAAAAAATTTTAATATCTATTATTCTCCAAATAAAAAATAGTCTATTGTGCTTATGTTGTGTGATACTCATTATATCTATTACAGGCAACTAAATTATCATGGAATGTTCATCTCTGTAATTAACTACTGTTTATCTAGGTATTGAGACTATTTTATATTTGATAGATCTATAAATAAACAGCATTTGTCAACTTATTCCATTAGTAAATGACTTTTTGAACTCTAGATTTTTAAATTATTAATTTAAAAATTAATTACATAACTTTGTTATTTTTATCTAGAGGTTGTTGTTTGAAAGAGTCAAACAATGTAGACTAATATATTTTATTTTTCAACTCAAGCCTTTGTAGAAATGTTGAAAATCCAACTACCAGTCAGCAGCTTTCATAGAGCAATTGCTCTTTGATTGTTGGTAGTTATGTCCTGAAATAACTTTTCAAATGAAAATTTTAAATACAAAATAGAAAGAATGTAAATACAATTTAGAGTAAAAAGATTTGATCTTTAATAAAACTAGCAGAAACAGAATATTCCATGTTTTTGTTCCTTACTAAACTCCATTTCAGTGATATCACCAACTATAATCTTATTAAGTCCTCTCATAGTTTCTTCAAATAAAAAATAATCCCTGAAAAATGATGAATCGATAGTCTTTTGTACTCTCTACTACTTAATACATTCTGGAAGAAAATTTTTGATTCAACCAGGGTCACTGGTACCATTTAAGTATATCTTCATCATATACAAATAAAAACTAATCTTTCTTATCTGGGCTGATTTCAGAGCAATATTAAATCTCTAGGCTTTAATAGTTTTAAGATATTGAATGCTGACTGTACTCTTTTTTAAAAAGCATTTCTTACTCCTTTCTTTGTTGATGTTTCGAACACTAAATTTCAAATTCCAGAAATGAAATATGCGTATAGAAAGTGTTTCATTCTTTGCCTTGTCCTTGTGAAATATTACAAGGCTAAGGCATTTGATTTTTCCTATAGCGCAAAGTAGTATGGTACTAATTAAATAGAATGCCTGTCATCTGTTTTCTTCCTTGAATATAAAATCAGAAGTGGAGTCTTGGCAAATAGTCCAAATAGCAGAATTAACCTTTAAAATATAGGTGATTTCTTCAGTATGTTCTATGAATATTGTACATAAAATATAATGAAGTACTGTAATGTAATCATCTCTTGATCACATCTAGTGATGAAATATACATTGGACAGTCATTTTAAGATTTTAAAAAATTCTAATTCTTTCTGGTGTTGGGAATTTTCCTAATTTAGATTAGTTTACACTTAGTTTAGATTATTTACATTTCAATTTCTTAAATTTCTTGACTATATTTAGTCAGATTTAATGTACCACATTACTACATATTCTTTTGGGAGTGAGAGAGGGATTAAAGGTGATATTGGCAAGGAAGAAACCTGAACAATCATTTCCCTTGGCTATAGAGCATTATTCCGTAGGACGCTGATCTTTTTAACTCCAACATTACTATAAATAATAGTACTAGCGAATGCTGACATATGTTTATGAAAATGGTGGTCTGTCATAAAGCATTTTTGAGAAATTAAAAAAAAAATAAGGCACTGAGCTTTTAATATGTTTATGTTGTAAATCCACAGAAGAGGATTTTCTTTAAACAAGTTTTGAAGAGATTACTGAAGACAAAAAACAAAAACAAAAACAAAAACAAAAAACAAAAAATCTTCTTTTGAGACCGGTCTTCCACTGAAATCAAGTGGAAAATCCAGTTTTATAGAATTGCTGTGCATGATGGTATCTTGAAATCTGCCAACAAGAGTAGCAGTAGGAACAAAGACATGAAAAGAACCAAGAGTTGCAGTTTCAAGTTTCCATTTTTAATAAAAGTAACATACTTTTTGTGTCCATAAAGAAAGCCTTGAGATTTTTTTTTTAAAGCTTCTGGAGTTGTAAACTACTGAGACTAATTATTACTATTTTATTATTTTTAGATAGTGTGCCAACACAATGTTGGCAATTTAACACTGACAGCTGCTTAATTGTGGATGTTTTCAATGACCTACTTTTTTGAAAGAAAACCAATCTAGGGATCAGGGTATTAGATAATAAGAAATCTATTTGTACTTGCTTTGATTTGTTATCCTCACACTCTTTAATGACTATTTCTCTTAAGGACTGATCACTTTCAGAAGTCTGAGCTTGTAAAATCTTTAAACCTATTTGCAATAGATGGCAATAAAAGACTGCCATTTCAAATGGACAGAGACTCTTCATTCCATTTCAACTGACCTTCTCCTCTGACTGTCACTTTACTGTTGTGGAATTTTTATGAGCTATATTGCTGACAATTTTTAGGCCACTTAAACTGTGTCTTTAAGAAGAGCAGGGTTAAAAGTATATCTGCAAATTTAGTCAAGTAACCTATCTTCTTAGACATATGATTATGCTGAATTGATGTATGAACTACAAATAACATCAATCAATCCTCCAATTTGTATATGTTACATTCTTAACCTCTTAGTTGCTTATATCACGGATGGCTTTCCCACTGGTAGTATATCAGTACAGTTCTGACATATAGTGGGCAAATGTTTTGAAATCAACTCTAGGAAAAGGTTATTTTAATAAACTAATTGATGAAAAATACAAGGTAAATTTAAACCTTAGAGCTGTCTTTCAAAGTATTATTTTCAAAAAGTGGTGAAAGTCTATATTCACACATCCCACTCAACAAATAAAACTATTAATTATACATTTTTCGGAGTTGCGAGGTCTGTAATTTATGACGGACTTATTAAATTTCACAAATATTTGTCAATGGTATGGGGAGTCTAAAGCCCAGTTTTCAAATTTTTCATGTAAAAGGACTGAAATAAAAGTAAAAAGCAAAAAGAAAAAAAAACAACAAATTTTTCTAACTATGCCCAGAAATCTGCTGGTAGAACGAAAACCTAATTGCTTTAAAAAGCACACAGATATAAGAGAACTTTCACAATCTAAAAATAAAATATGCTTTATACTAGAAATTGTTCAGAGTTAGGGAAATGATTTCTTCAACTTTAAGGCCTATAATCTATACATTAATTTTAAAAGAACTTTTTCTCTTCAAAATTTAATGTCTATTATAATCCATACTATTGTATTTGACTAAACATCTTCTCTGTCTAGGAAAATGTTCCTGTTCTACATATAGTAGTAACCACAGAAGGAACCTAGCCAATCTCTCAGAGTACCTTAAATCCTTGTGATTCCTTAGTAGCACAGCACAGTGAAGGCTAATATGATCCTTAGCCTTCCTAGTTATACACTGAATAATAGCAAAAACGATATTGGAATCCAGGTTGTCTGACTCCATTAACAATTACACAATATACATTTCTAATAACATAGTAGGGATTTTCAGAGAAAAAAGTAAAGCTAATATGTTTGGAAAAGTGTGGTTAAGGGAGGCGGAGAAAGATGAATATTCCTGGGCACCTTTCTATGCATACATCATAATATATCTTAGCCTACACCAATTCTAGCACAGTGGCAGTGTATAGCAGAGAGAAGGAGACACCTCATATTGCTCGTACATGCCATTTACCTTCCATAGGCCACTGCCTCTTTGGTTTCTTTTGTTTCATCTATGAATTATGAGATTCGAAAGGCCCTGCAGATGAAGTCCTTCTGAAAGAAGGTAAATTACTGAACAACAGGAAGCAACAGTGACAGTAAACACTACAAATTGCAAAGAATTTTAACTTTAACTTTCTCCATCATTTGGCTTCAGTTCCAGATGTTGAGTTGTGAATTAAAAGGAACATTATGTGGCAATGTCAGTTATCTCTGGAAAAACTTATTTCTCAATGGCCTCATAATGGAATTTGCTATCTGATGAATAGCAAATTCACCACCTCTCAGCATTAAAGGCCCTGAATTTTGGTTTCTCAATACATAGAAACCAAATCCATTTCTCTTATAAAAACTTATCATCCAAGTTTATGAAATTTTTTATAAAATTAATAATGAAATACACATTTTCACAGACTTGAGAATAGATCTATATCCATGTCAGTTCGTTTTCTTTCCATGCAAAAATAAGAGGGAATGAAAAAGTAATCAAATAATTTATTACCATATAAGGAGAAATGACTATCAAGTAACAGGCATACTCCGGTTCTAAATAGCAGAAGACAAATGCATTCTTTTCTGTAGGAAAGTTATGGAGAGTTATGTAATAATCAGGATATTTTGAGCATGACATCAGAAAAATTAAAGTTAGAAAATCATATGCTAAAAACTAAAAAATGCTACAATAGCCTGATTCATCCATCTTACTCTATGCATGGTCTTGCCAATGGGACTGAAAATCTTCTATGTTCACAGTCCTCTTTTATTTCTTCACAAGAAATCTGATCTTAAAAATTGAACCAGAATATTTGAGTTCTGTTAGATGAGTCTCCTCTATAGAAAGCTGAAAGAATGGGTACAGTCAAGATTGCCTTCTGTGACTAGTATTCCATGATTCATCAAAACCTTCTCCCTAGCTAGCATATAATTAAAGTTCTCTTTGATTTCCATTTCCCTGGTGATTAGTGATGTCGAGCATCTTTTCACATACCTGTTGGTCATCTGTATGTCTTTGGAAAAAAGTTTATTCAGGTCCTTTGACCATTTTTTAATCGTGTTGATTTCTTTGCTATAGAGTTGTATGTGTTCCTGACATATTTTAGATATTAACCTCTTATCAGATATGTGATTTGCAAAAATTTTTTCTCTCATTTCATAGGTTGTCTTTTCACTTTGTTAACTGTTTCCTTTGTTGTATAGAAGCAAGTTTGATATGGTTCCTATTTGTTTATTTTTGCTATCACTTCACACCTAAGAAGGCTATTATCAAAAAGTCAGAAGATAATAAGTGTTGGTGAGGATGTGGAGAAAAGGGAACCCTGGTATACTGTTGATAGGAATGTAAATTGGTATAGTCATTATGGAAAATAGTATAAATCTTCCTTAAAAAATTAAAAGTAGAACTACTAAATAGATCAATTAAAATTAATCCAGCAAGTCTACTTCTCGGTATATATCCCAAGGAAATAAAATCACCGTCTTAAAAAAGTATCTGCATCCCCATGTTTACTGCAGCATTACTCAGAACATGCAAGATATGGAAACAACCAAGTGTCCATCCACAGATGAATGGATAAAGAAAATGTAGTGTATATACACACAATGGAATATTATTCAGCCTCTAAAAAGAAGAAAATCATGCCTTTTGAGACAATATGGATGAATATGGAGGACATTAGGCTAACTGAAATCAACCAGACACAGAAAGACACATATTGTATTATCTCATTTAAGTGTGGAATCTAAAAAGATAAATGCCAAATTCATAGTGAGAGTAGAATGGGGGTAGGGAATAAGAAATATGGCATGATATTAGTCAAAGAATATACACTTTCAGCCATAAGATGATTAAATTCTGGAGACCTACAGCATGGTGACTATAATTAAGAATGTGTTGTATATTCAAAATTTACTAACAGTAGATCTCAAGTGTTTTTACCACAAAAAAAGGGTAACTATGTGAGATGCATATGTTAATAGCTTGATTGTGATAATCATTTAAAAATATATCTGTATATCAAAACATCACATGGTACACCTTAAAATGTACAATTTTTATCAATCATACTTCAATAAAATTGAAAAAAAAATTTAAAAACCTGGTAGTAGCTAACATAGGAGGCTTTCCCAAAAAGTTCTCTTTCTCTAGATGTTCTTCTCTTCCATTTAGTTAGATTACAGTCAAGCTTTTTTTTAAACAAATCTGAGATTCAATTTGCCTTTTTAAACATGAAATTCTTAACATATTACAAAATAACAGATCCCTTCAAGTCTAAATTTACAATTACTTAAAAATTCACACATGCACACACAACAGACACACATATGTACACACACATTTGCTTTACTTTAAAATACACTTTCAGAAGGTTTTTGGATACCCTGAAGATCAGGTATTTCTGTAGCCTTCATATCATTTGGTACAGTGTTGGATATACAGTAGATGGTAAAAACATCTGTTTATTAACTTCACAAATATTTATTAATTACCTATTTTATTCTAGGCACTCTACTAGATGCTATGAACATAAAGGAAAAACACATATGGACTATGATCTTTCTGTCTAGTTAGAATATTAGGATTTGCTACAAATAATATCTAGGACATTTTATGTGATTTTTAAAAATTCTTTATTATAAAAATAAGTCAAATACTCTTTCCAAGTTATTAAGCAAAACAATGGAATTGTATGTTTCGACTAAAATTATATTATACCTGAATTAATCTGTATATTGTATATTTTGCTTTAAATTCACAGGGTTACATGTGGTGTTCACATTTTGTATTCTGCTTATAAATATAGCAGCAATTTCTAAAGTCCATTTGGCACTTTCCGATATGAAGATTCTTTCTGGATACCCTGAAAATTTTCCTAATGTTTCACCTTCAAATATCTACTTATTTGAAGGGTAGTTCAAATATGTGTGCATGCATTTTAAACAGAATGACTGATGCAACCATACAGTATACTAAATACTGTATCAATCTTGGGTCCCGGATATTTGAGCCTTACCACATGACATACATTTAGCATTTAGACTTCTTTTTGAGAAATCAGTTAAATTTAAATAAAAGCATTACCTGAAAGATCTTAAACTATGAAGAACAAATAAAGTTAAGACTGTACTTGAAGTAGGAGTCTTTATGAGGAATCTTATTTAATAAAAATTAAAATGCTTGGATGATAATAAATTGAAGAGGGCAAGCAGTTACTAAATCTGGGACATGCTCAAGATATATTAAAACATGTAAGTGCTGGAATCTTCCGCCAATGTTTCTTTGTGTTACTTTCTTTGGGGAAAATCATGACTTTTTCCTTGGTAAAATAACAATTCTTCAATTTGGATGTTTTATATTATAAGCATTAAATCATTGTAAAAATCAAATGTGTGTGATCATACTTGGTTTAAATTGATCAGTTCTTCACAGAGGAGGATTACACGGTTGCCACTGTTTTTTATTAAAGCAAAGAAAAAAACAGATTTTGACTTACTTTTCCTTATAGTCCACTCATTGCCTTTTTATTTGACAACATAATTGACTGCAGAGCTCAATGAATTAACAACTTCAAAAATAAAACAAACAAAAAAATAGATTACTGACGATCTGATGGTTCTTTAAGTATCCGACATAAAATTAATTATCTTACATTCTAATTCACAGTTTTGTCTTTAAGAAAATACTATCTTGGTTTAACTGAAAATAAGTAAATGGTGGCAGCTGGCAAGGAAGAGGAAGTCAATAATAATAAGATAGTATTTGAACAAATAGTATAAAGTAAATGTGTTCAATAATACGATTAAAGTTATATGTAAAATATATGTGAATATACATTATATTACATATTTTTGTTTTTAAGTCTTGTTGTTTAAAGAGGACATATTTTATTATTGCTCTTATTCTGAATTGGCATTTCTCTTTATCAGATTTTTAAAATTCTGTATCCTGGCCAATGTGTTACACATCACCGGAGCTCTTGACTTATTAACCTGTATTCGTTGGTTATTCTATTTCAATTTTATTTACTAATTGTGATGGCATTGGCCATTAGTAAGTCAAATAAACTATTCCCTTAGCAGATGATAGGTCATTTATTAGAGTAAAGATACTAAGAGCTGAAATGTACAGATGCCATTAAAATGTTGGGTAAAATATTTCCTTTTAGAATTTTGATAGCTGAAAAAACCTGGCAAAGCAATAGTAAAGGAGCTTGTGGAGTGGATTCAAACAGAGACAGGAAAAAAAAAAGAAATATATATATTTCTTTTTTTTTAAATATATATATATTTATGATATTAAACTACCTATCTCATCTTTCAGATTGAGAAGCTGAAAAATTTTAAACTATTCATTATAATATCTACTTGTGTGGTGCTCACACATTGAATGCATAAAACACCAAAGGACAATAGCATTAAATGTAAATGTAAATACAAGAGCATAATAGATGCTTTTGAATTATTTCGCTTATTCAGTTTTCTTTGTATAACTAGATATGGCCTTATGAGACATGGTTTCTTCTGTAGTTAGTCCACATCGTTAGATCTTGGATGTGTATTATGCTTGTTACATGAATATTCTTAAAGAGAGCTGAGTTTGGATAAATAAGAGGAATTTCTTAGGGTGTGTATTTGGAAACAAGAATTTCTGGAACTAAAAATATATTTTAGATTTATACCTTTAATTCTCCTTGAGAATTGGAAAGAATAATCAAAACATATAATGGAAAACAGTTTTTTCTTCTTGTGGTATTTATTAGAAAGTCTGAAATCAGTAAGTTTTACCATGGTTCAGCATAATTTCTTAATGTTAGCACATAATTGTGCATAGATACCATACTACCTAGTTATATTTTGCTACTTCACTACTTGATTATTGACTACTACTAACCAATGAAATTGTAAATTTTAAAAAGCTGGAAGATTTTTGTCATTAAGCATGAAACATTTTCATGACATGCCCTACCATTTCACAATTTAGTCAGTCATTGAAGATATCAGTCCATTTTTAATAATGTGGGGGATTTCTATTTTTATATTTTTGAACTGAATTTATATCTATATAAAATAATGATATTATGGGCCCCCAATAGGGCCACTGTACAGAGACACTTCAAAATATTCTACTTCATGAGAATATGTATGTCTAGAGGAGCCTCCAACATGGCTTATCTTTTCTAGTAAGGGTCACTAGAGAATGCTTCAAATAAAGAGTGATGAATATCAGTCATCTAATTATGTAAGAAACAATGAAAATTAGCATAATTCTACTAGTTAGGATAATTGTCTTCCTTGCCTGATTAAAATTTGACATTTCACAGATTGGTTTATTTTTTCATCTATTCAATTGTTCAAGCAACTCTTCTGAGCACGTTATAATTTTCTTTCTTTTTTAAATGTTTGTTATCTATTTTGTGAAAAGGCAAAAACAAAATTGCTGTTTGTTAACTTTCAAAACACAAGTCTGTAGTTAGAAAATTTGTTATTTTAAATTTAACATAAGAAATTACATAAATTTAGAAGCATTTTGCTTCTTGGTCAGATTGGAATTAATTGAATAAGATTTTTCTGGCATATTTATTTTTAGTTCTTTAAATCATGATAATAAGTAATTTTGTAGTGTAGTCCATGTATGAATAAGTTCATTGTATTTTAATTAATACAAAATTTACAGTTTTAACTGGAACTTCATTAAATAATAATACAGAAAAAACCTGAACAGGAAAAAAAACTAAAAAAATTTATTTCATGATCAGGTTGTAATATTTAGTGTTAGGTTGGTTCTGCCATTTTGATAGTGTGCAAATGTTTCAATAAAAATTGTTTAACCTCTTGCAAAGACTTTAACTTTTTGTTAAAAATGAAAAACTGTTCTTTTAATTAAACAAATATGTCATTCAAAAATCTTTATCTAGGGAAGATACTGTCCTTGCTTATGATTAGACTTGAAGACTAATTTCTTCATTTAACAACAGTATACTTTGGGATCTTTTTTAGTGCTCAAGAAATATTACTTATCAGTATTAGTATCACATAATATGAAAATAGAAATTTATTCACTTACCTATTTATTTATTTATTTATTTATTTATTTATTTATTTATTTATGGTGGCATTGGTTAACGAAATCTAGGTAAGTTTCAGGTATACAATTCAACAGTAATTCATATATATTTTGCATTGTATGTTCACTGACCATAGTTAGATTTCTTTCTGTCACCACATATTTGATCCCTTTTATTCTGATTTACTTCCTCTCATCCCTTCTTCCCTCTGGTAACCACTAGTCCACTGTCCATGTCCATGAGTCTCTGTTTGTTTGTCATGTTTGTTTGTTGCTTTTAGATTTATATCTCACATATATGTGATATCATACGATTTTCAACTTTTTCTGTCTGGCTTATTTCACTTAGCATGATTATCTCAAGTTCCATCCATGTTGTCGCAGATGGCAGTATTTCATCTCTGCTTATAGCTGAGTAATATTCCATTGTATATATGTACCACAGCTTCTTTAGCCAATCATCTATCGTAGGACATTTCGGTTGCTTCCATGTCCAGGCCACTGTGAATCATGCTGCTATGAATATCAGTGCAAATATCTTTTTGAATATATGTTTTCAAGTCTTTGGGGTAAATACCCAGTAGAGAGATTGTTAGATCATATGGTAGATCAATTCTTAGTTTTTTGAGGAACCTCCATACTGTTTTCCATAGTGGCTATACCAATTTACAGTCCCACTAGCAGTGTATGAGGGTTCCTTTCTCTGGATCCTCTCCAAAACTTGTTATAACTTGTCCTGTTTAAAACAGCAATTCTAACAAGTGTGAGATGGTATCTCATTGTGGTTTTGATTTACATTTCTCTAATAGCTAGAGAAGTTGAGTATCCTTTCATATGTTTGTTGGCCATTTGTCTTCTTGGTGAAGTGTCTGTTCAGGTCCTCTGTCCATTTTTTAATTGGATTGTTTTTGTTGTTGTTGTTGTTATTGAGTTTTATGGGTTCTTTGTCTATTTTGGATATTAGGTCCTAATCGAAGGTGCTGCTTGCAAATATATTTTCCCATTCAGATAGTTGTATCTTTGCCTTGTTGATGGTTTCTTTTGCTCTGCAGAAGCTTTTTAGTTTTCTTTTTCTTTTCTTTTCTTTTTTTTTTTAACACCTACAGCACCTGTTATTCCTAGGTGGTCTCCCATTCAAATACTAACCAGGCCCGACCCTGCTTAGCTTCCGAGATCAGATGGGATCGGGCTTGTTCAGGATTGCATGACCTTATCATTTCTTCTATAAAATTTATTTTTTGCGGTCTTATGTTCAGGCCTTAATCCATTTTTAGTTAATTTTGGTGTGTGGTGACAGACAACAAACAGTCTAGTTTCATTCTTTTGCAGGTGGCTTTCCCATTTTTCCAGTACCATTTATGGAAGAGGCTTATCTTTCTCCACTGTATATTTTTGGCTCCTTTGTTGAAAATTATTTCCCTATGTAAACATGGGTTTATTTCTGGACTCCTGATTCTGTTCTACTGGTCCGATGTCTGTTTTTTTGCTGATACCATGGCGTTTTGATTATTGTCACTTTGTAGTACAATGTGAAGTCGGGCCTCCAGCCTTGTTCTTTTTACTCAGGATGGTTTTGGCGATTCAGGGTCTTTTGTGCTTCCATACAAATCTGAAGATGTTTTTTGTTCTATTTCTTTAAAAAATGCCGATAGGATTTTGATGGGAATTGCATTAAATCTGTATAATGCTTTTGGTAATAAGGTCATTTTAACTATGTTGATTCTTCCAATCCAAGAACACAGAATATCTTTCCATTTTTTTGTATCTTCTTCAATAACTTTTAATAGCATCTTATAGTTTTCATTATATAAGTCCTCACGTTTTGTTAGATTTATTCCTAGGTATTTTATTCTTTTTGTTGAAATTGTAAAAGGACTTATTTTTTCCACTTCTTTTTCTAACAATTCATTATTAGAGTATAGGGATGCTATGGATTTTTGAACATTGATTTTGTATCCAGAAAGTTTACTTATTTGCTTATTATTTCTAATAGCGTTCTTGTGGAGTCTTTAGGGTTTTCTATATAAAGAATCTTGTCATTCGCAAACAGTGACAGCTTGACTTCTTCGTTTCCTATATGGATGCCTTTTATGTCTTTCTCTTGCCTGACTGCACTTGCTAGGACCTCCAATGTTATATTGAATAACAGTGGTTATAGTGGACAGACTTGTCTTGTTCCTGATCTTAGAGGAAATGTTTTTAGTTTTCACCATTAAGTATAATGTTGGCTGAGGGTTTGTCATATATGGCCTTTATTATATTAAGTTATTTTCATTCTATACCAATTTTGCTAAGTGTTTTGATCATAAATGGATACTGTATGTTGTCAAGGCTTTTTCTATATCTATTGATATGATCATATGATTCTTATTTATCACATTAATCAATCTGTGTATGTTGAACCATCCTTGTGCCCCTGGGATGAAGCCCACTTATTTGTGGTGTATAATTTCTTTAGTATGTTGCTGTATTTGGCTTGCTAGTATCTTATTTAGGATTTTTGCGTCTGTGTTCATGAGAGATATTGATCTGTAGTTTTCTTTTTTTTGTGTTATTATCAGGTTTGAGTATCAGGGTAATATTGACCTCATAAAATGATTTAGGAAGTACTGCCTCCTCTTTGAGTTTTTGGAAGAATTTGAAGAGAACAGTGCTCAAGCCCTGTACCTAGAGAGGGGGTGGGGAGACAAGACTGAGAGAGGAACAGAGAACAGAGTGAAAAGACCATGAGAAGGATAGAGACAAAATCAACAAGAGGTACTGAGGAAAGGCAATGAGCAGGATCCCGAGTGTTCGGGGATTCAGTTGATACATCTTTCTTAGTTTCTAAGAATTACAGTTTAAAGATTTTGTTTATCTATTTTCCTTTGATGGTATGTGTATACAGTGTGAAAGATAAGGGCATGTAGTGTGAAAGGCCTGCTGGCAATTCCAGCCTTTGATCCATAGATTTCCCAAGTTTTTAGACTCAGGGAATGAACAATTGTGTTTATTTTGTGTAAGGGGCAACTTAAAGACTCTTTTTTCCTGTTTTCCCTTCAAGATATGGATAAATTATTTGTTAGCAATCTCAGAAGAAATTTTCCTTTGTTCTGTAGGTTTCCTCATGGTCTGGCAGTAAGGCTGATCAGCACATTGCAGTCTCCAAATATAGCTTGATTTAACATTTAGCTCTTTTGCCACCTCCCTACATTAATGTCACATTCGGTATCACTTATCAAGACAGTCTTTCAAGGGTTGTTTAAATATCATGACTTAGCTCATAACTTGTATAAATTTTTGTTCTAAAGAGGTCCAACTATTTCTTAGTACAAAGGATTCTTTCCACTAATAAATCATTCTTTACATGGATTATTTTTATTGAAGGACACGTTGGTGGACAGTTGAAATTATCATAAAAAATAATGTAGATAATAAGCATAAGCAAATATAGAAAAAGAGCTTTTGTACATTTGACCTAATGTAGCTTTTTACAACTGGTTTTCGCATTAGGAATATCACTTTTTTAAAAGATTTAGTTTTATACAGTGAGTTAAGAGTCATTTTCATTATATTTACATTTTGTATTTTGCACATTTGTGCACTTATAATAATTTCACGATATAGGGTAAACCAGAAATACAGATACACAGGCACTCATACGTGTACACATAATGAGGAAACTAGGCAGATACCAACTTTGATTACAAACATATTCTTCTAGAAACTGCACTAGCTATTTTTCAATTTTAATGAGCTTTGCAAGGGAACAAGTAGCCAGATAAGTCCATACTATATTTTCTAGACATTTACAATTCAATAATAGTACTTGATGTAATCTCCTGGCTCAGGTTCTTTCTATTTTCCTTAGCTAGACATTCTTCAGCAACAATCCAATAACTTAATACATGATTTGGCAATGATTAAAGTGAACCAGAATTCTCTATGCTATCAACTTGTTTTATAATATTCTCCTTTATTTTGTATTCAGTAATCAATTACTATAATTTCTCTTATAACTAGAATTTTCGACCAAGAAATGTGTGATATATGTGTGTTTGTGTGTGTGTGTGTGTGTGTGTGTATGTGTATAATTTTACAATAGCTATTGCACTCATTTGTAGTGGAGAAACAAATTCAGTTTCTTGATAACCATAAAATGTGTTATATGTGTATGAATATTATTTGCATCACATTTTTGAAAAAATTGGGAAATACGACTCAATGACATCTGTCAGAAAATCTTTGCACCCCTCCTCTGAGCTTAACAAATTTGTTTTCTGTCATGTTTTTTATACAGTCTAGTCTGAAAATGGGGAAAAATATAACAAAACATTTTATTCCTTAATATTAGTGGCAGAAAATCAAACTTACAACAGGAACATCATTTTTCTTGGTACAAATTATAACAGTCTTATATAACTGAAAAACAGAAAGAGCTATAACTGCATTGGGCTAATATAGTAACCTAGAATCAAAATTACGAAATCTTCTGTTATGTGAAGTGCTATTAAATAAATTAAAATGCTCCTTGACCAGTGAAAATATGTCTATATGTATGTCAAAACAAATTAAGTACACTAAAATTTAGAATAACATTCTTCATTTAACAGAGTTGAAATATCCAGTTTGTATAAAATATGAGTCTGTGGCAGTCTGACTAAATTTTAAAAGGTTGTTGCATCATTATCCTTTGCATGTTTTGTCAGTGCCATTATGTGAAACTTTTTCAGTCAATTGATCGTGTGTGTGTGTGTGTGTATTTGAATCTGCCTTCTTTTTAAAGAGTAGTAAAAATCATCAATAGACACCAAAACCTAAATGCTGATGAATCAATAATTTTGTACTTTCTTAATTCTGCAGACATCGTTACATTAAAAAAAAAAAAAAAGATTATGTTTGCAGCAATTTCCCTTTAGCTATGCAATTATACAAACTTTGGTTCAGTGAAGCGAAATTTAGGAACTGAGAAATTTTTTCTTGGACTTTATTTAAAAATTCAATTTTTAAAATAAATCCTTCTATCATGAGACAATGGTATAACAATGCATTTTCTAGATAGAAAATTGAACTATGCACGTGTGTGTGTGTGTGTGTGTGTGTGTGTGTGTAAGCACACATACCTGCATGTGTGTGTGTTTAATTTTAATGTCTATGTAGCATGTAAACTCCCTGATACTTGGAGCTTTCTTTTGATCATTCTTATATCCATTATCACTTAGAAAAATGCCTGGTATATAGATGATATTTAATATATATTTTTTGAATGAATGAATAGGTTTGAATAAATTGCTCCATTGGATTTTGATCTTATGTGAAATAAGAATTATGATAACAATGTGATTCCACTTTTTGTACATTTCACTGGAATGTATGTAGGGGTGTTCCATTTTCATTTTTAATTTTGTATGTCACTTAGTTGATCCTCCTATGGACAGGGAATTTTTCTTATGGACAGGGAATTTTTCAATTAATGTTAACTTTTTAAAACAACTTCTGATTTCTTTCTATTAAACTTCTGTATTTATCACCCCCATATCACATTTTGTTCTTATCATATTCACTTGCATCAATTTAAAAATGTAAACAGAGAATCAGAACTTTAAGACAGGCAGAATCCATTAGATTGGCATTTGAATATTTTATATAACCGAATAAATACAAATACTAACTGAAGCAATAAGAAAATAGCAGCTAAAATATTAGTAAAGTTTGTAGATTTCTATTAATATAGAAGTATTACTTAAGATAACACGATACTTAATACATGAGCATTGGTAACTGTCACATTTTAAGTTTTAGATTTCTGGCTGAAATTACTAAAAATAGTGTTCAATGAGTCTCATTACAATTTCCGGTTAGAGTCCTAAGGAGCCAATTTCATCATTACAAATTCCCAGCCAGCTGAAAAAGAAACTCCCACAGTTTGCTCAGGATGTAACAGAAATTAATATGAGAGGATATAATTGAATTCTGGAATATTTAGTAATAGCTGTAAAATGATTTATAACTTTTCGTTATAAAATAGATAAATCCTGAAGATGTAATAAACAGCATGGTTGGCTGTAGTTAACACTGTACTGTACTGCATATTTGAAAGTTGCTAAAAATTTGTAACTGTGGGGTGATGGCTGTTATCAAGATTCACTGTGATCATTTCTTGATATATAAGTATATATACACACATATATCAAACAAGTATGTCGAACATATGAAACTAATATAATATATGCCAATTATGTCTCAATAAAAATAAATGATGAAATAAAATGATAAGAAAATAAAACTTAATATTGCTATTTTAGTGTTAGATTTCAAATAATCGCTTTATACTCTGCATTCTACATGCCTGCTATGTTTGAGATTTTGTATATTAGTGTATAAAACAACTTAGAGATGTGATTCTAATTTGAAATGCACAATATATAATTGGTTTAGATTGGTGATTTTGAATTAAATTTTGCTAATCTTATAGGTGCATTTTTTTAACAGCTTAAGAATTACTGTATTTGACTTGTTAGAATTATAAAAAGTAACTTTTTATAAGGTTTTGTATATTAATCACCAATTGAAGTGCCTAAAGAGGAAATAAAATTTATATTTTAGATGTAGCTTAAAACTGAAATTGCAAAATACTCCTTCCAATGTTAGGTATATTATATAAAATAAATGTTGTAATTTGACATTTTAAAATCAATTCAAAAATCTTGATAACCAAAAATTATTTTTAAAACCAGAATTATTTCTTAGTATTCTTTTCTGTAGACAAAAGCTACCTTTAAGAATGACAAAAAGCACCTCATAATACTATCATTCATTTCCTTGTCTTTTTATGCTGAATTCTGTAAGAATCACTTGTCTAAATGTTTTGGTTTTCTATTTTAGTCTTTAGTAATATCTGTTTAGATATTTAGCCCTTTAGTCATTCTGACATTATGAATCACATTTTTCAAAATTTATGTTAAATAAGTCTATTCCTATTTTATTAAAAAATGCTCTTGAATACTTCAGTTGGCATAGCTTATAATTAAATTTTTTTCCAGTTTCCTCATTGTTTAGTCCTTGTTAGCTAGAACCTCATCAACTGGTTCACATCTTTATCTCTAGAGTCCAGAATGGTGACTGCCCAGTCCAGAGTATGTAGTCAATAAACATTTGTTAAATGAATATCTGTGTATTCCAAATATATTCTATATGAAATATTTTTCAAATTTTTTGAAGTGTTAGTTATCCATACATATTTATAAATTAATGTCTGTATTGATCACTTTTAACTCTGGTCTGTTTCCTTAATTCTGTTTGAAGATTTCTCATTTCCTTGGTAACCAACACAGATTCTTAGGAAAAATCCTTTTTTGCAATGAGTGGGCAGTGGAATGGGTAAAAGTGTTGTCTGTGAGTTCTGTATTCGTTGTACGGAGAACTGCTCTCTAAGTCAAATGGTCCTTGTTTATTGTGTAACCAGAAGTCTTCAGGTGTCTTCAGGTATATTTCTCTTCTTTCTCTGTGCCCCTAATTTCCACTTATATTTAGGTAAGTCCTCGTGGGTGTTATGTGATTTACAGATATAAGAGTAAGTGAACACCTGATATGCTGGATGACTAAACTGTATATTACAACTATTATAATGAACCGAAATCAATATGACAAATTTGAGAATAAACTCAGAAATTTCTTTTCATGTCACAATTTAGCCTTACAAGTGGGAGATTTAACATGCACACACAAAAATGTTCAAGTGAAAAAAACTCTGTGTTGTGCTTATATCAACATCTCTTGCCAAACTAATAAAATTTTTAAAATATATATCAAATTAAGAAATATGATAGTTTAATTATAGGTCTACACCTGAAAGGTTGTGTACATTTTGGTTTAACATATTTTCTAGGTAATTTTAAAAAGCTAAATCACAGAATAACCAGACTACTGAGTGCTCTGTTACGTATTAGAGGAATGGGATAAGTGGGTTTATCAGAGGTTTATCCTGGAAATTATTCATTATGAGTTAACATGGTCATTATTAGATAATTGAATACTTGTCATGTGTAAAAAGCAGATATTCTGTATTAGCGTAGAGGACAAAAACATGATCAATAAAATAAAACAGAGGTGCCAGATTTTCACTCAATACAATGAATAATTATAACAAGAACTGATTCTCTAACAATGGATCCAGGTGTCTCTCAATAATTGTCCTCATTGGACAGTTAGTAAATTTTAAATATCTTTGTATATCTAAATTTATGTCAACATTATCATTATTATTATCATTTATAAGCTCATTATAAAAACATTTCCAGAAATGGAATTCTGAATTCAAATTCCTTCTGTTATATTCTCTGATATCTCAATAAATTCAGCTTTTGAATGTGTCACATAGCTGATTAAAATCTCATGTTCTTTTTGGTCAAAATATTTCAAGTATGCATGTACCTTAAGTGTACTTCTTGCATATTAGTTTAACATCTGAGACTTCTGTTTCTCCATTCTGTCTCCGTATTCTGTCCCTTCTTCTCAGTACCTATTTTAGTTCCCAGCTTCTTTGATTCTTTCTTTCCTTTCACATTCATTACAAATGAGCCACTCTAAGCATAATTTCACCTTACTCCCATCTAATTGTCCAGCTTTTCCATTTTACCGATCCTTCATCTGTCTACATCTAAACCTTTGTATATCTATCACTCACTTTCCACTTAACATGTTATCACTCTTCTTTTTCCACATTACTCAAATAATTCAATTTGTTTACAAAACCAACCTTGTGGAAGGATACAACTTTCACATCTTGCTGGAATGAGCATGATTTATTTGTTCAGATGTTACTAAGAATCAATGCATTGCTCAATTCTCCTTAAAACATCCCATTCATGAATTTACAAGTAAATATTGAGAACACTCTATCATCCAGTCACAGTTCTGTATACTGAAGATATATATAGCAGTATACGAGACAAAGCAATTCCTTTATAATTGTGGTAGTGGTACAGAAAATCATTCTTCTTAATTGTATTGTTTGATGAACTAAAGTTTTTTTTTTTTTTTTTTAATTTGATGCCATCCCATCTATTTTCGATTTTACTGCCTGTGCATTGGTATCACATCCAATAAATCATTGCCAAATCCAATGCCACAAAGCTTCTCTTTTATGTTTCCTTCCAGGAACTTTGTAGTTTGGGCCTAAAGGATATTTTTAAGAGCAGAAAAAAAGGTCTGTGTGGAACAGAATGAATGAGAACAGAGTTATGTGAGATAAAATTAGGGGTCAGACAATTTCAAGCTCTGTAGGCCATGCTAAGAAGTTGTAATTTTCTCTAATTTCAGTGAGATACCACTGGAGAGTTTAAAGACTGCGAGTGATATTATTTGATTTACATTTTTAAAAGCTCACCTGTGAGCTGTGTGGGAAATTAAATTTTAGATATCAAAACTGAATGAAGGGTAATGATTCAGGAAGCTGTTGCAGTTTTTCAGGTAAAATAATTTTAGAGTTGTAAATAAAAAATTTAAACAGAGTCAGGAATTATACTGGAGGTAGTATAGACATAATTAACTGGAGGATTAGATGTGGGGACTGAGTGAAAGTGAGAATAAAGAGTGATTCCTATTGATTTGTGTGAGTTTGTATATATATGTATCGTTTCTAAAATGAGAAAGTGAGATTTGGAAATCAAGAATACTGACCTGGCACTCCAATGTTCATTGCAGCATTATTCCCAGTAGTCAAGATATGGAAGCAACCTAAATGTCCATCAACAGTTAAATAAAGGAAATGTTGTAAACACACACACACACACACACACACACACACACACACACAGTGGAATGCTATTAAGCCTTTAAAGGAAAATCTTGTCATTTGAGACAACATAAATGAATATGGAGGACATTATGTATGCTAAGTGAAATAAGCCAGACACAGAAAGATAATTATTGTATAATCTCACTTACATGTGGAATCTAAAAAAGTAAAACTTATTGAAGCAGAGAGTAGATTGGTGGTTGCCATGGGCTGAGGAGTGGAGGAAATGGGAAGACGATGGTTAGAGAGTACAGAGTTTCATACATGTAGGATGAATAAATTTTGGAGATCTAATGTATGGTATGGTGACTATAGTTAATAATACTGTATTGTATACTTGAAATTCGCAAAATGAGTAAGTCTTAAATGATCTTACTCCACACACACAAAAATAGTAACTATGTGAGGTATCAGATACGTTCATTAGCTTGATAGTGGTAATCCTTTCATAATGTATATGTATATAAATTATCACAAGTACACCTTAAAAATATACAATTTTATTTGTCAATTTTACCTTAATAAAGCTGGGGGAAAAATAATAGCAGCAAAATTGAAAAAGTATTGCCTTGACATAGTTAAAGCTTAAGAAGCCCTATAGCCACCAATGGTAAGTAGCCAGCTAGATATATGAATCTGAATTTAGGATTAGTTACATAAATCTATAAGTCATCATTATATAGTTGATAGCTAAAGGAGAATGTTTATTAAATGTATTACTATACATTTTAAATCAATCAAAATTAAAAATTCTTTAATTTATCCTCACTATTCTTCTATGCCCAAATTTGGATGCAACTTGGTGTCAATGATTCATTTTATTAGCAACATTTATTTATTTATTTATTTTGTCAGTCTCTTTTCAACCAATTCCTTTTATATGTCTGAGTGTGATCACTGGAAAGACAACATTGATATGACTGTAAAGGAATTAGAAAATATCTTAATATAGATCACCAAGAACAAGGACATTTTGTCTCAAGAGTCATGGAACATGCTATTCAGAAAAGGTAACTATTAAATTTTTTAAAAACTTATGTGGCAAAAATATAACAAATAATATTAAAGGCAAAACCTTAATTAGTGAAAATATGGTGGAAATAGTTACTAACTTAATCTTTTAAAGTTAACATATAAGAAACAGCAAAATAAATAAAAAAACTGAGGGAGGCATGAATAAACAAGATAGAAAAGGCTTTAACACATGAATAGGAAAGGTCAATCTCATAAAGATCAGGAAATTTAAATTAAAAGAGCACAGATGAACAATTTAACTTTTGACTCTATTAGCAAATGATTTTTAAAATCATAACAGCTTTGGCAAACAAAGTAAGATGAGACTGGCTCAGTTGTATATTGTTGGCAACACTGCAAACTGACACAAACTTTCCTAAAGACAATTCATCCAAAAATTTTAAAATGTACATTCATTTGTTCCATTGATTTTGCTTTAAGAAACTAATATGAAGATAGCTTCCAAGTATATTTTATTCAGGGTGATATCTAAAAGGTTATTCTAAATATTATGAAATCCTGAAATCATAATGAATTTGCCATGTTCTAATAATATGTTAAAATATTTACAACATTAAGTGAAGAACCTCCAGCAGTATGTGTCATCTACATGAAAGCATTCATAAAGCAGGGAAACCAAAATTAAATTCCTTTAGGGACTAAAATTGTAAGTAGGACTTTTGGAACCTGGCTGTTAAAATTTTATTATTAAGTCTTTCCATTTTCCATTTAAAAAGCTATTGGGATTTATTTAACCAATCCTATGAAATTGATAAGAAATTAATGCTCTAAAATATTAATAGTGGATATCCAATAGTAGATTATAAACAAAATTTTTATTTTATTTTTTATTTTAGCATTTTCCAGATTTTTTCAATGATTTTATGTTATTTTTAAAATTAGAAAAAATAAAGTTAATTTTTATTTTTAAATAAAAATATAAAACATTTTCCTTGTCCCATTAAATTTGCATTAAATTTACGGGAGACAAAATATTCTTTTATAAGACAGAATCTTATTCATTGCAGAACTAATCTTTGAAGACTTTTGTCTGATATTAAAGTCTAAATCAATAACCAAGAACTTTTTAGAGAAACTACTGAAGGTGAAATAGCAACTAATATATATATTTTAAGTAAAGATCATACTTCTAAGGTTTTGCTTCTCAAGTTGTTTTAAATCGAGAAAATTAGAGAGAACAAATGAAACTTAATTAAAATGACTGAAACTATGAAATGACTTCCATAAAAAGAAAGAAAAATAAGGACACTCTTTAATACAAAAATAAAAAGAAAAGTTAAAAATTATAAAGACTCAATATAGATATTATAAAAATTTCATAATATGAATTGTACATATGCTGGAAGCTTAGGAAGAAATTTTTCTTTAAAAAAAAAATCAGTAATGTTTTAGAAAGAGTGTTGTATAATTGTTGCTCATTCCTCCTAAACTTTCATTTGCTTTTTAAATCATAATCACTGGGTTTCTGACTCTCTCTCCTAAACTATCCTCAAGAAGGCCAACAATATCTTAATCAAATTCAGTGTTTTCACTTTACACAGTATCAGACCTAAGCATTTGATACACTTACCTTATTTCCAAATTCAGAGAAGCCAGAGGCAAAGCTTATGAGAAATTATTTAATGTTCCCTTTCTCCCATCCTTATGTAATTATTCATATCCATATTCATGGTTACCTGCTTTCCTCCTATCTCAGTTCAATAATGTCTTTCTGTCCAAGGGCAATTTCTCTTATATCTGAATTCTCTTGTTAGATTCTGAGATTCTCTTGATCAATCACAATTCCTTATTTATCTTTATATTCTCATAGTAGAATGACTGGACCACAGTGAATATATGTTGAATTGGCTTTATTTGATCTTAATTAATATGAGCACAATTCAATAGCATTGATACAGTGATTACCAAACTAATAAAACTCATGAACTAAGACATGGCATGATATAAACTGAATACATAAAAAATTCAAAGCTGTATGTCAAAGACCTGAACATAGTTATTATGATGTCATCAACATTCATGGCATTGTTCTAAATTTTCCAAAGAGTAGAGAGAAAAATAAGTGTCAGGGTAAAATTATGAGTATGAAATGTAAAGTTTTCTTCTATGTAAGCTTTCTATAAAGTTATACTGGTCATACATAATACTCTACAGCATTCTAATCTTTAATGTCTTCTGGCAGCTGAAGACAGTTCTTCATATATAGCATGATTTATTTCTAATCTGTAAAACCTCCATATTTTTTTTGTGAAGAATGCCACTAAATCCACAAAGCAAATTGGCCAATTTTTCACAAGACTATGCCACATTTCTAGGAGTGAGACTGGAAACCACCAATTACTCAGATTTCCCCATCCTAGTCTCAGATCTCCCAGTAATATTATTTTCGCTCATCAACATTTTACTCTATATTCTGGAAAACCGCATTAATATCTACCTGTCACAATGCATCTAATTTTCCAAAAAGTCCTTGAGTCCACCCCAAGCTAGGCACACTACCCTTTGCTCACTTAAACAAGTGATACTATTTTAAGATATAAGGCTGAACTCTGAGGCTGAGATTTTGGCTGGATCTACAAACTGAGTGCTATGTTTTGCCGGTGATTTTTTCAAGTTAAGGATTCTTCCATTTCAGTTTTAAATTAGATAAGAAAAGAGTATGGCTTTTTGTTTGTCTTTGTTTCTTCTAAAAAAAAAAAAGGATAACGGGATTGAGAAACTCTAGGTTATCGAATTACTTGTATATGCTTTTAGTAGTCTCTAATGAAGATACATAGTGAACACTTAGTGGAATTGTGACATTATTTGTGGTAGGTAGATAGTTTCCTAAATGAGTTTACTAGGATCCAATGAAAAAGAATCACAAAGCACCATGGTAATAAAGACAAAATTTTATACTGCTTATAATTTACCTGAGTGGTACATCCAATTCTGCTTTGTCCTTGAGCCACTCAAGGTCTCTAGTTGCAAAGTGCCTTTGGTCACAACGAAGACTTTGTTAGAAAGGTATGGCTGAAAAAAAGAAAATACTATTGAAATGACTGATAAGATAAACTCAGAGATCTTATATTAGTGGTACAATTCATACGTCAGTGACTGTATTAACAATTTTTTGTTTGTTTGTTTCGTTGTTCTGTTATTTAACAAAGTACCCGGTAGAAAATAAGTGTTCTAAAATATATTAATTCCCTTTGATTACTTTCTCTTGATCAAGAATCCCTAGAAAATAGAACTTAGGCATGAGTTAAGTGCTGATTGTTTATTTGGAAGGTCTGATCCCAAAACAATAAGAGTAAGGGAGAAAATAAATAAAGCAAAGAAAGAGGGAAAAGAATCAAGGTGATGGGTTGCCATATTAACCATTTGTTCTCTTTGGTTTTAAATGTCTACAGCAATAATTTCCTCTTTATCATCACATTTTTGTTTTTAAGAAAAACAATGAAATGTTAAACCTGAAGATGTTAGTATTTTTCGTTAACTGAATGCTATTACTCTTTAGTAGAGAAAGTATTCCTAAATGACCAACAAATTGTAGAAATAGAGGATAGTTGAAGAAAAGGAGCATTGGAATTGTTATCCATATATCTGAGTTCTGATCAGTTGTACCATTTGATTTGAACCTTATAAAAAAGAAATCTGCAATTTCTGTATCACATGATTATTATGAGACTTGTATGAGCATTTAGAATTGCTCTGAAAACTAATATCATCCAAATATAACAATTGTGATGTTTTATTAAAAAGAAAAAATAAAATATTTTCAAAGGTTTATAACTTATCATTGATTTTATATAAATTATTTCATTTAATTTTTTCAAGGATCTTGCAAGATAATTACCAACCTAAAAATAATATCACTGGAATAAACTACACTTACACATTTCCTAGAAATTTTGTCACAGAAAGTAAAATTTTCTACCAGCAACCTAGAGTTCATTTACTGTAATTTCTATAATTTCAATGGCAAATATCAGATTATGTAGTCACTATTCTATTTATCATTGATATGAAGTACTTTTTGAAAAACTATATTAAAGAACTTTCTAGTCTTCCCATAGTTTTAACCATTGTATTTAAAATTGTTTCATTAACTCAGACTCATGTGATTTTGACCAACAAAGCTATATTCGAGTCCAGCTAAAAACATATTTCCAAAGTTAGGAACTAAAATCTTTGAAATAATTATTATTTTCCCATTCCTTAATAAATGCATTTGAAATGACTGTATTCGAATAACAAGATTATTTACTTAGCAGCCCTTTTGATCCTACAATCTATACTTAATTTACTCTTTCTAGTATGACAAAGTCAGGAAAGTAACGGAGCAGTTTGGAAAGTACTGATTAGTAATAATTGTAGTAAGCAAAAAGTTACATTACTATTTCAAGTTCTATTCTCTTCGGCATCAAGCTTATCTTAAAGATTATATATATAAAATCAGGTTTGAATGACCGCACATGAGTGTGTGTGTATGTATATATGCATGTAATATGCTTATTGTTATCTTTTATGTTATAGTTAAGGAGGTGGTACTGTTATTTGTTTTTCAAACCCTAAAATCCATCACCAGATTTTTTCAAGTTGATTTTACTTGTTTTTATGACATAAAATATATGTCACGATTGTTATATTTGGATGATATTTTTATGACATTCATTACCCAATGAATACAGGAAAATATATTTTCAACTGGAGAGAGAAAAAATATTTCATTTATGGTTTCATTTATGCTAAGTTTAGCAACACAATCTTAGAAATAACTTCTAAAAAGTTAATTCTGTACTCTACTCATGAGAACTTTCAAAATAGAAAATGAATCACTTTCATAGTGTTAGGTAGCTAGTCAGACATGAGTGAAAAGGAGGAACAAAGGAATAGGGGCCCAGCCTAGAGACTGCCCAAAGAACACCCTAATGGTAGTAGAAGTCTAGGTAAGCACATGCTCCCTAGGCAGAATTATATAGCAGCCAGGTGTCCATCAAAATGACTTCATTTGCAAATCACCTAGGAATGCCTTTGGAGCCACCCATCACAGCCCAAATATAAGGCAGAAATTCCCGCTTCTAGGCCTTATTTTCCCTTCTGAGCTCTCTCTTTTCTGGGTGGCTTTTGGTGGCCTTTTTGCCTTTTTGTGGCCATTTTGGCTCTTTTGTGTTGGTTACAGAGCTAGGACCATGTGCCTCCTTGGGACATACTTCGTCTTTCTCTACGTGCCTCCTTAGGGCATTTTTTGTCTTACTAAAATATATTTTTAACAGAACTATTAAATCTCAATGACCTGTGATTCTTCCCTGCGTCATGTGAGGAAGAACCGAGGAAAATGCTAACTACACGTCTGTGCCATCATTATCCCTCTCCTTCCCCGCTACTGTTGGGGTGACACAGAACTCCAATTGGCCTCAACAGTGACAATATTAAAACAAAACCAAAAAACTACATAAATGATTGAACCTATATCAATGTAAAAGAAGTAAACTAAGAAGTAAACTAAGTTTCTTTTCAGGCAGTCTCTCAAAGTCTTTTCTGAAGGAATCATCACATCAGCATTCCCTTTTGAAAGAATTTAGAAATGTGGTCAAACATGCAGATAACAGTGTTTGAAAAGGAGCAATCTTTCTGGACATGGGCGTGACTATTGTGGAATGAAGCTATAAACCAAGGCTGCGTCAAACATCAAAGGCCCAATGAGCAACCTCATTCTAGGCATACATTGAGTAAAAAGGGGGGAAAAATCCAAGAATTAGAACAAGGTGCTCAGGATAAGACCTGTTTGTTTTCTATATAATCAGTGTTCAAGTTTAAATAAAGACTAAGAGTTAACTCAATAGAAAGCACTGAGGAAAAAAAAAAGCGGGGAGAGCAGTCAATCTTGTAAGGCGGCTGTAGGAACAAGGCACTAGCCTTAATTGATGGACTACAGTTATAGACTTTATCAGACACTCTGGATACAGAGAAACTTTAGGTGCCTAAGATGTGTAATTAGAAATTGAATAAGTAGAAAACTGACTTCAATTATTCCTTTGGACAAAAATTTATGACCTTTTGTATCTTAGATTGATAGTGCTATTTGTATGAGGATGCAACATAGTGTCCAGAAACCAAAGGAGATCAGTGACCACCTAGATGCATTGACCCTGAGGTAGATGGAAAACTATTTCTCAACTCTCCTGACTGGCAGGATAAGGTGATTTATCGGCCAGTGAAACCAGGAAAAGATCAGCCAGTCTTTTGAGTCATTACATGATAATTTCCTTTGAGTAGGACGAGGCATGGCTAGGAAAGAAATTAACAAGCTTCCTACTATGGCTCATAAAGATTTACCAATTGACTTGAAGATTTTCTTTCAATACTTTAATTATTTTACAGAATATTTGAACAGAAAGAACAGACTGAAGTATTTTTTCTTTTCCACTCAGAGACTTCACTGTCAGTTTAGAACATCCCAACCTATAGAGAATATGTTTATAAGAGTTTATTTGAACTAAAACTAATGACAATTACCAGGAAGTAAATTCTCAAATGCTTCCTGAGAATAGTTTTGCAGGTTTGGTTTGTTTGTTTTTTTATGCATTTGAGATTAAAGAGGAAACACAAGGAAGAGTACATGAAGGTAGGAGAAAGCAAGGTGGGCACTGGAGTACAGGATAGTTAATAAGCTTAATGTGTTCTCTTGAGGATGGTTATACTTATTTCAAAAGTATATTAATCTTAGATGCACAAATACAATGGACAGGGCTTGTTTAAGGCAAAAATATATCTTTTACTAAAAATGTTATATGCCTGGGGTGTGACTACTCACCATGTCCTACCCGTTTAGGAATTTATGATCAGATCACCCTGTGAGGTTACTTTCTGAAGAAGCCTTTTGGGCTACAGAATAAACGTTACAGGTGAACTTAGGAAATAAAAAGTTGCAGTCACAAAAATTTCTTAAAGTATGTATTATAAAAAAGATGTTATAGCTTACGCTAAAGACATTTGGAGTAAAATGGAGATAGCAAAACAAAAGACGAAATATAATCAATTTTCTACAAATACAAGTAAATTCAAATTTTCATATTATACACGGTAAACTAAGAAATAACACCATTTCAATATGATTTTGACTAGTGGATTCCAAACTTGAATATTTATGAGAATCAATTAGGGATATTTTTAAAATGCAGAGATTCCAGACAGTTATCTCACAGAGATGATGATTTATCAGTTTTATGTTGGGATCCATAAATCTATTTTTAGGTTAACTTCTTTGATGACTAGCCAAGTTTTGGAATACAGTCCAATGAGAGGGCTATTTTAGCCTAAATAAAATTAGTCATGGAAAATATTAAATAAAAACGTCACTAGAAGCTATTAAAGCTTATTAGTTACTAGGTTCAATATTAATAAGTATCTGTGTTTCTATTCAATATAGAATTTGTTTTCAGTTTTTGACCTGTGAAGGGAGACAAAAATCTTCCACCCTGAAGCTGCTTTTTGAGATATTGATTTTAAGCTGTTAATTAAGAAATAAGACTCAGAAAGAACCTCTAACCTTTCCTGCTTTTCTGCCCAAGAGATTCAGACAGAAAAACCTGCCTTAGGAAGGGGCCTTTGGGCTAATCACCTTAAGAATCTTCACTCTAGTGTTAGTCAGGAAGACAAACAAAAAGACAAGCCTGTTACCTAGATATCTCTGTGTCCCATTGTTTCTGAGTTGCCTAGAAAGAATTTTCCTGCCATGAATATTTCTTTCTTCTTCAACTACCTGTAAATCATCCATTCTCACTTCTGAAATCTAATATCCCATCTCACCCCGCTTTCTCCTTTGTCCAAAAATGTCATATATATACCTAATGCTATCTCACTGTCTTTGAAATTTTCATGCTTATGTAAATTCCCCATGCACGTGTATTAAACATTTGATTTTCTATTACTCCATCTGTGTTAATTTGATAATTAGTCCAGCTAAAAGAACTTAGGTGGGAGAAAAAATATTAATGTTTTTAGCTCTGACACCTGAAACAAAAGATGCTTTCTGAAAGAACTTTCCAAAAGATCAGTCTCTTCAGCATACTTCTTACACAAACAAGTTCATACAAAAACATTCACATACCTCTACTATGTCACCTAAATGTGGCAGAAAATACAGAACGCAGATGTAGGGTAGCCAAGAGAGACAAAGAGACAAAGAGATATAGAAAGAGACACACACAAAGGGAAAGAAGAAGGAAAGAAGAGAGAGAGAAAAGAGAGACCATTCCTATAAGAACAAGACATTCATATCACCAGAATTTTGAATGCAAGCAAGCCTCCAGTTACAGTAATTATAAAGGCTGAGCTTAAAGTGAAGTTTAAATAATCTAGTACAAGAGATGAAAATATTATATTAATAGAATAAGGGCCAATCAGGGTAGACTGGAGAGTTATTATAGATGTGACACCTGATTTACAGAATTGAAAGAAAATTCTAAATTAAATCAGAACCCAGATTTTTCCCTTGAGCATACTGATTAGAGGTGATGCTCATTTCTTTATCAAGCTATGTCATGATTCTCCCCTTGAATATTTAGAAACAATAAGGCTTATCCTATTTATTTGCTTTGAAATTGGATGAACTTATACAAAAGGAGCCTTCTTAAAACATCGATGAGAAAAAGAAAACCAGCATAGCGTATTTATCACATAATATAGAGTAAAATTCACAAACAAAATATGTTCCAGAGTATCAAAGCCATTTGTAAAATTCAAATTACTATTTTAGATACTCTATCCTCAAAGACTAAGTCACATGATTTCAAAGGATTGTTAACAGAGTCCCATATTTTTGGCTAATATGCTTGTTGAAAATGAAAATCATATAACTTATGTGAGGTAGCTAGTCAGACATGAACAACAAGGGAAAACAAAGGAATAGGGGCCCAGCCTAGAGACCACCTAACGAACACTCCAATGGTGGTAGAATTCTGAGTATGCACATGTGCACTAGGCAGAGTTATATAGTAGCCAGGTGTCAATCAAAATGACCTCACTTGTCAATCACCTAGGAATGTCTTTGGAACCACCTATCACAGCCCTTTTGCCCTTCTGGGCTCTCCTTCTTTTTCCCTTCTGGGTTCCCCTCCCTTTGCTCTTTCTAGGCTCCCTCCTTTTTTCACTTCTGGGTTCTGTTTTTTTGGTGGCTTTTTGTGGTCTTTTTGCCCTTTTGTGGCCATTTTGGCCCCTTTGTGTTGGTTACGGTGCTGGGACCATGTGCCTCCTTGGGACATACTTTTGTCTTTCTCCATGTGCCTCCTTGGAGCATTCTTTGTCTAACTAAAATATGTTTAATAAAATTATTAAATCTCAATGACCTGTGATTCTTCACTGTGTCATCTGAGGAAGAACTGAAGGAAAATGCTACCTACCTGTCTGTGCTGTCATTATCCCTCTCCTTCCCCCCTACCGCTGGGGTGACACCAAACTCTGAACGGCCCAGTGGTGACATTTAGTTGTTGTTCAGATCGAGTAATTTATACTACCTGACATATTTTTAGAAAAATCTCCAATTGGAGGGTCAGAATAAATGAAAAGGCAATGAGAATTTGGACTACATTTTGATAATAAATTTGCATGTATTTTCTCTTTCTTGAGGACTGTCAATGGCAAAAATTTCATATCAAAAATAGGCCAATTTCTTTTCTTACTTAGAAGGAGATGCACTGACAGCTTACAATAGAAAAAGATGAAATGGTAACCAGAATACATGACTTTTTGCTATGCTGTTAGAAATAATGGGATTATCAAAGAACACTGAATCATCTTCAGAACAGCATGATAGACTTCAGTACCGAGTATCAAGTTACCAGAGTCTCGTGCAGCAGGATGTTTGAAAGATACATGCTCATCTGTGTGAGGTTAAATTTGCTTACAAATTTTTATAGAAAAAAATAATTTATTTATTTAAATTTAACTTAATAGAGTGATGTTCATTAATAACATTATATGTTTCAGTTGTACAATTTTATAATCATTATCTGTATATTCACTGTGCGCTTACCATCCAAAGTCTAATCTCCTTTCATCACCGTATATTTGACCCCCTTTACCCTATTCTTCTACCCCTCCTCCTTTCCCTTCTGATAACTACCATATTGTCTGTGTCTATGATTTTGTTTGTTTTATTTAGTTGTTGCTTTTTGTTTGTATCCCATGTATGTGAAATGATATGGTTCTCATCCTTTTCTATCTGTCTTATTTCACTAAGCATGATACTCACAAGATCCATCCAGGCTGCACAAACGGCAATATTTTATCCTTTTTTATGGCTGAGTAGTATTCCACTGTATATATGTACCAACAGCAGAAGAAACCATCAACAAAACAAAAAGGCACCCAACCAATCAGAAGAAGATATTTGCAAACAATACTTCTGATATGGGGCTAATACTCCAAATATATAAAGAACTCATACATCTCAACAACCATAAAAAAAAATCCAATTAAAAAAAAGGCAAAGGAACTGAACATTTTTCCCAAGAAGATATACAGATGGCCCACAGATGTATGAAAAGATGCTCAATTTCACTATTAGGAAAATGCAACTCAAAACCACAATGAGATACCACCTCACACCTGATAGAATGGCTATCATCAATACGACAAGAAAACCCAAGTGTTGGAGAGGATGTGGGGAAAAGGGAACTGATGATAGGAATGTAAACTGGAGTAGCTTTTATGGAAAATAATATAGTGTTTCCTCAAAAAATTAAGACTAGAATTACCATATGATCCATTAATCTGTTTCTGGGTGTCTATCTGAAACTTTTGAAAATACTTATTTGTAAGGATATATGTATCCCTATGTTCATTGCAGCATTATTCCCAATAGCCAAGACATGGAAACAAAGTGCCCTTCCACTGATGATTAGATAATGAAAATGTGGTACATCAAGTTACTTTTTAGATTAAATTTTTCAAAGTAGTAAAACAGTAAAAAATAAAGTTTACTATTCCCACAGCCTGCCCATATTGTCTAATGTCCCTTTCTTAAAGAGAATCAGAACTAAGTTTGCTTATATAACTTTCTGAAATTTTATATAATTATATAAGTAAATACATATTTTTCATCTAAATTGTGTATATTGGTAAAACTTGCTTTTTTCACATAATAATGTATGTCAAACACTTTCCATTTCACAATGTACACTTTTATCTTGATGTTTCAAAAAAAAAGAACTACATGGTATATTGTACGGATAACTATAATTTATTTAACCAGGCCCTTTCTGCATTTAGGTTGTTTTCAATCTTTTGCTGCCATGATGGAACACAGTGAAACATTCTCATGCACACATGTTTTCACATATATGTCATTTTAACATTTGGATGTATGCCCAGGCATGGAATTGCTGGTTTAAAGAGTATGTGCATTTTTAATTTTGACAGAAGTTGCAAACCACTTTGCAAAGAAATAGGACTAATTTCTGAACCTATTAAGAGTATACAAAATGTCTGTTTCTCCATATGATGTCCAAATTACTTTCATCTTCGAACCATGGAGGAAGACTTGAGGTTTCACATTGAGGATTCCTAGCTACAAGTTGGATGGCACTGGATGGAAGAACTGTCTCATAAAAGTGACTCTTAGAATAAATACCAGAAGGAATGAAGCCAAACAAAGTTATAGAGCTGTAGAAAAACTTTTGATAAACAAGAAATGATAAACAGTAATTGTATAGCAACCATCACTAAAGATTTAAGACATGCAAAATGTTACTGATTTTATAAAAACAATTACTGTATGACAACTGTTTTACAGTTTTATTATAGAGAATACAAATTATTTTAGTGAATTTACAAATGTACATGTGAACTTTGTTATCCAACTCTTTTTTCCTCTACAATCTTTAAATTCATTATGTGTGAGCTCTTTTTTTTTTTTTTTTTAATTGGGGGAAGGAAAAAAGGGCATATTTTATTGTGAAAAATGAAATATTTCTTAAGTTAGCATCATTTGTTTTGTGTGTCCTCAATACAAATGAAGGGGTGTATATTGGCTTTAAATTTTTCTCTTGGCAATTCCTGTAAAGTCCAGAGAGTTTAGTGTGTGTGTGGCTGTGCATGAGAGAGAGAGAGAGAGACAGACAGACAGAGACAGAGAGAGACAGAAAAAGCAGGCGAGAGAGATTTAAGAATTCACAATATTTCTAAAATTCTGCATAAAATATGGCTAGGAAACCCTATGAATTGAAATTTCACATATTTATCAGTATAAAATATGAATGGTTGCCTTAATATACTATTAAAGATATAATGATTCAATTTTAGGTATACAAAATTGAAACTAATAGTTTATAAAATATATTTATCATATTACAAATTTTGCCTCAATTTTTGATAAATTCATCCTATTTGTATTATTTTTTAAAGTGAAATATCTCTCTAAAATGTTATTGAATATATAACAGTTAGATATAATTACATACATATATTCCTAAAACTTGTAATGGTAGCTATCTTTTAAAACCATAAGTTTTATAGAATGTTGAGAAAAAAAAATACCGAAAGGTGATTTTAGGTCATTGAAATCTAAATAACCCTATTTTTATAAATCAATCTCTAAACCTTTTCTATCCTGAGAAAGGCTTGCTGCTTTATTAATGGCATAATACCTGAGAATGATGTACAAAATTATTTTGGAAATTTCCCTTTTCTAGCTGCCTGATGAGCTGTTAAGACCGTTTTTCTGCAATTGATGTTATATTCAGTACTTAAAGAAGTCACTGAAATGCTAGTTTCTAGTTATATATTACTCTGATGGTGCTTTCATTTTTATCTGCACTTTTATTGGATATATTAAATGTCTATGGTAGTTTTAGTTCAGTTACTGAAAAATGATCAAGTTTCTTATATTTTATGGTTTTCAAAGTCCTACAAATGATAATTCTTGCTTGTCCTTTGATATAGCTGAAACAGTTACATGGAATAACTGTAACAAGAAGAAATATTTATAATGTATTTCAAAAGCCTCATTTTTCTTTCACTGATGTCAGATAATAGAAATAAAATGTAAAATTAAAGTTCAAAGTTTTAGATTTTAAGAACCTGTATCATCATACCAAAAAGAGCATTAATAATCCCCATAATTTCTCAATATAAATACCCAGGAAAGATAAAAAATGTAACTTTAAAGCATGGCCCCATAAAAGTTGACAACTATATGGCTAAGGTCACTATACTAAGGAAGAAAGCCATCAGAATGGGGCACATGTTCTTTTAAAAATATCAGAAGTAATCATTTGGTGAATAATCTTCAAAATGTCACTGTTTTGTCAAGTGTCTAAGTAGCTCTAATATAAGTTCTGGACTGCTTATAGCTAATTAGCCTTTAGCACCAAATAATTTTTAGAAATTCTACATGATCATTAAAATGATTTCTCATTGTCTATCAATAGATGATATTCTAATTTTCTTAAATAATTTAAATTTTTATAGCTTCACATAGGTTATTAATTTTCCTTTCATTATTGAAAAGTTTTTGGTTCAGTTATTTCAAAGCATATTATTATAGTAAAATCAACTTCATAATTAAACCAAAATAACCTATGATAAGCAAAATCGACAACATATTATTTGGCTGGGCCAACCAGGGCTGGATTTTCAAGTTAATGAATCCACCAGGGAGGTTATTTGGTTTTTCCAAAAAAAAAAAAAAAAAAATCATAGTATTCACATGTGCATCAATCAGGTCTTCTACAACAACATGATGGATAAAAGAATTTATGAAATATAAATGTGATTTCCAATGCATGGACTAAGGATCTTTGTAATATTAGGCTTCATATTGTCTGTGTTTAAATAATCTGTCACCTAGGAGGGCAAGAATTTTATATTTGTCTTGAGTTAATGACTGATATAAAATTTACTCACATAGTATTGACTGTAAAAAATAATATGATAGTTATCTTGATGTAGTGTAGCTTCCAGCTCTGACTTATGTTTTTCAATAGTTCTCAAGAATGTTATTTACAGTGAATATTGCCTGCTAACAGAACTCATCTCTGCCTTCATACCAGTGAAATTTTTATTAAATCCATTTTCCATAGGTGACTAATCATCAGAAAGTCCTGCTGAGATATATCAATTACTAGGCTCCACCTAGTAATCATATTCTCAAGGGGTGGGGCTAGGAATCTGTATTTAATTAATTTCCTCTTTGTCCCAAGAATATTCACATGGCTGCAGCATTTACCCCAAGGTAATTCATGGATTACAGTCCTAACTTTACCTCCGAAGTTTGCCACAAAGTATCTCGCTTTTATTATTTTCACATTGCTCTATTACATTGACAATCTTTGGGAACAAATGACATCATTCTATTTATAGCATTCTGTTTTTAGTAGGGCATTTCTACTTATAAAATACAGTAATTCTCAATTGCCAAAAATGTTAAATCCTAGGAAACATAGCATTCCTATGTGTGATGTTAAATTAATGCTTGGCAGTGAGCTGCACTTTTTTTTTCCTCTCTAAAGAAGAAAAGGGAAAAAAACGGTAGTAGCTGATTCTGGTCAAGTTTAGGAAATATTGCCTTTGAAAGATTTAATACTTCTGGATATTTTTTCCCCCTAGAATGTTCAGTTTAAGATACAATTTTATTAACTTTCCTGTTTAGAATTGTTTTAATGCTGGACTTAATAAAATGATGATATTAAATTTTTATAAAAAAATGCTAACAAGTATAAATGAAAGCAAATATATTATTCTTACATCTGTTAGGGAACTCTATTGTGCTTTGCTTCAAATTTGGCCTTTTTCCCCATTAATCTGGAAGCTATTATATTTAAGTATCATTTTAACTAAAACATATATCGATAAAATTTAATTTCAAAATGTCCCCATAGTCTTACTTGCTACTCTCTTCTCTGTGTGTGTGTGTGTGTGTGTGTGTGTGTGTGTGTGTATTCATCCTTTATTCTTTGCCTTTTCTATGAATTTATTTGTATCACTGCCTATTATTTTAATCTCCCTCTCTCTCTTTCTCTTCTGGTTAACTCTTCCCATTCTTCAAGCTTCAGTATGTCTTGCATTGGTTGTATCTATCCCTCACAACATCCATTGACAATATTTATTGCATGCTTCATATGTATCAGGCATCTTCTAAGTGTGGGACAAAGGCAAGTAAGACTCCATAATTTCTGCCAACAAGGAGTTTACAGTTTACATAATCCAATGGCTTTTTCTCCCTGAGCATTTTTGTCCTTATCTGTTATAAATTGTCCAGAATAGTATTTCACAACATTTTCATTTCAAAGTACAAGGGATTAACTGAACAACATTTTCATTTCAAAGTACAAGGGATTAACTGAACATGGATGCTTTAGCAGTAGAAAATGGGCTCTGAGATTCTTCTACAACTTGGTTCATACACCCCAAGACCTCAAGCAATCAATAATGTCTTCTTGTAAAATATTTATACCACATTAGTATGCCATGGCTCACCTGATGGGAAATGCTAATGAAAAATTTGTCTTGTTATATGCTGAACATTTTTTGATAGTATTTTCCACATTTGTAGAAAATTTCCAATTTTATTGTCTATTTTTCTAGTTATTTTATAGTTCTCCAAACATCTAAATATTTTCTTAGTGAATAATATCTTTTATTATATCTTTTTGTTGTGGCTCTTTTCTGGCAGCCTGTTTTTTTTTTTTTTTTTCCCTTTTCTGTTGTCCTCTTTAGCATTTTTCTTATTTTCTCTCTGTTTTATTATTTATTGTATCTTATTTGCCATAGGTGAATAATCCAGACAATCAAAAATATTAAGAATTATACTTTATATAAGATTTAATAAAGTCCTGAATAAAAAACATGAAGTATTTGGCTTTGATACCAAGATATTTTGTCATTTATGCTAAGATTCATAAGATATTTTTAAAGCAATTTCACTTTCAGAGCTGCATGCTGGACTGATTGAGGCTTTACCAGAAGCTTGATTTTAAGGTATATCTCGCTCATTTTCTCAGTCTTTAACAAAAATTGCTCTACAGCAAATTTACGACTATGTATTATAACTTCAGGGCCCAAAAGGAGAAGATTCTTAGGGGATTAAAATGTCTCTAGAGAAAGAAAGAGGGAAATCTAATGTGCAAATCATTTTAGCAATAGTTCTATACCATTAACTTTCTCTGGTCTTCATGATGATAATCATTGTGAAATTCATCAAAGGTTCTTTTTTAGACAGGTCAGTCAAATAGAGAGAATAAATTCTCAACAGAATAAATGGAATTAACTAGTGTTAAAGAAATCATCCATCAGAAACAAATAAATAAATTATCCTTGTGCCATCTGGTAAATTAGCTCTTCACCAAGTTCAAATTCTACATTAAAAGATGTATTTCTTTCAAAAATTTTATTTCAGAGAATATTTATTCATTTTTGCAATATCAGATTATGGACAAGGTAATATAAAATATTATTAAGAGTCAGGATTAGTGGGACCCAAAAGAGTCTATTTCCTTCCATTGTCTTAACTTTATCAAAAACAGGGGCCTGTAGCATGTACTGAAGAAATGGCCGCAAACCTTTGCTGCTAACTTCGTCAACAAATTGACTTTTTGTCGAGTATTACTGAATTCACTCAGGATTTTCTCTTAGAAGTTATTTATCCTCAAAAATTCATGAATTAACAGTTGTTTTCATGCTGATTTTCAAGCCAAAATAGTATAGTGAGCTCACGTTCCAATAATTCCTTTGCTTCAAAATACAAACCAATAGTAAATAAAATATAAAACAATAAACTTTTAAAACCCTAGCCAGGCTCAAGTAAAGGAAAAAAAATCTTTATAGACCATGGATAACATAAAAATCAAAAGCAGCTCCTGCAGATGTAGTTGAAGCTGAAACTGCAGCTGAATTCTTTGTCTGGGAGTAGACAGCAGTGACTGCATTCATCTCTTCCAAAGTAAATGGCAGGATGTGTTTGGCATAAAAACAGTTGTTGAGTCAGACTATTCAAGTTGAAGGGCTTGGTGCCCCCTCCCATTGAGAGAGAGAGAAGGAGAAAATGACAGAGAGATAGAGAACGATGGAGGAAGGAAGGGAGGGAGGGGGAAAAAGAGGGGGAGAGAGAGAGAGAAAGAGAGAGAGAGAGAGAGAGAGAGAGAGGCCATTGACCAAAACCCACTTCTGCCAGTCTTTGTTAAGATTATAATTTCTTCTAAAAAACTAGAGACTTAGGAAAATTGTAGGGCACAGATACATCTTTCTATACAGAAACTGAGTTAAACTGCCAGCAGGCTCTGCAACTGGTTCATTCATATGCTCGAAGTTGCTGTAATCATATCATACAAACTATTTTGTATAGGTGCTAAAAGATTCAAGTAGATGCATGCAACATATATAAATAAATAAATACTCGATAAGGAGAAGGGATGGCAGAGGGAGAGAAAGAAAAAACAACAGTATACTATTCTCCCCAATAAAATGAGCCTGAACACCTACATTCCAAATTACATCAATAAATCTAATCCTAAGAAACATAACAACCACAATCAATTATCAAAACATAAGTTCATCCTAGATGACAGTAATTTTATTGAATTATCTGACAAAGATACTCAAATGATAAATGAGACATAACTTCTAACACAAAATAAACGGGATATTTTAAAATTTAACAGAAAATGTTAAATTAAAATAAGTGATTATTGATTTTAAGAGAAGAATTAAACTTTTCTAAGACAATAAAATGAACAAAGTAACTTTCCCCTGGACTCACAGAAGAATTTAGTAAATTGCAACTAAAATTGAGAAATTCATTTAGAATCTCCTGTTGAGAGACAAAATAATAAATTATATTTTAAAATTAAGGGAAGATTAAGAGACATGAAGGAAAGATTAAGAAGTTCCACCAAGCATCTAACAGCATCATCAGAATAAGATGAGAAAGTGAATTAGAGAAATACGATATTTCAGGAGATAATTGAAAAGAATATTCCATAATTAAAGAATGGCAAGTGTCTTTAGAATGAAAGTGTACTTGGAATTTTGTTCAGGATACATTTTAAACAGAAACATTGGTATGAAACTGATGAATATCATGCAAAATAAACAGTCTAAACAGCTTGCAGAGAGAAAAAAAGTAACTGCAATTAGAATAGTGACATTCTTGTCATCAACATCAATGGATGTTGAAGACAACTGAAAGTAACTGCCAATACAGATTTTCGTACTAGGCAACTTTTCATTCAGGGGAGGGAGAGAAATGCAAATGACAATGAACTTACCACACATGCACCCACAACAATTCAACACAACGAAACTATTATAATGTACACTTAAACAACAATAATTTTAAAAGCAATAAAATGGTACAAAACAAACATCAGGCACAGAATTTGGTAAAACAAATTAATAATCATCTGACAGAAAAAAAGTACCAATGTGTTTGCTTATGCATTTTAGGAAAATGGTTAAACAAAAAACCTTTAAATGACAAAATGGCAGTGGTCAGAAAACTTAAAATATACTACAGCTTTTATAGATAGGAATACAAAAAATTATAACTTTGTGTAACAATATTTTGATACAAACTAATAGCTAATATTAAATTTAATATTAAAA
>NW_011888792.1:5735946-5749683 GCF_000151845.1 Pteropus vampyrus | reverse complement strand
TTTAAATAAATGATTTAAAACATATGGAAAATAGGATATACCATTGAAACAAATCAGGAAATTAATTTGCTGATATTTACGGTGCTCACAACCCAAAGATCAGAAATTCCACTTCTAGATATGTATTTATAAGATGTTCTTGTAGGTGAACAAAGGCAGACATGTATAGAAATATATATAGCCATGGGGGTATTTTTTTAATGGCAATAAACTGGAACAATAAATTGTTCTTCATGTAATGGAATTCTATACAGCAGGCAAAATGAAGGAAATATCAACATGGACATAATTCAAAAAATGTAATAGTCTATTAAAAAATGTAGAACACTATATACAGTATGGCCGTCCAGTACGTGGCACATTATTGTTTACAATCATTCCCTTCCCTGAAAGAGAACTTATACAGCCCCACACACTGATTTTGAGTTTGCCACATGATGTGCTTTAGCCAATAAAATGTGAGTACGTGTGGCTTATGCCACAAGCAGATGCTCTAATCAGTCTTTTAAGTTTCCAACAACTTTCCTGATCTTCTCTTTCTCTCTGCCTCCAGAATGGCATATCCTTGATTGGTACTATTAATTAGTTCAGCTTGGGTTGTGGACTGAATAGTCCTATGGAGCAGAACTGCAGCTATCCTGCTGTTGTCTATATCAAATATGAGACAAATAAATCTCTGTTGTTTTTTAAGTCACTGAGACATGTTTTTTTTTTCCCCTTCTTTTTTTCACCTTGTCCTTTCCCTCCTTCTCCTCTTCTCATTCTTTCTCATCTTCTTTCCTCTCCACCTCCTTCCCCTCTCTATTCTCTTCCTCCTCATTCTTCTTTGTTAATTCAACCTTATACAGCAAAATAAAGACAATTTATACAATTTAAAATATTTGGAAAATATTAATTTTAAATATATAAATATGTAATTTAAAAAAATGAAAATGATGAATGTATGGGAAGAGAGACATTGTTTCAGATGGGGAGAGGCACCCAATAGGTCACAATGTCTTTTATATCTTTAGTGTTTTATTAAAAATAAATAATTTAACTATAATAAAGATTTGATGAAATATTATTCTCTATTCTTGTCTTGCATTCTTAAAATATTTACAACATATGTATTTTTAACAGAAAGTACTACATCTATCACCGAAATTTTAGAAATAGACAATAGATAATGAAACATTTGGGATCTACCCTCTAATACATTTGAGACAGTCTATGCAATAAACCGAGCACTGGTTCCAGAATTAAACAAAACTGAATTCACACACAGGCACAGGTGCCACCATTTATCTGCTTGATTCCTTTGAGCCTTAGTTTCCTCATCTATTGGTCAGGGATAGAAATTTGCCTTAGAGTTCTGGTAAATACTAAAGGGGAATAATTCCTCTTTGATGCCTGAGTGTACAATAACTTTATTTATTTAGCATTCATTTATACCTTATGTATTAAGTTCTACTAGTTTCAGACCTCCAGTTTTATTCTTCTTTCTCAAGATAGTTTTGGCTACTTGGTGTCCCTTGAGATTCTACTTAATTTTAGGATAGTTTTTTTTTTTTTTTCTTTCTGAGTATATAATAATTTTGAGCACTAAAGATATATTATTTTTCACTTCTACCTCTCAAATATTATGCTCTAATATTAGGTAAGTTTTACTTTGGGGGACACAAGCAGCTTAGATGATAATTCATTCTTAATATTAGGTCAAGCAACTATGAAGAGAATTTATGAGAATTATTTCAGCTTTATAATGGAAGTCTGACTCACTACTTTAAAAAACATCTTTTTATTATAATCTATGATTGTTTTATAGAAGTTGGTAAACTTTTTCTTTAAAGGGCCAGATAGTAAATATTTTCAAGCTTGTAGGCAATCTGACCTCTGTTCCAACAACTCAATTCTGTCCTTGTAATGCAAAGCAGCCATAAACAAATTTAAATGCATGAACATGGCTATGCACCAATAAAACTAATCATTGACCCTGAATTTTGAATTTCATATAAGTTTTACTTGTCATAAAATACCTTTTCTTCTTCAGTTCCTTCAACTATTTGTAGTTATAACAAACATTTTTAGCCTGCAGGACACACACACAAAAATGACAAGCTGCACTTGACATATAGGCCTTAGTTGGCTGACCCCTGTTCTTTTCATTGGCATACAATGTTAAAAGAAATAGAAGCATTAATGTCAATATGTATGTAAAATATAACATAGGTGGCCTATAATCCTAATGATTTGGTTCTTGAGAAGAGCTCTATTCATACAGAGATGATCTCATCGCTGTACTCCTGGTTCTATTGTTTTAATTTACATTCTACTAAAGGTTTTTTGATACTGCCTTGTTGTTTTAGTTTGGATATTTTTTTAATGATAATTTGCCTCATAAAAGTTTCTTACTCTTAAATGTCAAAGTCTTATTTAAATCTAATTGAATAATTTAATTATTTTTAGACTGTCTGGTTTTACCCTGCTGAGCTTTAATGTTTCCCTTCCTGAACCAGAGTTTTATATCCTGATAATTATCTGCCCTGTTTCATAACCCAAAATAGTTAGGATATAGACTGCTGAAGTAGAAAACTTTAAATAGTTTCATAACATTCTTCCCAGTATGCAATGATATTTCTCAGCTAATGATTTCTGGATCTTTAGTCTGCTTTTTTCCCCCAAGTATTTGTTACACTTCCATTGATATATGTTAGCATTGTAGAAGAGGTTATCTAGTCATATTTTTGTTACTTTATTTATTTTTTAATGTGACAAATTTTTATATATAAAATATAACATTATAACATAAAAATATAGCTGAAAAAGTTTCATTAGGTATTTTGTATTGCTATTCTTATATCTTCTATTTGTTGTTCATTATATGTGGTGGTTGTATTTTGCATAGAAATTAATGTCTCTCTAAAAACATTTTAAACTTAGCCATAATTTTCAGTCTGTAATTTTCCTTATGTAGAATTTTTGCTTTTCCATAGTCAGTGAAAGTATATTTTGCCATTAATTTCATTTTGCATTTATATTGTAGATTTAACATTTACAATGGTATGTTCAATGATTCAAAGCATGCTATAAATCTCAAAGGAAATCATACTAAAAATTAAGAGGTTTATAGCAGGTACTAAGAGTTGATTAGTTTTGATTTTTTAACATTTATTTTATTAATAATACTTATATAAACAAACTATTCTATTAACTTTATGGAAGTTAAAAGAAAAGTGAAATATAAACCATAATTATATTGGTTTCATTTTTATATCAATCATCTCTTTCTGTCTTTGATTTCCTGAATGTTTCAATCATTTCTAAAGAGAGAAACTAAAAGAAGTTGCAATAACTCAGTGTAAGTTATACTCAGGATAATACGAATTTTCCCACATTTCCAATAAAACCAGATATATCATTGGCAAAGTGTGGTCCCATGAACATGTAAAAGTCCACAAGTCCATTTCAAGAGATCCGTGAGTCGAAAATATTTTCCTAGTAATACTAAGGTGTTTTCCTTTTTTCTTTTGTTGGCATTTACACTGATACTGAAAAAGCAATGGCAGGTAAAACTACTGTCCTTTTAGCATGGATCACTGCAGTGGTAGCGAATTGTTCTGGTAGTCTTTGTGTTGTTCATTTTCACACACCAAAACCTAAAAATGTGCCAGCTTTATTTAAGAATGACATTGAGAAATCAATAAAAATAGTTTTATTACATCCTGATCTTTAATCTTTTTTCTTTTTTGTGTCAAAATAATAAGTACACATAAAGCCATACAAAGCACTTCAGTACTTAAGTATGCACTTATTTGTGTTAGTTATCGCTGTGTGCTAAAGCCTACACTAGGTTACAAGAGCAGACCATATGCATATCTTGCTTATTGTATGTTCACAAACATGGAGTCACTCTAAATACCATGTGATAGGAGAATTTATACCACAGAAACTGGCAAACACTATAAAGCCATTACCAAAGCTTTAATTAAAAAAGACATCACCAACTGTTAGCAAGGATAGAGAAACTGAAATACTTATACTTTACTGATGGAATATAAAATTGTACAACCACTTGGAGAACAGTTTGGCAGTTTCTCATACAGGTGTTATAAAGGACCTAGCAATTCCATTTCTAGGTTTTTACCTGAAGACTAAAAACAAACTTTCACAGAAAGATTTATTCAAGAATGTTTATACCAGCTTTGCTCATGATAGTTAAAAACTTGAAAAACTACATTTGTCCATCATTAAAATTATACTTTGGTATATTCATGTACTCATTAATATGACTCAACAAGAAAATAAAATCCACTATTGATAGACTCAACAAAATAGATGAATTTCAAAAATATTATGGTGAGTATATAAAGTATGACCATTTCAAAAAATAGGCAACACTAATCCACAGTGATAGAAACAGAGCAGCGGATGTCTGTAGGTGAGAGGACAACTACAATTAATCAAAATGTCCTACTATTACATATTTTATTTGTGAATATTTACATGAGATTTCACTTAAAAGCAGCTTTCACAACTCTTGTAATTTTAAAAACCATGATAATAACATGCAATCAAAAAGTGAACAGAGATGTGATATGAATAGAGCTCAGAGTCAAGGTCAGAATAGTAAAGATTCTGTCATTAGAGATGTAAATTACATTCTATCTCTCAATCTACAAAGAGTTGCATTTCCCAAACATGCTGAATAATTGAGCTATTGTACATTGAAAATAAAATGTGACAAATTTTTTATATATAAAATATCTACCCCCCACCCCCCACCCCCCACCAAAGAAAAGAGAAGCAAAAGACAATTGATTTTATTCATTTGGCATAAATAAGAATAGAGTTAATACTGTATAAGTGCTCATAATATAAAATGGTATTTAAAAAATACATATAGTCAGTTATACCTTCTTTTATTTCAGCATTCCAGTAACCATTTTACTGAACAATACACTTGATTAGCATGGTAAAAGTACAACTCCAGAGTATGTTGGATGGCAGTAGAATCGGTTTTATCTACTTGATATTTTTAATAGATACTCATATATCAAAAGTAATATTAGAAATAATACTTTGGAAATATTGTAGTCTGATTTAATGTTATCTTTTATGTGATAATATTCAAAATATAGTTTATTTTACAACGACATTGCACACCTAGCTAAACTCGACATAGATTGTTAACATTATTTATTTATTTTTGTAAGGTTATTTTCCCCTAAATCTATATATTAATTTTCTGCAATTCCTTTTGCTTCATACTTTAATGAAAGCTATGTATCATTGCATTAAGTGAAGTAAGGCACTGGATAAAACAGAAAATTGTTATTAACCTCTAACATTAGCCTATAGGGAGGCAGAGACAAGTTTAACAAGTCAGGAATAAAATACTCACAGTGTAATTACCTAATCCTGCTTTACCCTGACACATGAACATAGGGTAATAAACTTTAGTCTATTTCCAAAGAGGAATGAAATCATCAATAATCAATAGTATCTTTTATATAGCTTTGAAGTGATTGGTCCTTTGAAATGGGGTCATCATCTGATGTTTTATTTTTGTAAAATGATGTAATGTTTCATGTGTTTTTTTTTTTTGCTTTATAAAGCATATTTAGATGTATGCCTAACATTGCATGAAATTTGGAATATGCAAACTTTAAGCATCTAGTAAAGTCTGCTTTGTGTTTAAGACGATCTCATGCCAAATTCTAGTTTTATTATGTATTTTATACTATATTTACATGGTATGTAAAGGTCAGCAATAAAATTCTAGGTTGCATATAAAAGATGATATGCCAGAATCTTATTTTAATTGTTCAATACATCCCTGCTTTTTATAAGTTTTATGACAAAATTAGTTTTGCTGTTAAGATATGAGAATTTTTTTCTCCTTTGCTCAGTAGTTTTAAGTGTTTCTCTGTAGAGAATTTAAAATATTTTTCAAGCATATATGACTTCAAGTAAGGTAAAATATCACCCGCCACCACTAAGGATTAATTTTAATAATGATAGGTGACTGTGACTCTCTGGGAATATTGCAAGCCTCCAAGAAAAATATTTGAGAATTCCAAAATATATTTTTTCTATCTCAAAATGTATTTTAAAACAATGAATATTTTCAAAAATCATTTAAGAAAGAAGTTCTAAACTGAGATGAAATTAAGCAGTAGACCTAAAAAAAAACATCTTATGATATAAATTTGAATTTGTAAGCAAATATTTATTGGGCTCCTCCTAGAGAAGCATGTTCCTGAAGCTAGAGAGCTAAAAATATGTATTTTTGAGTCATGAGCATGAAAATGGTGCCAATTAATTACTGCTGTATTCTTCTTAAGAGTTAAAAAAAAACAAAAACAAACTTCATCAAGACATTTTCATTTGCATTTATAAACCAATTTGTGATTGTTTTAGGATTTTTGTTTCCCAATGAGTTACATATCCAGGGAGCCATTCCAATAGTCTTTAAGTTTCCAACAACTTGTTATGTTCTACCCATTTATAGGACCTGTCAAATGACTTTAAGGAACAATTTGACACAGGTATAAGTTGGTATAAAAAAACGTGTTTTCTTGATGGAAATAATAATGAATTTTAATAAAATAAAAAAATATAGAAAACATTCTCTAGGTATTTTCTTTTTAGGAAGACAATGAGATTTAACATAAAGATAGGGAGTTTCCCCATGGCTAGAAATTAATTAATTTATAAGCCCATTCAAGAAATCTTATAAAGAACAAACATGTCTGAGGCCAAAGAAACTGAAATAAAATAAAATCTATCACAGAAACAATGCTGACCTCCATGCCTATTAGCTTTGCTCACCCATGAGGGTAACCGACTATTATAAAGGCTGTTAGATTTAAGTGCAAGGTAGATTGAAAAATAAGTTTTAGCTGTTTTATATTATTATGGCCCAAAGGTAAAGGCATGTTTCAAAACTGTGCTTGTCGTTTTGAAGTATGGATGCCACAGGGAAGAGGGTATACAAAAAAAGAAAGTAAATTTCATTAGGTCAGGAATTCCACTGATAAATCAAAAAAGGGACAAAAGTCACATTGTAAAATTGTAGAAGAGTCATGAAAAGCAAACTCCTTCCAATTTCATGCTAGAAAAGCTAAAATGCATTTCAAGTGGAACTTGGCAGTGATATGAAAAAATTCCCAAATGGCAAAGGTGTTAGGTAATTTCAATGGTGTTATTTAAACTCTGCTTGGAAAAGCCTATCAAAGATGAGAACTAATAAGGCAAATGACCTTTTCTTGTTCCTATTTTTTAAAATATTTTTTATAATCCTGTTAAGCAGAGACCTATGTGGGTGGTCTTGTCATAAATTAGAAGATTAGATGAGATTACATGGACTAAATCTTTCTAAATCAAATGACATCAAAATTAATTAAAAGCTTGGATGTAGACTGGCCTATCAAAAACTGCAGTGAATTTTAATGAGCTGACAATAAAACTGTTATTGGTAGTGTTTGTTCAATTAATTTAAAGGAGAATGAAACCAAATGCAAACATTCTCAGAGGCATTATTTATTAAATATGTAGCTTTAATAAATAGCTTTTCATAAATTTAATTGACTTTTGGAATAAAAAATCATAAAGTGATCCAAACTTTATCGTTATTTTGGGTGGTCATTAAAGTTGTTAATTTTAAAGAGTGTATATTCTTGGCATTGTTGTATAATCAAAGCATGCAAGGATTTACTCTTAAGAGATATGTACTCTCTTCTAAAAGGTATGTAGCTGGGTTTTTTTTCTTTTTTAATTATTATTATTTATTTCCTTCATTTTCATGGTAAGGTCTTCCATCATTATGGTTAAGATTTGACTGTTTATTCTGCTTTAAGAATACGCTATCTCCTAAGACATATGTAAATCTAAACAGCAACTGGGTATCACTTCTTTAAGTACTTGAAATAGCGGTCATCTAGAAATTTCATATTTTTTTGCTTGAAATATTATATTCATCATAATAACTGAAGCTAAGCATGTATTCCTCTAAATAAATTGCATTTAATAAAGCAGCATTTTAACACTCTATCTCTTTATCACTCTAAGGTAGTTTGCTTGAAAATATCAACTTAAAAGTAATAAGTATCTTTTTAAAACATTTCATTCCATCCCTATTGAGATATTACTAGTCTAATTTCTACATGGTGATATATTTCATTGTTATAAGTCTGCATGTCAAAATGTTTTTGATAATTTTAAAATAAATTGTATAATGTTCACATTGCATGGTGATTCATACAGAAGTTACTTCTGCTGTATAATATTGCACAAATGATGTGTCTTCATTAGAAAATGTAATGTTCTTTTTCCCATTATTCAATGTAATATTAACCCAATTAAAATTTGAACTGAGCATCATTCTTGCTTCCTGAGAGTTTCAGAAAAATTAAGCTAGCACTAATATAGATCATCTTTGAGATAACCTTTATTGATGCTAACTTTATCCCTTTATCTGAGAAAGTTCAGGTTCTAGCCATGCACTCAATGGACTAGTAACTTCCCTACTCTAGTTCTGATCTCCTTGACATAGCTCCCATAAAGTATATACAACATGCAAACATGTCAAATATGATGTCTTGATTGGCACACTTCCCATGAGCTCCTTTTTCAATTCCTCTAACAGTAACACCATTCTGTCAGTTGCCTGGGTGAAAATCTTGAGGTGATCCTAGCCACAAATACATCAGAAAACTTTATTAGCTCCACCCTTGAAATATACCTGGAATTTGACTATTTTTGTCCAATCCGCTTCCAACATCTTGGTTCATCTTTTCAAACCTGAGTTATAACAATAGCCTCATTACTATTTCATGATTATGGACTCCATCCTTTGTTCTCTCTCCCCAAAATGGTCATAGTCATTATCAAAACAGAAGCCATAGTGATTCTGACACAAAACCCAGGTGGCTTCTCTTCTAAAAATTTATAATGGCTTTCCATCTCATTCGAAGTAAAAGCCAAATACCCTACTTATCTTAGAAAAGGCAAGCCAATGTCTAATTGCCTTTCTGCATTCTTACTCTAGCCTCCTCATTCTCTCACTGCATCCCCATTAGCTCTTATTTATTGATCACGTTAGGCATACTCTTTTCCACTTGCTATTTCTTTTCTTTCTTCTCCTTGCCCCTCTCTATTTTGAATACTCTTTCCTCAGATATCCCCCACTTACTTCAGACCACATATCTAATTTAAACCTCTCTAGCTTCTGTTCCTTATTTCCCTGCTGTTTTTTTTTTTTCATTATAAAATTTGACACTATTTAACATATACTTAATTTATCTTCATTACCTTCTCCTCTACTGTGTAAGCTTTAAGGACTCGGGGAATTTGTCCAATTTGTCACTGTTCTATCTCCTGAATGTGGAACTGTGTGTATTACAAAGCAAGTGCTCAATAAATATATCTGAATGGATAAATGCATAAGTCACATAAAGCCTTTAAGACATATGTTGGGAATGAAGGAAGATAAAGAAACCTAACGTGGGGGTACTAATTCTCTTCCCCTTGCGGGTCCATGAAAATATCTAAGAGATCTACGTTACATTTTAGGAAGTCTGTCCTGTTGCAGGAAAGAGGATGGCTAGTAAATGTCTCCTGGCTAAGTGAACTGGTAGAAGGTTTATGTGAATTGCAGAATGCAGGAATTGGCAAAGAAAGTCACAGCTATGAACAGAAGGCTCTTAAAACAGGGGTCCCCAACCCCTGGGCTGCAGACCTGTACCGGTCTGTGGCCTGTCAGGAACCAGGCCACACATCAGGAGGTGAGTGATGGACAAGCGAGTGAAGCTTCATCTGTATTTGAAGCTGCTCTCTAGCGCTAGCATCACTGTCTCAGCTCCACCTCAGGTCATCAGGCTTTAGATTCTCATAGGAGCACTGGCCCATGTTGCCAAAAAGTTTGAGGACCACTGCCTTAAATAACTGCTATTTGGGTAACTGCTAGTGTCGGCCACTTCGAAATAGACCTTGGAAAATGCTACTAATCCTCTCTCTAATTCCACAACTAGTTGTTCAAGGGGGCACTCATATACACCACTAGTGCCACATGTGGTGCATGAGATACTCTAGATACTCTGCCTATCCAGTGATTTAGTAAATTTCAGATGCGTGCATCACAGGGTACATAGTTAATATAGAGTTTATGTAGGGGGCAAGGGAGGAGGTTGACAAGCAGACATGGAGGAAAGCACTTGCTATACCCCAAACTTTTGTTATTCCATAACACAGGCTACATATAGATGATCTATGTGCACCATGGCCAAACTTCCAGCAAGGAGGACACTACCAGAGCCAGCAGGCTGGACATAATACCCAAAGCATCCTGGGGTAGAAGAAAGCCAACCTACATACCACACATTCTCCAGAGCCATCCAAATTTGTCTATTGGTCCCATCCCTTGGCTCTTAAGGGCTTATTAAATCTAAGCATCTCCATCAATTCGAGACTGATTCTAGATCAAGGTGGATTCCACAGTAGTGTCTGAAAATACCAAAGTTATGGAAGGATATTTGGGGCAAATAGCCAAATTCTTAATAAAAAAAGAGAATGTTTCACTTCAATTCCTCATCCATCTATTAGTGTTGGGCATGTTCACACCCAACCAAGTGAAGTTTGTTATACCCTCTTGAAGATGAGAAAGACTGTTTTGCCATTTTCCAAAATAGTAAGTTTCATAGAGAACCAGAAGTTGCCATGTTGTCATCATATGTGACCTTGAGGCAGTGGGGAGACGATGGTGGCTGGAGGATACCCTGAGGCAAATTCAGTAACTATGTTCATGTCCCTGATATCCCTGATATGAATATCCTCTTAACTCAAAGCAGGCAATGTCTAAAAACTATCCATTGATCCTTAGATACAGAACGGGACAGACAAGGATGAGTACCCTATTATGAAAATGAGTGAATTGTTATCCTTCTCATCACCTAAGGTAAAGAGGTAAGTGAAAGGAGATTACCTTTGAAAGAATGCAATGCAGTATTCATGCAAAGATTGCTTTTATTTTTTTCTACCTCCCATTTGAGAAAACAACAATGAAGCAGTCTCCCTTCTCAAAGTAAAAAGTGGAAGGCATCGAAAGAATAATTTCTTAAAAGTCTGGCAATGCCTGAATTGTATCCTCACCCTCCATTAAGTTAGAGATTGGTTATCATAGAGAGTTGTAATGTCTGTCCAGTTAACAGCTTTCATCATTTCCTCCATCTTCTTACTATCTAATGTGCTCAGGTTAAGTGTATTTCCCATTTCCCAGAGAAGTACATCTAGGGAAATATTGGAGTTTGACCTGTTATTGATGCCATTTCTTATTTGTAACCAAATAAGTTGAGACTTCTCAAACTAGTTGCAGAGAGTTTTAAGTTTTATAAAGAATAGAACATTCAGAAGCTCAAAAGTTCTCTCTAATATGAAATAGGTTTTTGCATTCATTATTTGGGAATGTGTCCGAATGTTACTTGGGAAAGTGTCCGAAGAGGATACTTAGTAGAACAAAGTCACGCAAGGTTTTATTTGATGGCTAAATAGCATTATGCTTCTATCTGCATGCATATATATATATAGATAGATAGATATATAGATATATATATATATATCTAACAGCAAATCCATTAGGTTCTTACTGGCAATTCCACTGTCAATATAACTCTAATAATATTGTTTGAACTAAAATATCTCTCTTTAGAGTTTATCAGTAATAATTTTTTGATTTGCTAATTTATGTTAGAATTTCATATTCAAAAGTGCAATCCATTTCCAATAACATTTTCACTTTGAAAACAAAAGAGTAACCTTCATAAAAGTACAATAAGCAGAGTTATCACTTAAAATGTGAGCGTTAGGGTCAATTTGGCCTGTCTATGACAGATATATTATCATTTGCTTAGCATTTTTATCCTGTTTATTTTCAGAAAAAAAAAGAGAGGTATATGCATTTATAAACACATAGGCCAAGATCTAATTATTTGTCCAAATACAATTTGATCTGTAAAACAGATGATCACAATTGGGGACGAATGTCCTCTATCTTGAGTTGGTAAACTATGTGATGCTCAGGAAAAACCTCAATAGTGGACCACATTTATCAGAACATGCTAATTTTGTGTTATTTTTCATTATTTTTAAAATAGTTTTATTTTAATTTTCTTTAATGCTTTTACATCAGATAAGTCTTTGTAGAATAAATATTTTAAAAATCATGAAGGAAATAACAAAAATATTTTTATTCATAGCAAAATAATAATAGCATGAAAATGTATTTGCTCATATTGATAGATGTAAAAATTTGTTTTAAATTTTTAAATGTACAAAACGTCTGTAATGCAGACCGATGACTATCACCAATCACTTAGTGATTTCTGATGGATTAACTGACTTTAAAACACTTACATATTAAATAATGTCACCCTACCATGATTCTTTTTTAGTACTTACATAGGTTTTGTTTTTTTACTATAATGTGATGACCATCTATTCACATAAATCTTTATTCATTTTCTTTTGAAATATTTCTAAAAGTAAAATTATAGAGTCAAAGTCCTTTTAATTTTTCAAGGCTTCTGATTTATAAAAGCTAATCGCCTTCCTGATAAGTTGTAATTTACACTATCACCAATGCATCTTTCAATACAGAGTATTGAGAATTGGATAGGCATAAAATTAGATCTCACTGCTATTATAATTTTCAGCTTTTTGTTTACTGGTTAGGTTGAACTTGTATATATTTTATTCATTTGCATTTCTTTGTGAAATTATCTCTTCATCTTTCTGTTAAAACATCTGTATTTTTCTCATATTTAACATAGTTTTCCAAATTGACCTTATCTTATTGAGTTTTTAATATACAAAATATTTTATTTTTATTTGAGCAAATCTAGAAATTATTTTCTTTGTGGTTGATTTCACTGTTTATGTCTGCTTATTTAGAAAATCTTTCTTTTGACTGTAGCCCCCATAAAAATTTTAAAAACCTCATTTTTGACTATTTTCTAAACATTCAGAACTTGAAATTTCCTGCCCAAATGGAAGCTAGATTTCTTGCAGAGTCTGCACTGCAAATTTTGAACTGTAGTTCCAGTCTGAGTCCAAAGGCTTGAGAATCAAGAAAAGTGATGGTATAGGGTCCAGTTAGAGGGCAGGAGAAGACCGATGTTCCAGATCAAGGTAAGAGGCAGAATGAGAAAATTTCCCCTTCTTCTGTCTTTTTGTTTTATTTGAGTCCTCAACAGATAGGATGATGTCACCTCACACTGGGGAGAGCAATCTCCTATACTAATCTCATCTAGAAACACCCTCCCAGAAACAAGAATCTGGTAACTTTGTGATCCAGTCAAGTTGACACAGAAAATTAACCATCATACAATTTGATAGTATGCAAATAATTCATGAATTAAATATTTTAATTCATATAGCTGACTGGAACTATAAAAAAAGAGTTATAGAAAATTATAATGCCACTAACTATTACACCATGAGGGCCATGATGGAAGGAGACCAGGACATCGGGTTTATCATACAGTAATTATTGTCTTTATTAACAAAACTCATGTAAAAACCAAAATGCTTGTCAATAATATCCTTTTAAAATTGCTTAAAATTGCACTAGTCTTGTAAATTTCAGTATTCAGATATGTCTGTATTTGTAAATGTCTTCTTTATATATGTTAAGAAAATAAAATGCCAACTTTATGAAACTATCCAGATTACTAAAATTAAAAATTCTATCATGTAAAGAAA
>NW_011888792.1:5711118-5735896 GCF_000151845.1 Pteropus vampyrus | reverse complement strand
CTCACACTGGGGAGAGCAATCTCCTATACTAATCTCATCTAGAAACACCCTCCCAGAAACAAGAATCTGGTAACTTTGTGATCCAGTCAAGTTGACACAGAAAATTAACCATCATACAATTTGATAGTATGCAAATAATTCATGAATTAAATATTTTAATTCATATAGCTGACTGGAACTATAAAAAAAGAGTTATAGAAAATTATAATGCCACTAACTATTACACCATGAGGGCCATGATGGAAGGAGACCAGGACATCGGGTTTATCATACAGTAATTATTGTCTTTATTAACAAAACTCATGTAAAAACCAAAATGCTTGTCAATAATATCCTTTTAAAATTGCTTAAAATTGCACTAGTCTTGTAAATTTCAGTATTCAGATATGTCTGTATTTGTAAATGTCTTCTTTATATATGTTAAGAAAATAAAATGCCAACTTTATGAAACTATCCAGATTACTAAAATTAAAAATTCTATCATGTAAAGAAATAGGAACTCTGGTTTGACTTTCTCAGGTTAGCTGATTGCTAACACCTGAGTTTTTTTTCATATAAAAGACCAAGTGTGGTATGATTAAATTTAGTCTTAGAATCTATATAGCTCTCTTCCTAATCACATTAATGTTTGTAAGACTCTAAAGCTTTCTTTTTAAATCCTGAGGAATTAAAGTGTATTTACAGAAATTTTATTCTTTAAAATATATTTAGAGAAATTGAAGTATATACTGTCTCATTAAGTATATGTTCATTAAACATTCAGAGTATCTTCTTAAAGGACATTGATGCACAAACTTAACCCCCCCACACACCACTTCCAACCTCTCGAGTATCATCCTTTATTTTAAAATTGTTTCTAATTTTATAGTCTTACTATAATGTTTTGTATGTGTTACACTGTAGGGTATTTATTAAACCTAGAAGCCTTAATATCCTATTTTGGTCATTCTGGGCATTTGTGTTCGCAATTAATTGTTTTCCAGTGTCAACAAAAGCTGGCTGAATGTATCAGTTATAGTATCAATAATTCAGCATTATTAAATCAAGTAAAACATCACTTGTAGGAAAGGGCTTTTTACCTTTTGAACTAGTCATAATTTATCAAGAATATATTGTTCTGTGTTTTTAATCATTTAAAAAATATCATCAAGCTAGTCTGAGAATTTTCTCCCCTATAAGGACTCAAAATAATGCCTATGTGATACTTTTTAAAAATAATTTTCTAATGCTCGATAAAAAAATTCAAGTGTTTATAAACTTTAAGAATTTGATATTTTATAGAGAATATCTTAAGAATGAGATACAATGTTTGAAGCAGTTGCTGGAAGGATCAAACTCATTAACTGTAATCATGCTGTCTGCTTGCACATGATAGCTGGTTAGTATGTAGACAGCTCCACAAATGATGAGGAGAAAGAGCCAAGCTTCTAACAGTTTTATAAGCAATTCAGAACATATTGTACAGATGTTTAACAGTGATGCCAACTTTGCATCTGAGAAAGTAAATGATGTGTAGAAAGGTTTGTTTAGAAAAAACAGTTACAAGTTTTCATTATCTGCTGCGGCGGGGGGCAGGACATGCTGTAGTCAAATAATTATTTGATTTTATTGCAGTAGTATAAACGGACTTATGTGTTGAATTGTTTTCTCTTTTATCAAGTTAATTTGGAGACTAAGGTATTGAGTTGGTCCAAGATTATTATATTCAATCACCAGAAAATGCAACCCAAGTTTACTATAGCGTATGACATTAAAGGGTCAAAGAATACACCACCCAAAACATACCACTTTGACATAAGGATTATTTTAAGCTAAAGGCACTTAAAAAAGAAATGCAAGCTAATCATCTGTTGTAGAACAAACACTTTAGTTGCTTCCATGTCCTGGCTACTGTGAATAATGCTGCTATGAACATCAGTATGCAAATATCTTTTCAGATATGAGTTCTCAAGTCTTTGGGGTAAATACCCAGTAGAGGTATTGCTGGATCATATGGTAGATCAATTCTTAGTTTTTTGAGGAACCTCCATACTGTTTTCCGTAGTGGCTGTATCAATTTGCAGTCCCACCAGCAGTGTATGAGGGTTCCTTTTTCTCCGTATCCTGTCCAACATTTGTTATTAATTGTCCTGTTGATTATAGCTATTCTAACAGGTGTGAGATGGTATCTCGTTGTGGTTTTGATTTGCAATTCACTAATAGCTAATGTATTTGTTGGCCATTTGTAGGTCCTTTAGGGAGGAGTGTCTGTTCAGATCCTCTGCCCATTTTTTGATTGGATCGTTTGTTTTTCTTTTTTGTTATTGAGTGGTATGAGTTGTCTTATGATAGATGATTGGCTACAGAAGCTGTGGTACATATATACAATGGAATACTACTCAGCCATAAGAAGAGATGAAATATTGCCATTTGCAACAATATGGATGGACCTCGATATTATCATGCTAAGCAAAATAAACCAGACAGAAAAAGTTTAAAATTACATGATATCACTTATATGTGGGATATAAACCTAAAAGCAACAAAGGAACAGAATAAACAGAGACTCATGAACATGGACAGTGGACTAGTGGTTATCAGAGAGGTAGGTAGTGGGGGTGGAGGAGGGAGGTAGTGGAGTAAAGGAGGTCAAATATAGGGAGGTAGGGGGTGGGTGAAGTGGATAAAAGGGATTAAATATATGGTAGCTGAAGGAAACTGGACTTTGGGTGGTAAACGCATAATAGAATATATAGATGTCAAATTATAATGTATACCTGAAAATTATATAATTGTATTAACCAGTTACCCCAATAAACTTAAAAAAAACCAAAAACCAAAAAACAACAACAGATGCAAAGAAGGCATTTTAACCTCCCCTTACCTTCCTGAAAATGGGAGATGACTTCTATATGAAAGATCCCCCCGTCACCCATACTACCAGAAAAGGAACTGGGAGTCAAAGCTGAGAGAGTTAGAATTCTGTACAGACTGTTAAAAATAATTCTTATCTTCTTTTAGCTTCCACATATATTTTACTTTTCCATGATTGCTTCTTTTTGTTCAACTAGTATAATACTAGTTAGGTTCTGCTATTTCTTTGGGTCTTCATTTTCTTATAAGGACTATTGTGTCACGTAGACATATAAATCTGCATGCTCTTCTCTTGTTAATCTGTTTTATTTCAATTTAATTCTCAAGCCTAGATGAAACTCCTTGGAGGGTTAATGCAAAATTCTGCCTCCCTTATACATTAGTGAAAACTATATTTAGTATATATTGTACCAAATTTACTCAGAATTAAAAAAAAAACAAACAAAGAAAAACAGCATACTAGATCAGGTTCATCAGTTTGATAAAGACAAAAATATTATTTATATATGAGGAAGACTATGAATGTGAAAGGTGTGTATGTTTTCTAGAGCAGTGGTTGCCAACCTTTTTGGCACCGAGGACCAGTACTCCTATGAGAATCTAATGCCTGGTGATGTGAGGTGGAGCTGAGGCAGCAAAGCTAGCGCTGGGGAGCAGCTGCAAATACATATGAAGCTTCACTTGCTTCTCTGTCACTCACTTCCTGCTGTGCGGCCTGGTTCCTACAAGGCCACAGACCAGAATAGGTCTGCAGCCTGAGGATTAGAGACCTCTATTCGAGAGGATTTCAGAAACTAAACTGTATGGGAGAATGAAGAGGAGAGAAATGCTAGAAAAGTAAAATAGCTGAAGTGTTCTTTACCTTAACTGGAATAAATCCAGTGGATTTCTAAAATAACAGAATATCTTCAAAGAAATGTGTTTTAAAGTTCAAGAAAGTTTTGGCTATTTATATTATTAGGTCTGCTGTTTTGACTGCAGACTATACTAAAATTTTTCAGATCATCATTTTCTTCTTTCATCTATCTTCTCAAAGACTGTAATAGATCTAAATATTACTTAAATAACATATCAGCCTCAACCTATTGTTTAGTTTTGTTAAGCTTTATCTTATATCTTGCTATAGTCTATTCTGTTCAGCTATGATCAATTGAAAATCTGGTTTCATGAGCTTCCTTGTTTACACCTTAAATTCCTAGTTCCCTTTACACAGCTTAGAAAAGCAATTGTGAAGTTAGAATGATGCAGTAACAAACTCTGAAATATGTTGTATAATGAAGTTCCTAGAACCATCCCTTTATTCTAGGCATACCGGGATTTCAAAAAGTAAATTGAATGTCTCCATTGTGTCCATTATCAGGTGTTTTGAAAGAAGTGTTGAGTCATGGATCACAGAAGGTAATAAGGGCAGGCAAGAGTAGATATTGTGCTTCCTGGTAAATGAATAGCATATCACTTTGCTTCAGAATCTGAACCTAAATAGGTAGTGGAAGTGGCCAAAGCAAGACCCTAATTTGGGTCTGTATCTCATATGCAAAGAAGAATGTGCTTAATAAAATAACAAAATTACAAAATAACAAAATTATTATTATAATAATTCAGATAACATGAGGTCTGGCAAGGAATACAAGTTCTAAAGTGGGCAAAGTGTACTTTTGCAAAAGAGGAGCAACTTTGAAAGAGTTTAGTAGTCATTTGTTATTAAAATATCCAAAATATATGAATGACAGAAATACAACTATAAAGAAAGCAAACAGCAGTAAGTAAACTACATGTTATTAAAACTGTATTTGTATTGTGTTAATTTAAGAAATAGCAGCATTGGGAAGAGGTAGTATGTAGATCCCACAACTGTAGTGTGTAGAGGAAAGGAAGAGCCACATTATATTCACTTCCAGGATTACACAGTTCCTGTATTCATAAAACCTTTCCATGACTTTCTGTGCATTTTCTGCATGTAAACTACTATGATGTTTTCTATTTCCCCAATTCTTTCTTGCTACAGTTTGCTGGATAATAGTAAATAATTATAAAAATTGATATTAATCAAAGAATAATTCAATTAGAATTTAAATTAGAAAAATTTAAATTTTTCTCCAAAAATCTTCAAATGCTGAAAATTTGGAAGCATTATGTATTCTTTTCAATTGTTTATCTGCATATACAATTCTGCTAATTTGTCCTCTTACCTTTGTCTTCTGTCATGAGAGGATAATTGAACTCCTGGATTAAATATAGTGGGTAATGTTTAAAAACTGGCTTTCCTATTGGAGGAGGTAAGCTTTATTTTGTAGCATTTTTAAATTTTGTATTTTACATGATATAAATACTCCCAATGTAGTTGATTTCAAACTATCAACCTGATGACATTGAGCACATAATTGGGAAGAGTAGTACACAGCTGGCTCTTACGAGCTGGTGTGAGCCAACTTTAGTACACCACTAGCTCAAATATCTTTCTTTAAAAGAAATTGTTTCTTGTACTTTCGGAGCCTCTCTCCTCAAAAATATTGATATGCAAATAAAGTATACTTCATAGAATATTAAGAGAAAATTAATAATTTTTATTAATTAATGTGAAACATAGATCTTTTCTAAATATTTTCAAGGTAATTTTATTATTTTCATGTTAGTACAAGAATATAAAATGATATTTCTGTGTAATCAGAGATTAAAGAAATTTGATTTTAAAACAAAATATGCAAAGACCAATAAAACTGAGAGTGAACTGTGTCAAGGCTACAATATTTGCTGCACCTACATTATGTGACCAGCACTATGCAAGGTACTTTCAAGTAGAAATAACACTAATTTATCACTTATCACATCTCAGAACTTTCTCATAATTTATGCCATTTAATCATCCCAAAAATATTTTGATGGAAATGCCCTTATCTTACAGGTGAGGAAACTGAGGCATAGCAGGGTTCCTAATCTGCCCAAGATCGTAAAATAACTAATTGTGATTTGAACCCAAACATCAGTGGTGTGAAAAATCCATCCTTTTTCTACTGCTTTTTTATGATTAGCTGTCCTCAATAAATATTTTTGAGTGCTGTGCAAAGCTCCACACATTTTGAGATAGAAGAAAATACACTAATCAGAAGAAAGGAGACACTTTATCTTGGAGGTATGGTTTTCTCAAGCTTAATAATATATTTGAAACTCAATGATCCAAACAATCCAGACTGAGAAAACAAACAATCCAGTCTGAGACAATGGGAAACATGGGGTATTTTATTTTTTTTAATTTTTAAAAAACTTTATATTTCATTATTAGTTTCAAGTATACAGTACATTGGTTAGACATTTACATAGTTTATAAAGTGATCCCTGTAATTGCCCTTTCTCTCCTCTGGCCCTCCATCTAGCCATTATATCAATGCTAACTGCTTTCCATATGCCGCGCTCCCCAACTCCATGACCAACTATCAACTACTAATTTGTACTTCTTTAACCCTTCATCCCTTTCTCCCAGTCCCCCAACCCTGTTCCCCTCTGGCCATCACCAGATTGTTTTCTATATTGGTGAGTCTGGTTTGATTAGTTTGTTCTTTTTGTCCCTTAGATTCCACATATAAGTGAAATTATATGGTATTTATCTTTCTCTGTGTGACTTATGAAAAGATCCCCAAGGTCATTAATTATCAGAGAAATGCAAATTAAAACCATAATGAGATATCACCTCACACCTGTCACAATGGCTATCATCAATACATCAAAGAACAACAAGTGTTGGCAAGGATATGGAGAAAAGGGAACCCTTATACACTGTTGGTGGGATTCCAAATTGGTATAGCCACTATGGAAAACAGTCTAGAGGTTTCTCAAAAAATTAAAAATGGATATACCTTTTGACCCAGCAATTTATCCAAAGAAAACCAAAACAATAATTTATAAAGATCTATGCACCCCTATGATCACGGCAGCACAATTTACAATAGCCAAGATATGGAAGGTTGCTACCTAAATGCCCATCAACAGACGACTGGATAAAGAGTTATGATTCATATATACAATGGAATATTACAATGAAATCCTACCATTTGCAATGGCATGGATAGACATAGAGATTATTATGCTGAGTGAAATAAGTAAGGCAGAGAAAGATAAATAGCACGGAATTTTTAGAAGAGAAAATAGTCTGTGTTCTACGAAAATAATTGACTGCAATGTGAAGAAGGCTCAATGAGATGAGTTAAAAGGCTTTTGTAGGGATTGAAGAAAGAGCCTAAATTAAGGCAGAACCATTCAGATAAAAAGATAAGATCAAGAAATACTCGTGAGATATAATTAGTAGGATTTGCCTTGATTTCACATAAAGGAAGACAGAGGGTTATACATGCTATCTTTACCAGGGCAGTCGTTGCTCTCTTTACCAGGGCAGTACACACATTGGAAGCTGTTGTGAATTCTGCCACCTGACAGCCATCTCTTTTTTTCAGAAAATTGCTCTTGAATGAGTTTTTTTACCCCAAGAGGATAAAAATAGACTTACTTGCTTTAAAGTAGGAAAATTGTGATTCGGTTTATGCTTCTGTATCAGGCTAAAGCTTTATCTGAGACCACATTCTAGTCATTCCCCTTTCTTACCCTGCTTTATTTTCTCCCTTAAATTATCCAATAAATTACACATAAATTCCTGTCCCAAACTCTGCTTCAAGGGAACATGACCTAAGACAAGCATCAAGGTTATCTTAATTTTATAACTGAGAGATTGATGATGATTTTATTTGCAGTTTGATAGCTGTATTCTGTTCCCATCATTTTGGTTTTAGTTTATTAGTCTTCAAGCTTTCTCTCAGGTTGGAGCTGGGCTTTATAAGAGCGTTACCGATAATAAACCCTATTAATGGGTTTGCTATTGGGCTTCCCAAATTCCTTGTGTTTTTATTAAAGTTGATTAAGAACTTTTATTATTCAGAAATATAAATATTTAATATGTAAAACAAGTGAAATATTACATGTGTCCCCCATGTATGATTGGGCTTGAAACTACATTATAATCTAATCATTTCTCTTGTATCTAATGCAAGAAAATCCTTACTGTGAATCAACACAAGATAGGTAGCCTAGTTGTTTCACTCACCGTACCTTCCCCCCCCCAAAAAAAGATAAGGTAGATAATACAGATTATTTTGTCTCTAACACAAAACACAAGTCTTTTATATGCATCTAAGATTGTTAATTATAAAGAGAATCTTCTTTGCTTCTTTACATTTTCTGTATTTTCATAATTTTATTTCATAAGGGCTTTTTTAGTTTTAAAGAAAAATATGTTTACAGACATGTTATGATTACTGAAAAATTACTAAAAGTACATCCTTAGTTTTCATAGCTACATTCGTGTCGAGACCAGGAATTTTCACATGCTTAGATTTGCCTTGGCTGCAACTTGCATATGAATTCTATTTATTATCTGCACAAAAGGTTCATAAAACCCTGTATGATTGCCATTTACATAGGACATCAAATTCCCTCAGACATCAATAGGACTTGACTATTTTGTTTTGCTCTAAGAATAACCCATTTTTATGTCTGAATTAAGGATCCAAACAATTGAAGAATTAAAGATGATTCTTAATTTGTCCAACCCCCATTTGTTAAGAACTTTATCCTTTTTTAATGCAAATATCCAATGGAGTTGTATATTTAAAAAAAAAATAATTTACATATTACTCACCTAAGATGTTGGATCTAATTTGATCAAATATTTAGTTAACGGTTCCAGTAAATAAAATTATATTAATTTTATATTCCACTACTAACTTAAAGTAATATTTTTTTTGTAAAAAGACATTCTTATAGACAAGACAACCCTGTCTTCCCCATTTTAGTTAGCAGTATTCACTGAGATATTCAAATCAGAAATGTGGGAATCATCTTCTATTCTTCCTTCTTCCTCACCTTGAAACATGGTATATGGGATTCATTGCTATATACTAATTATTCTATCCTTAAGTATATCTTGAGTCTATACACCCTCTCTCTATTTCTACTGCTAATACTCCACTTTGAGCCACTGCAATTCTAAGTGTAAACTGTGAAAGCAGCTCCCTAAATAGATTCCTCTCTTTCTTTCTCAGTTCTTTTTCCTATGTAGCAGGTAAGGTTAATTTTAAATTAAACCTACATTGGGTAATTTTAGTTTTCTGCTTATAAATTTTCAATGGCTATTCATATTACTTTGAATAACCTGGAATCCTTACTCTAGTGGTTAAATTGTACCCCCAAAAAGACATGCCCAAGTCATAACTCTCTGTACCTGTGAATATGACCTTATTTGGAAATGAGTCTTTTTACAGATGCTAAGCTAATGATCTCCAAATGAGATCATTCTAAATTTAGAGTGGATTCTAAATTCAATGATCGATGTCAAAAGAAGAGATTTGGGGTGCAGGGAGACAGAGAAAAAGGGGATACAATGATAGAAGCAGAGATTGGAGGGCAATCACAAGCCAAGGCAAGCCAAGGATCTCCAGCAGTCATCAGAAGCTAGGAGAAATGAAATGGATGCTTTCTTAGTACCTTTAGAGAGAGCATGACCCTATAGACACTTTGCTTTCAAACTTCTGTCAGAATTGTCAGAGAATAAATTTGTGTTGTTTTAGCCACCAAGTTTGTGTTAATTTGTAACAGCAGCCCTAGAAACTAATATACTTTTATCGGCCTACAAATCTCAATAAAGTCTTGTCGTTTTTATACTAGTCTAAAGTTCATCTCATGTCATTCTCCCTTTCATTTATTGCATTCCAGCCACACTGGCTCTTCTTATAATACACCACAATCTTTGCACTGGCTGTTCTCCTTGCCCAGAATGTTCTTTCCTTACCTCTTAACGTGCTCTTTCCATAGATCTTACCATGCAACCTTTCTTATATCTCAAGTCCCAGCTTAAATGGCATCTCTCAAGTAACAATGTACTTATTGATACTAAAATTTGCTTTTTTCATTTCACCAACTACAACAGCAACTAATTTATGTCCTTACAGCAGTTTGCTTTTTGCAACTTTTGTTATTTATTGGTTATCTATCTCTCCCATTAGTCTGTACAGCTCTTGAGTGTAGAAAATATGTATTTCAAACACTACTCAATGCCTAACAGAATGCCTACCATAAAATAATAAATGTATACTGAATGAATGACTGAAAGAATGAAGCTGCTCAGTTATTGCCTGAAACCAATCTTATAAAAAATCTTTAAGTTATGAAAGAAAAGATAACCTTGCTTTATCAAGACTTAAACATTGATATTTGTCTTAGAATGTAATAATAAACTAAGAAGAATAATGCTTTATCATGAATAAAAAACGAACCCATTTTTTGACAATAGAGAATCTTACCTAGTTCTGCTAATTAACTAGTTGATCATTTAAGTTACTTGTCAAGGTCTAGGCAAAGAATTTCCTTGACTTTTGTTATGTTAGTTACTGTGAGAATAAAAGGTTTAATAATATGTAGGTAAGCAGTCACCAGAGTAAAACAAATGCCATGCTGAGGGAGAGATTGTTAAGGTCAAAAATCTATTTTTCTTGATGTTTCCTTGGGTATACAAAACATTTTGTTTGATAAGAGTTAACTCATTTTTTTAATTGAGCTAAATGAATAAAAACAATGGATGTTTAAAGAGTCACAGGGTAAAATAAAAGCAGGTGAAATTTTTATACCTAAGGGGCATATAATTCACAATTTACATATTTTTAAAGTTAAATGTTAAAGATCCTATAGAGTTATTTAATATTGCATTCAGATTGACTCTGTACAATTTCTGTAGGATGATGATAGAAGAAAATAAAATTTTCTGTTTTATCTATGATCAGCTTATTCTCAGAATAATCCCTTTAACTACTCCTTGAAACTAAGAACACATAACCTAGAACACAATATAGCACCAGCTCTCTAACTGAATTCCATTGGCTATGTAACGTTTTATTATATTTCAGAATTCTTTGCTCCATTATCAAGAAACTGCAAACTGAAACAACAATGCGCTTCATTGTTCTCTTCTTCTCCACCTAAGAACTATTGGCATTTGCATTACTTGGTGTCTGAAGAAATATTAGCTGACTTAAAAATTAAATATTGTGTTAATCAGCTTCTAAGGTGGCCTGAAGAATTCCACCTCCTGATATTCATGTTTTTGTGTTGCCCTCTCCTACATTGTTAGCATTGGTCTGTATGGGCAATAGAACATGGCAGAAGGAATGAGTTGCCACTTCTGACACAGCTTCATTCTCTCTCTCTTCTTTGTATCTCTTTGACTATTTGTTCTAGGAGGTTTCAGAATGACACTAGCTGCCAACAGCCAAGAAGGAACTGTGAGCTTGAAAGTAGATCCTCCAGCACCAGTTGGGCTTTCAAATGACTGCAGCCTTGGCAACATCTGGACTTCAGTTTCATGAGACTCTGAGCTAAAGACATTCAGCTAAGCCACTTCCAATTCTTAAGCACAAAAATTACAAAATTATAAATGCTTATTGTTTTAAGACAACAGTTTTGGGGTAATTTCAAACACAATAATAAATAACAAATACATATATCAGATTATATCAGATTATATTCGGAAAGAAAATAATTATGATTTGGGACAAGAAGCAGTTGCAAATAAGTTTGAAAACTAATTATACAGATATTATTAAGGATTTAGAGAAAACATGTCTAACCTCAATTAACCTGATCCAATTAATTTGTCAGTCAAAACTGCATCAAATAAAATGGCTTTTATTATATTAAATACTTTAAATGTAATCATGTATGGAAAACTATGAAAGATGCTTTCATTAAGGCTTAGGAGTTAAAAATAAATTTCTAATCATGGATAATTTAGAATATGCCAATTTTGAATTAATACAGATCATTTTTAAAACAATATACCTTTTAAAGGAAAGAGATAAATATTCCTTAAGACATTTAAATGAGTTTATATTTCAGTTGTTCTAAAACATTATATTCAGGACTTAATTTTTGCTACTTATATTTGTCCAATAGCAATTTGTAAATGTTTTTAAAAATATAAGTATTATATGTGGGTAAAACTAAAGCTAACAACAACAACAGAAAGCTACTAATAATTTGTATTTTGATTACATTTTAGTTGCTAATATGCTTTTTCTATTTATTTGGTATAAGTAAAATTATGCCATGACATGTAAATTAAATAATAATTATGTTTCTGTGGAAAAAAAATATGAGTTTGGTTAGATGCTGTCTTTGTTGCTGGTTTATATAATAAAATAATATAGTTTGAATAAAATGTAATATTTGGGGAAATTCTAGTAATAACTATGAATCTTATACAATTATTTATCTTAGTAAATGTTAATAACTAAGGATTATTTAATATTTTATAGTGGAGAAGGAATGCATGCCATGTCTCTCCCTATTCCTTATTCCATTCCAAAGCTGCATTTTTAAATCAGAACTAGGAAGGCAGTGGACACACAGGACAATAAATATAATCAGACATTTAGTTAAAAAGAAGCTGTAGGGTATAAACTAGAACTCACAACAATTTTTCTGTCTCTAGTATTTTCTTTATCTATACAATGGTAATCCCAAATCACTGCAGGAAACTTTTCTAATCAGAGGCCTGGCAGAAAAGAAATAGCATACTCAAGCTGGGTTATTAAGAAGAGTTCGGAGAAGTGTTATAACCAAAGGTGTGAGAGAGGATGTGAGAAGTCAAAGTAAGAGTAAGTTTATATTTCAGTTATTCTAAAAGATTATTCCAGGGCTAGGGACTACTGGGGAACTATTATCACTTCCAGGTGTGAAGTGGCCATCCCAGAGAGTAGTTAATTAATTCAAAATGAATGACTGTGAGCCCTCCTATGGAAGGAATACACCCCCCTCCTGTCCACTCAGGAAGAAGAAAGCCTAGAAAAAATACTCTGTCTTTTCCTTTGCCACTCTTCCCCTTTTTTCCAAGTGTATGCCTTTAGCTGAAACTACAAGAGCCAGCCGGAAGTCAAGGCTGACTTCCCTGCACAGAGAAAGGCAGGGAAGAATGGAGATTGGATCTGAAGGGGATAACTAGAAATAAACAGTACATCTGCAATCACCAGTGAAAATCTGTGATATTCAATATGGTTTCTGGGGCAGGGAATGATTCTATCCTTTTAAGAATGTTAACAGTCAACAGCAATGTTTCAAGCTAGAGGAGCTTTGCAGTTATCTTCAATTAATGACAAAATCCAACTAAAGGAATTCTGCATTCCTCATCAATCATAATCCTTGGCATGTCTTTTTTTTTTTTAAGGGTTTTATACTATATACACAATGTGCAATTAAACACAGCTCTTTATTGAATATGTTATTATTCTGTTCTTTGATAGTAATTGCAGTAGATACCCTGCCATTAGACAAAAAGACAGGCTGCTAATAATCTAATTCTAATATTCTCATTCTAATTATTCAGTACTCTGGTCATGTCACTGATTAATTCTGTTGCCCTGTTACTTATGCAATTTATAAAATACTGAATCAATATACCAGATATTATGAGCTGTGATGTCGAATACCCATGTATTATTATCAAATTGTCTGACGCACTCATAACTTATGAAAAAAATATTTTTAATGCTCTTACTTAAATATATTTAGTTGTCAACATTTCAAATATTTTAATTTCATTATCTATTCATGTTAAGTCCAAAAATAACGATATTTCAAATTGTTAGAAGTTTATTTTATTTTATATTATATTACCACATTATTTATTACTTTAATTTCCTTCTCTCCTACTAAGATGTCAGGTGTTTGAAGGCAAAACCTGTTTATTTGATTGTTTTGGATCTGCATAACCTAAAATAGTGCTTGACACATAATAAGCTCTTAATAAATATTTTTATCAATGAGTGAATTACATTTCACGGTATTTCACGTCTTAAGAGTTAAAAATGTCCTGAAAAATTCTAGCTATAATGTTATGAAAAATTCTAGCTATAATGTTATGATGAAGATATTAGGTTTTGATTAGCTACAATGAAATTAACTAATTGATTAGCTTTATCTAATATTCTCATAGAAGTAAAATCTGGAATGGAAGGACCTGACAAATATCTTCAGGGAGAATTCCACATTGCAGAAATCTATAAACATAGTTGTTTTGAAATTGTCTAAATTACCTGCTTTTCCTTCTGTACCCAACTAAATATGGATCATTCTCAGATTGTGTCTTCATGTTTCTCCTTTTCTTTACAGACTGCTTTGTAACCCTCTTTTGTCTTTGTGATTTACTCAGATTCTATCTCTAGCCCTAACTTTTCCCTGATAGATTACTTCCCATTGGATTCATTATCATCTTTATCTCTAGGACTCAGTATCCCTATCTCAGTAACAGGTAACAAAGTTGGTTACCTGTAATTTCCGTCTGAGTAGACCCTGCTCAAGGTGTTTAGTTCATTCAAAGAAATAGGAAGGTGATCGATCTCTCAAGGGTGCTTAGATTAAAAACTGAGAACATCAGATTCAGGACTCCTTTGAACAAAAATTTGTCAGTTGTAATTAATTCTAGCAGACAAACAAATGTTTCTAGTGAACTTTCAACCTACTTTTTACTAAAATGGAACTACTATAATCTTACAACAAAGACAACAACGAAAAACTATAAACCATTATAGCTTGTTTAATTTCCATTTCACTAGACACTAGCTTAGCAAGAGCTGTTATTTGAGTATACACAATTATTATTTCCCATGTACATTATAGATTAAAGTACCTGAATGTCCTACAGTGCTAGCAAAGGAAATTAATAACACTGAGAGTTCACTTCTTGGTTCAAAATTAGAATTTCAGGAAATATAGTTCTTTTCTATTGTATTTATTATTAACTTAATGATCAGCCCACTAATTTTGCTTATGCCAAGATCACTAATAAAGGTAAAATGATGTGCAGAGCAAATAAATTTATAACATTTAAATATTGCTCCATTTTTAAAATTACATTTAAATTCAGTTCAATGCCATTTTGTAGAGACCTTTTCTAAAATGTGAGACCTATATATCTGACTTGTTTAGAAATGTGTCCATTGAATTAATCTTATTTTTCCAATATTAATTTTTGCAAGCTAACAGAATAATAAGTTTCAAGATCTACTGCAACATCCCTATCTGAGGCAGATTACTTTCTTCCACATTCTATCTGATGTTTATCATCGGGTTTCTATTAATTTTCTAGAATGTAAAGAGAGGAAAAAGTCTTTCACTTACTTGGAGAAATGTAGCTTTTGCAATAAATATTAAATATGTCTTCCCTTTGGTCTGGTATGAGAGTGTTAGGATAAGAATCTTAGAAATACTACAGTTAAATTAAGATGAGTTTGAGATTTTAGAATTGTAGTATAAAAGATCTGGCTCTTGTTAAAGTCTGCATATTTATTATGAAATTAAATTGTACAGTGGACAAGGTGATAAAATGGGTGTTGAGACTCCTGTATTTTAATTTTGACTTTTCATATAACCAATTATATCTCTTTATTTATATTTTCTACTTACTGGAATTTTTTTTCATCTATAATAATAAAAACTTGGGATTATATTTTTAAAATTCTCTTTTATCCCTAATTAATTTTGGCAACTAGAAAGAAGGCTTTGCAAATAAAAGAAGGAAAGTAGTATAATGGATTAGAAAGAATTCTGATTTAGTTATCTAAAATATTCCATGTGACTGGTTTTAATGATTATTTCAACTTTAAGTTAAATTCTTACAACGAATATGTAGCCAGGAATGAGGATGAACAAGTGTGAAAGCTCTATTCCACTACATTAAAATAACTTTTTGTCTTTTAATGTAGTTCTAAAACTTTCTCAGTACCTTATAAGAAATTATTCATTTGTGGGTACTTATAAAATATTTCAGATAACCATATGGTTTTAGGCTCATAGTAGTTTTAAAAATAATGGCAATGATCTCTGAAAAAGCAATTTGTACTAGAGAAAATATGGTTAAACAATAAGTAATATACATGGAGCCAACCTCTCCTCATGAAAATAAACAAAACAAAATAAAATAATATTTTTTCCTACTAATTTAGCAAAAAAAAAAAAAAATTTCCTCTGCTCTTTGGTGATAGTATACCCAGCATACTGTCGCAATATTGGCTTCAATATGATTTGGTGGAATCTTTTTGGAACACAATTTTCAGATGTGATCAAGAGACATATATATCCTCATATTTTTGCAAAGTAGTATCATTCTTAGAATTTAACACAAGCAACAATGAATGAGTATTTATATAGCAAAATAAGAGCATACATTTTTCTAATAAGAACATTAAGTGAATAAATATGCATATTTTAATGTATTATAAAAGTTATAATTGGAATGATATGAAAATATTTTATATGTAAGAAGCAAAAAATACTAATATGTAACAATAGCAACGGTATTAAAAAGTATAAATATGGACAAACATTGTAAAGAAAAATTGAACGAGGTGAGGTCATTTTCTATTTTAACATTTCCTTTATTTTTATTATATTGTCATGATTCAATCTGGATAAAAATCATGACGCGTGTGTATATTTTGTAGTTAGTACTATAGTCTGAATGTGTGTGTTCTCTCCAAAATTCAAATGTTGAAATCCTAACCTCTAAAATGATAGTATTAGGAGGTGGGGCCCTTGGGAGGTGATGAGGTCAATCCCTTTTGAATGGAATTAGTGCTCTTATAAAAGAGATCTCTGGAGAGATCTCATACCTCTTCCATCATATAAGGACAGAAAGAAGAAGCAGTTGTCCATGAATATAAGACAACGAATTTGCAATCACCTTGACTTCCTGGGCTCCGGAACTGTGAGAAATCATTTTTATTGTTTATAAGCCACTCAGTTTTTGGTACTTTGTTACAGCAGTCCAAATGAACTAAGAAATTATATGCATTTTAATTATAAAATAATGTTAATTTTAGAAAATTTAGATACAAAATTAAGAAAATAATAATTTCTCACCCTAAGTAGAAAACTGCCTCCAGGCTGATTTGGGGATTTCAGTTTTCCTGTCTGCATTTCTCACATTCGGCAACTTTAAAAATTAAAATCCCATATACATATGGTAGGGTAACCTCATATATTGTAAGTTCAACCATAAACATAACAAATAGATAACAAATCTAATTCTACATCTAAGTGTTTGAAAGTATAATTCCTATTAGTGCTTGTTAGACATGTAGGTCCCACCCCATTATTTTTACATAATAAACAATGCTCTAACATAATTTTTACTAATCTTTTTCTTATGTATCCTTTTTTAAAAAAAATTTGAAAAAGCTGGAGAAAAATGTTTTCAAATATTATACTCTATGGTATATAATGCTTGAGAGCTTTCTAGAAAGCTTCTTCTATCAAGGCATGGGAGGAATAATAGTTCACAATATTTTTCTAATTTTACATAGAAGAAATGTTTAATTTCAATCAATCTTCTATATTTTTCACTTTGAAATAATTATATTTTCATAAATGTTTGCAAAGACAGCACAGATAGGTCCCATGAAGTCTTCGACATTTCCCCCAGTTACAACTTATATAACTATAATATGAAAACTAGGAAACTGATGTTGTAATTTATGCATATGGCTTTATGCTCTTTTAATACATATACAAATTTATGTAACCATGTCTACAATCTAGATACAGAATTATTCCATCACCAAAAAGATCTCTCTTGTGGTAGTACCCATTTATAGTCACCCCCATTCACTATACCTCCACAATCCTGGCAACCATTAATCTGTTTTCCAGCTCAATAATTTTTTTCATTTCAATACTATTATGCACATTGAATCATGCAGTATGTGTCTTATGAGACTTTTTTTTTTACTTAGCATTACGCACTTAAGATCTATCCTATATTTTGTGTGTATAGTCTTTTTGTTTTGTTCAGTTTATTCTAAGTAGTATTCTACCGAATGTACATCCCCAGTTTGTTTCCACTCATCTATTGATTACATTTTGATTGATTGTACTCTTTATCTATTACAAATAAATTTGCTAGGAAAACTCATCCCCAGGTTTTTCTCTGGGTGTAAGACTGACTTCAGTATAAATGTTGGTTTATCAAATGAGCCTTTTCTAATACTTCAACCCAAAAACTTCCAGTAGGATAATGATATGAGAGTACATTTGTTGGGTTATATGGTAGTTACATAAGTAGTTTCCTTTTTTCTTAATGCCAAACTAAATTATTTTTCTACAGATATTGTATTAGTTTACATTCTCACCATTAATGTGAGGGTGAAACAGTATTTCTGTTTTTCCATGCATTTAGCATTGTTATTATTATTATTTTAGCCACTTTGATCAGTTTTAGTGATCTCTCACTATGGTTTTTATTTGAATTTCAAATAATGGCTAAGGATGTTTAACACATCTATATACATCTGTATATCCTCTTCGGGGAAATATCTCTTCATGTGTTTTGCCTATTTGTTTCTAATTGGATTTTTTTTTTTTTTACTGCGAAATTTTTTAAGTTCATCATACATTTAAATGAGCCAAACCTTTGGTGAACAAATTTAAAGAACTGAATAAATGAAGAGCTGCATAATGTTCATGAATAGAAAGGCTCAATATTATCAAGATGTCAGTTCTTCCCAACTTGGTCTATAGATTTACTGCAATCTCAATCAAAATCTAAGTAAGTTATTTTATGATTATTGATAAACTGATTCTAAAGTTTATATGAAAGGCAAAATATCCAGAATAGCCAGCACAATATTTAAGAAGAAGAACAAAGATGGAGGACTGACAAGTCCCAACTTTAAGATTTACTATCAAGCTACAGCAGTGAAGACAGTATGGTATGGACAAGAGAACAGACAAACATATCAATGAAACAGAATAGAGTACAGAAACAGACCTACATAAATATAGTCAGCTGATTTTTTACAAAGGACTGAAGGCAATATAAAAATGGAGCAATGGTAGTTTTTTAACAGGCGGTACCAAAACAATGGGATATCCACATTCGATAAAGTGAATGCAGACACAGACCTTACAACCTCCACAAAAATTAACTCGAAATTGATCACAGACCTAAATGTAAAATGTAAAACTATAAAACTCCTAGAAACTAGCATAGGAAAAACCTAGATTACTGTGGGTATATCAAAGACATTTTAGATACATTTAGAGCAGTGGCATGATCCATGAAAAAAAGAACTGATGAGGGGAATTCATTAAAATTTTAAAAAATTATGCTCTGCAAAAGATATGTCAAGAGAATAAGAAAAGCCACACTCTGGTAGAAAATATTTGCAAAGGACATATCTAATAAAGTACTGTTATTAAAAAATTGACAAAGTACTCCTAAAACTCAGCAATAAGAAAAACTGAGAAACAACCCAAAAATCTTAACTGATATCTCACCAAATAACAACAAATGCTGGTGACTTTGTGAAGCAATAGGAACTCAAACATTGCTGGTGGAAATGCAAAATGGTACAGCCACTTTGGAAGGCAGCTTAGAAGTTTCTTACAAACAAAACATTCTTACCATCTGATTCAGCGATTGTGCTCCTTGATATTTACCCAAAGAAGGCGAAAACTTATGTTCACACAAAAACTTGCACACAGATTTTTCAGCAACTTGATTCATAATTTTTAAAACTTGGAAGCAACCAAGATATCCTGCAGAGGGAGAATGGATAAACTGTGGTATCTCCAATCAATGAAATATTATTCAGCAATAAAAAGAAATGAGTTATTAAGCCAAGAAAAGACACAGAACAACCTCAGATGCATATTACTAGTGAAAGAAGCCATTCTGAAAGGCTACATATTGTATGATTCCAACTATATAAAATTCTGGAAAAGGTAAAACTATGGAGACAGTAAAATGGTTGGCTGTTGTCAAAGGCTGGGGTGGGGGAGGATGAATAGGTGGAGAATGAAGGATCTTTAGGATAAAGAAAATACTCTGTATGGTACCATAATGATGGATATGTCATTATTATACATTTGTCCAAAACCATAGGATGCATGACACCAAGAGTGAATCCTAATATTAACTATAGACTTTGGATGATTATTATGCATCAGTGTAGGCTCATTAATTGTAACAAATGTACCACTCTGGTGGGGAATACTGATAATAGGGGAGACTATGCACATGCGAGGGCAGGGAGTATATGAGAAATCTCAGTAATCTCAGTACCTTCTCAATTTTGCTGTGAACCTAAAACTGCTCTCAAAAATAAGGTCATTAAAAAATGATGCTGATTGGCTTTTTCTGTCTATCAAATTTCCAGTTAACTCAAGTCTTACCATATTGACTATATCTCTAGTATTTGAAAGAGTAAATGTTCCAAATATATGTAATGAAGATTCTAATTGAGATACTCAATTAATTTAAATTTTCAGGTGTTTCTTTGAATCATTTGAATCACATCTTCCCCTATTGCATATGGTACATATTTAATAAGTATTTCTAATTTGTTAAAATCAATTAAACAATTTAAATTTCATGGATTTTTTTTTTAGGAATAGAAAAAAGTTTCAATTATTTTAAATGTGGTCATTCCTAACTAATTAATGTTGTAGATGACTTAGAGAATGGGATTCTATCATATTTCTTATTGAAAGATATAAAGGCTTCAGTTGGACTATAAAGAATGACTTTGGTTACAAGGTTAAGAAGAAGGAAAAGGAAAGATATTCTAGTTTGGATAAAAAAAAAAATAAGCAAACTTTCAGGGGCAGACAGCAATCTCCATGAGTGCATGGAAATTTAAATATTAAAAATATGGAAAATAATGATAAGACTGTTGTGACATAATAAGAAATATACATTTGATTAATGCCCACCCTCTTGTTTCCTAGCACACAGCTCCTAAAACTCTTGGTATCTCCAAAGAATGTCTTTTTGTATGTTAATGAGATTACTAGTGGCTGGGAGCTACTGGATAGACTCAGGATTGGGGCTGGTAGTCAAGAGAACCAACAAAGTGATAGGGTTTAGAGAATTGAACTTTCAGCCCCACTCTGTTGATCTCTAGAGAGGGGAAGAGGGGCTGAAGACTGACCAATGGCCAAATATTTAATAAATCATGTCTATGCAATAAAACCTCAATAAAAGTCCTAAATTATTGTGTTTGGGAGACTTCTGGGTTAGTGAATACATGAAAATTTTGGAAGGATAGCTTGCCCATTGAGGGCATGGGAACTCTAGCCCCCTCCTCCCATACTTTGCCCTATCCTATATATTTCTTCCATTTGGCTGTTCCTGGGTTGTATCCTTTTATAATAAACTGGCAATCTAATAAATAAATGTTTTTCCTGAGTTCTGTGAACCATTGTAGCAAATTACCAAATCTGAAGAGGCAGCCATGGGAACCTCCCATTTATAGCCGGTCAGTCAGAAGGACAGTTGACAACTGGGACTTTCGGCTGGCATCTGAAACAAGGTGGGGATAGTTTTGTTGGACTGAATCCATAACTTGTGATGTAGATAGTATAAGAATTAAAACAATTGTAGGAAATCTGATTGGTGTCCACAGAGATTCCAAGAATTGCTTGGTGGAGGAAAACTACGCATACACAGTATGGAAGTATCTTGTAAATAGTAGTGTATTATGGGGGAAAATTTTTTTTTCCTTTCATTTGTAGGTTGGAATTATATCAAAAAATGTTTTCAAAGCCGAGTAGAAAGCTTTGATTTGTCGAATAAGGGGTATTATTTTCAGTTATAGGGTAGGCATTTATAATTTCTGTCAATTCTGCTGTAAAAATAAGTTTCAAATATACGTATACTTCCTAACTCTTAATCAAATCCATTATCACCTTCCACCTAGACTTCTGTAATATTCTTCTAAATTTTATCCCATCCTGCAAGCCCCTCTCTACTACATTCTTTGTGCTCTGATCCTCAAGAGTTTTCATTATATTCTCATTGCACTTAGTAAAAAATAGAACATCTCTAACATGGCCTCCCAGATCCTACATGATCAAGTGTCTATCCACCTCTAGATAGCTCATAACAGTTCTTCACACTATGCTCCAGGAGTCTAGGCCATTCCTGAATTTCTCACATGCACCAGGCATTTCTCCTGCCAGTTCCTATACATATAACAATCTATTTTTCACTTCACTAGCTGGATTTACCTTCCCCGTCCTTCAAGTTTCAGTATAAATGTTGGTTTCTCAGAAAAGCCTTTTCTATTTCCTCAGTGCAAAATAGGCTCCTTTCTCTTATGATACTCTGTCCAATTTCTTCACATCAGTTATCAGAGTTAATAATTATATATTTATTTGGGTAATTATTTGTTTACTGTCTCTCCCCAATAGACTTGAAACATCAGCAAGACCAAGACAATGTTTGCTTTATGCAGCACAGAGCACAGCAGTCAATAACTATTTGATGGATAAAACAGAGACTGATGTGATAAAATAATGTTTTATGAAGATTAGTCTGAGAGAACTGTGCAAGATGTATTAGAAAGGGAGAATTTCCATATGAGAAATCAGTTGGAAGGCTGTGGTGAAAGGTCTGGTGTGTCATTAGAGAAGATAATATGCTATGGTAGTGAGACTAGAGAGATAAAAAAATTTTGAGAAATATTTAGAAGGGAAAAGAAAGAATATTTTTTATATTAGATATTGAGTTCTAAGAAAATATCAGCATTTCTACATACTGTAATACTACTTAGGTATTTCTAGGTATATTATGATCTGTAATTTTTTTCTATTGTAAGTTCTCTTTTATTTGTACATTTGTTTTTTACTCTCTATTCTGCATTTGTTTTTCTCCATTAGCTTAATCGAAATCAGTGACTTGGCAAATTATGCTGTTAGTGATAATCCTACAAAACATCAAAATATAAATTACATAAGCAGTTGCAAAAAACTATGAGAGGTACTGATTATGAATCATGTATGATCAAGAAAATTTTAAGGATAAGCATATATTTAAAAGTTTGTATTCTAGTTTATACCTGATTTCCTGGGGTTATGTTAATAGCTTAACTCTCAACTCTTCCTGTCAAAGATGAGAGTGTCCAGATTTGAGCGTGTGTGTTAGGTATATATTAAATCACTAAATTTTCCTAATTACCCAAAGTACATTTTTAGAAATAGGTCATGGGCTTATGTAATAGAATAAATCTAAAGTTATTTCCCCTCCCACAAGGGAAAATATGATTAAATTGTACCTTATGTTAAATATAAAATCATTGCTGAATGAAGGTATTACCCATTTACATAATTATGCAGTACTTGCAAAGGTATGGATGATGCATCACTACACATGATTAATCTAGTAACACTGGTGATATTTGTTTCACAGCATCCTTTTGTGATAGAAACATGAGTTATTCATATTTTAAATTTTAAGAATCTTACAAAGCAATATATCTAAATTCTATCGAACTACATACTATATTCAAACATGAGGGGCTTCCTCATGAATAGGTCAACAGGAAAATCTAGTCAGCTCAGATAATGGTATTAAATTACTGTCAGTGTAAGAAACTAAAATTTGCTTCACGTTGAGCTACAGACTAACAAACTCTGTTTTTAAGTATTTTGGTGCCCACTGGAATAAAATATACCTAGTGTACTATTCAAAAACCACCATTGTTTTGATTGCTTTTCCTCAGAATCAAAATGTACATGGCTTTGTTGAAGTCACAATGAATGTTTTATACCAAAGAAGTACACACTCTCACACACACACACACACACACGCACACACACACACACACACACTTTCATGTTATAATGACATTCAGCCTTCTCTCTGTATAATAAAGCTTGTCTACTTTCTTCCAATACAAAGTCTCCCTTGATCCATTTTTATACTGAGGATAAAAGGCAGCTTCTGTTTCTTTGCCCCACTTTGCCCTTCTACTTCTTCTCTCCCACCTACCATATTGCTTCTGTTTCCTCTAGGGTCAGGGAGAAGTAATGTTTAGATGTAAAGGGGCAAAAGCCACTATATTTAGCAAAAGTTGTTTGTGGTCTTCCCTTGACCACTGGAGGCTATTCGATGTTCTGCTACAGCAGGAATCCAATCACTGTTTTTTCTCTCTCAGGGCATTTCCATAGGATCTTTAGACACTCTCCTGCTCTTTCCCCTTCCTTTCACCCGTTGAAACTCTGAACCACACCTGGGCACTACACTCCCTGGCCACCTTTCCATGACATACTCTCTGTTCCTTCTCTATAGTATCGTACTTTAGGTGTCTCTTTACCCTGACAAGCACTCATTTTATGAAGGATCTTCTCAAAATGAGACTAGCCCAGCTATTCTCTATTGCGTACATTTAAACATGGAAAATGTTCACTCTTATCAAATTGTTGAGGAAAGGCAGGTCACTCTAACTGCAGCCCTCTTTCTTCATTCTATTGTCTAGTGCAGCTTAATCACATACATTTAAACTCTAAAGAACTCTGCTCTGACAGAAGTCAACATGTTTCTGTAGTTTACAGGAATCTAGGAACAAGATGCATACTTTTTGGCAAGTACCTCCTATGACTCGGAGGAGTCCTTTGCTGGTCCCTTACTTGGTTTGAGGAACAAAGTACAATTTTCCCCACATAGAGGACTGGAGAAATAAAAGATCTGTACTCCCTGTAAAAGACAGACAATTCATTTTTAAGACTATATCTCTTTTTAAACGAATTCCTTTCTATTAACACAACAGCTGGATTTCCAATTTTTCTTTTCTTAATGAGATAATTTGAAACTTGGCAAGGCAATGGGCTTAGGGCTGGCAAAACTGGTTCAGGCCACATTTTATAGCACCCTAGGAAAAAGACCTGGCACTACTATTTAACATATTTTCACACTTAAACTATCACTCATTCTCCTAATAGAAATGGCTTCAGACAAAACACTGAAACACAAAGAAAAAACATTCCATTTACTAACTATACATATGTCCTTTATTGATAAGCAATTTTCAACCTATTTAAAATTAATATTTTGCGC
>NW_011888792.1:5702392-5710289 GCF_000151845.1 Pteropus vampyrus | reverse complement strand
TTCTTGTTTGTTTTGTTACTGTGGCACAGTGTAAAATAATTTTTCATCCTTTTATCTTTTTTCTTTAATATTTTTCTTGCTTTTTGTTTTTATGAGGATTTTATGATTCATGTTAAAATTATCAAATGCACAAACTAGAAAACCTCTTTTGCATAACATTTGTAAAGATATTATATATCTACCAATTGAAATCCAATTAGACACTGGTAAAGAAGAAAGTGTTATGGTTTTGAAAAGTGAATTCTGTTAAATTAATGTGATTACTGAGATTCAAATGTTGAATATATGATATGAATAAAGGATGACCTTTCATATATAGTTTACAATGAAATCATAAGGTGATCACTCATTTTGCCCGAACAAAATCTGAAATTAATAAAAGAAAAGACCTAGTCAGTGTGATTGTTCCACTGTGAATTATCCAGTTAAAAGAACTGCTTAAAATATAAGGGGTGTATACTAGATGCGGAAATGAACACTTGACAGTGGAGTCAGCTCTATTAAATACACAACCACTAGCCGCATTAAAAGCTGGTGGGAAAATGAAACCTTGGAAATATATACCATTCCTTAAAATGTTCAGACCTTTTGAAAAATACATTTTATTTCTAGAAACGTAGCCTATGAAAATATTTCTGACTCTAGAAAAACAACATTTATGCTTGGAGATGTTTAGTAAATGTAACACTAAAAATATGCAAACTATATTAATTCCACTTTCAAGAATTAAGATATTTAGAACCCATTTTACTGAATTACAACTGTATGGAGGTTCCCATTTGTCAGCATTAGACAGATTGAATAATTCACTTAAACATTAGTATTTAGGAGTTGTATCATATTCAGAAGATTCACAGAAGAGTGTTTCAGATTCTTCTAATATTTAAACCAGATTTATGAATACTTGTGAATACGGGTATATTTGGATAACTATCAAATGTTAAATTAAGTATTTGCATAAAACTGAGACTTAGTTGAATATCAACATTATAGAATGAATTTATTGGAGTAAAAGAGTTAACTGAATAATATAAGGAAAATATAGTAAGTTATACTATTTAATAAATTAAATACATTCATGAGGTAAAATAGTCATATTATAAGATAAAAATAATTTCTTGATTCTTTTCAAATATGAAAATTTTAATTTGCTATTGTGATTATAGGGAACATTTTCATTACTAAAAAGGACACTTATTTCTAGCTAATGTGAGTAGTGAGCAAGAGCAAAGCTTGTATTTCGGTTTTAAATGTCAGCCAGTAGAGGGAATTGGCAATAGTGATACTGTCACCAAGTCATTAAGCTTTAATTCTTATTCTCTTCAAAAGCAATTAAATGAAGTAAAGACTTATTTTCTGAACTAGAAGTTTTGCTTGAAGGTAATTATGCAAATTTATTAAAGTAATACTAAGACATAAAGCTCTTGCACACCACTTGAAAAGACACTTTAGCACTTTATTCAGGAGTAGATTGCTGCCTTCAAGTGTGTGAAGTGTGTGTGTGTGCTTGTGTGTGTGTGCATACAAAATATTTTGGTAACTGCCTCAATTATTAACTTTAGTTGTTTAACATACTTATATGACTTTAAGAAAAACACACACAGCTTTAAGGAAACCAAAATAGAAATAAATGACAAAAAAACATATTTCAGTTAGAATTGGTGCCAGAAGAAAGAATTTTAAATTTATGAACTGTTTATAATAGGAAAGCAGGTAAAAATAGGGAAAAATGATTTGTGGCTTTACTTTCAATTATTTGGATCTTCCTTTCATAAGCTACATATTTTTAGCAGTAATGTATGTCAACTGCTTTTAACTCAATAGTGAAAAACTCACAGAGAATAAAGTGGTTCCCAGATGAGTATTTCTATATAAAAGTAGCTACTAATCTGTAGAAAAGAAAACATGAACCATTAGGGAAGCCCAGAGCCAGGAGAATGCGGGGAAAGGCCATTGAAAATGAAAGAGTTCACCTTTCTTTTAGGTTTCTCTAGTGACAGAATATTCATGTGAGAGTACTTTTACTCATTGAATTTTTCAAGAAAAAAAACATAGATCATAGAAATGAAAAGTAAGTTACCTCTTGTCAAAGAATATTTATAATGCCAATGAGGTGGTCTCAGAAAAGTAAATGAGGTTTGAAAAGCAAGAAGAGGACATGAAACATGTAGAAACAGGAGGGAAAGGTCAGAAGGAAAATAAATTCTTATGTAAAATTTAGATATAAGTGGGTTTTCATCTATTCACAAATCATCACTTATTTTTATTATTCATATTATTATGTTGCAATTTTATAGCTAGTGTAATTTTTGAAATCACTTTTGAAATCCAAGGCTATGAATGTTTTTCCAACACAAAAGATGCAATATAGATAATACAAATGTAGTTATTTTCTATATTTGAACAAACTTATTATTTAATATTGAAAGGATATTATGTCATTTACTATGTAAAACCTATTGGTGAGTATAGGCTAATAGGTTTCTGTCAGGTGGCCCCATTTCAGTTTAACATTGGGAGACATGTCCATACAAAACAATAGACATAAATGATTGAAGGGAGTAAGATCTAGTGTAGGGGAAAGATAATTGAGCTAGAACTCAGTCTCAGGGAAGTCTGAGGTCATAGAAGGTAATGGACAGAACGATGATTGAGGAATTAAGATAGCATTTTCAGTGCAGAGTATGTGTGTACGCGAAAGGAGGACTAATTTATAAGTCAAAGCTACAAATTCTCAAAAGTCCACAGAAGATGCTAACAGAAAAGGAAACTGGCAGTTGTGATTTTCCAATTTCCAAGTCTAATCACATGGTATAAGTGTGACTGGAATGGTAAGAGTCATATTCCAAGTTGTGGAATTTGACAAAACTCCATTTCCATTGCTAACTGGTGCAGCACCTATGGAAAACAGTATGAAGATTCCTAAGAAAAAACTAAAAATAGATACACCAGATGACCAGCAATTCCATTACTGGGTATTTAACAAAAGAAAACAAAAACACTAATTCGAAAAGATATATACAGCCTTATGTTCATTACAGCATTATTTACAATAGCCAAGATATGGAAGTAATCTAGGTGTCTATCAATAGATGAATGGATAAAGAAGATGTGGTAAATACATACAACGGAATATTATGCACCAATAAAGAAGAATAAAATCTTGCCATTTGTGAAAACACGGATGGGTCTAGAGGGTATCATGCTAAGTGAAATAAATCAGGCACAGAAAGACAAATACTATATAGTTTCACTTATATCTGGAATATAAAAATTAACAAAATAAAACAAACAAAAGAAAAACAGACTCATAGAAACAGAGACCAAAGAGATGGTTACCAGAAGGGGGAAATGCGGGTATAGTAAAAATGGGAATACAGTCAATAATACTGTGATGTTTACATGGTGACAGATGTTTACTAGAATTAGTAGGATGATCACATTGTAAGGTATAAAAATGTTGAATCACTATATTGTACACCTGAAACTAATATAACCACCATAAAATTGTATACCAACTATATTTAAATTAAAAAAATTAAAAAATAATAAAACCTCAATTTCCAAGTCTAATCACATGGTATAAGTGTGACTGGAATGGTAAGAGTGAAGTAAGATAATTTTTGAGCTAGTTTCAACAGCTCACCAGCTATTGGAGGATAGATGTATGTCTCATACTATTTATCTTTGATTTCCAAGACCTCCAAATGAGTTCTGGGAACAAAAAGATTTTATAAATCTGTTGATGTATATGGAGTGTAGTAATAAAAGCAGACTAAGGGTGATAGATTTAAGAGGCCTACTGAGAAGCAAAATGGTGTAGAAAGAACGACTTTAGATTAGGCAGAAAGAGTTTTAAATAGAAACTTGGCTAATTTCTAGTTGCTTAAACCTAAAATTGTTAATTCATGTAAACCTGTTTTTCATTTGTAAATGGATAATCATATTTATTTTATAGATTTAAAGATAATATAAAGGGATGAGTCTGATGACAACCAATATAACTAATTTAATATATTGTTGTTCCTATTAAATACATTTTTAGTGATCCTTCTCTCCCCAGCTGGTAGGTGACTTCAGATTTCTAATGGTCTGGGCCCATAACTGTTTCCAGCCTTTCATAAAGAAAGAACGAAGGGTGTTCTTTCTTTACCTTTACCCAGTTGCAATGGTTCTTTATCTGTGTCCTTCCCAGTAGTTTAAAGCTTGAATTCCTTAGGGGAAGTTCTGGGTGAAGCCTATGCAGTAGCCACTCCTTTCTTCCTGGCCTGCATGCTGAGGGAGGCTTTCTTAGTTTCCATCTTTGCATTCAATTTTTCTTGCGAACACTGGATAAAAGGCCTCTAACAAATCTGTGAGGGCATATTCCTCTTATGCCTGATTCCCAGGGATTTCATACTTTCTCTATTAGTTTGCTAGTGTTGCCATAACAGAATACCATATGTTGGATGGCTTAACAGAAATTTATTTTCTTGCAGTTCAAGGTGTTGGCTGGTGTGGTTTCTTCTGAAGCCTCTTTCCTTGCCTAGCATATGGCTGCATCTTGCTGTGCGTTCATGTGGTTGTCTGTGTGTGCATGTGTCTGGTGTCTCTCTTTGTGTGTCCAAATTTCCTCCTCTTATAAGGACACCAGTCATACTGGGTTAAGACCATCCTAAATCCTCATTTTAACTTAAAAACCTCTTTGAAGACCTTATTTCTAAATATGGTTTGGACACATTCTGAGGTACTGGGGGTCAGAACTTAAACACATGAATTTGGGGAGGAACACAACTCATCCCATAGCATTCTCACACTAGCCAACGCATGGCCTTTAGCAATTCATGATGAATTGTTGAATGATTCTTATCTGCTTGTTGTCAGCTCTGCATTTTTCTCCTACAATCAGCAGTGATCAAATAGTGTTTCTCTTTGCAGCTGCTGTCTTAGATATGAGGCTAGTTGTAGATATAAAACATCGATTTTTCTGATAAGAATTTTTAAAAAGTTATGGCTTTGCACATTATTCTGCTTTTACTTGTTGTTAAGGTAGGGATGATACTCTAACTTTCAACAATAGGAAAATGCTTTTTAAAATTAAAAATGTGAATTCTTGTTGTATTCTTTTAATCTTCTTGTGTGTCCAATTTTTACATCCCTCAGTAATCAATCATTGAAATACATTTTATTATGTCTATGTACATTAACCATCTAGGTAATTTTAACTAGTCTCATGTCTTCAAACTATATTTTGATATTTCCCAAATTGATACATTTTACTGTTTCTTTCCCTTTAACTCAACATATATCCCTATTAGACACCTACTCAGATATCTAAAGAGCATTTCAAACTTAGCTTAAAACTGACATCTGTTCTCAAAAAACATCTTCTTAGTGAGCTTATCCTTTGCCACTCTATTTAAAATTTTTATAATATCCAACACATTCTATCATCTTACTGAATACTGGATGACAAAATTATCTTGTTTAGTTTCTTTCTCGTCAGAATGTCAGTTCCACAAATGCAGGGATTTGTTGTTAACCATTGAAACTTCAGAACATAAAAAAGGGTCAAATACATAATAGGCACTCAATAAACTAAAAAAAAGAGACAAGAATGAAAGGTTGGAGATAAAGTTAAGAACATATCTCCAAGAGTAGGATAAAAATAAAAGTGATAGAAAATAGGAAAAATATTAATAGAAAATGTCCAAATAATGAGGGGGAAGGCACTCCAGAAGAAGAAACATTAAAAAAAATTGAGGTAAAGAAATTAGCAAAAAAAGAAAAAAATTAATATAAATACTTGAGATCTGATGGACATGGCTTATGAGATTTTTTTTTTTAAAAGGCACATCAAATGCTCAGAATGAATTAAAAAAAAATCACACAAGGCATATAATTTTTTAATATCAGAACATTAAATTCAAAGATAAAATCCTGTTTCCAGATAGGGCAAGAAGAAAAAAAAAAAACATGTCACAGCAAAGAATATGAAACTAGAATGACTTTAGACCACTCAGCAGTAGAAAAAAAAAAAAAAACATGTCACAGCAAAGAATATGAAACTAGAATGACTTTAGACCACTCTGAGTTGAGAGTAGAATAAGCCCAAATTTTAAATGCAAATGATTTTAAACCTAGAATTATACCCAGCTAACTCTCAGCCCTGTGTGAGAGAAGAAAAAATTTTCAGACATGCAATAATACAAACATTTTTCTTAATATATGCCCTTCTAGTTGTTAGATAATTGAAACAACTAAATAAGAGAATAACCAGGGAATACATCCAGGCAACAGGGACTTTAATACAGACGGATAATAAATAAAATACCTGGAAAATAGCTCTGCCTCAGTCCTAGGGAGTAGGAGTATGGAGAACTGGGAGGTGTGTGTGTGTTATAATTAGAATGTTTGAAAATTTGTTGGAGTATGCAGATGTATTGTTTATCAGAGTGTAAGAAGTCTGTTTGAAAACTTGCAAACAAATATGATACACAGGGACCTTTGAGAGGGAGGACATATATATGTATATATGTTTATATAAATAATTATATATTGATAAAAGTATTGAAGAGATAGAAATTGCTGAGGGTGATGAAAAAACAAAATAAAAAAATATCAATATAAGCAAGATAAGATAATATAAAATTATCTAGAAATAGATAAGTGTTAAAAGACAAATGATTAGTTTTGCCTAAGGGACTGAGAGAAGTGCAGCATGAGATTGTTCCATTTACTTTGGAGATTTTTAGTATTAAAATAGAAAATATAGATCTCCAAAAGAGAACATTTGGATGTGTTATACATAGTGATGTACTACCTAGGCCCCCTTCAAAGAAGTATTTGCTACAGTAGCCAGCCCCTTCAGAGAGCCAACTTGCTCTAGGTCATCCTTTTCCTGGTACCTGTCACATGTGAAGACAGAACAAGATAGAGTATAAGAAATGGGACCATTTCTATCTGACACAGCTCTGATAGGCTCTGGAGCTCTCTGCCAGATTTACCAAAGCTTTTATGAGACTTTCCCCTATACCTAATCCTGCTTTTTGTTTTCCTTTCACCGGTACTGATCCTCTATAGATGTTGGCTCTGTTTCTTCTATCCCAATTTCTACTTTTGAAGAATTTGAACTGTGGCAGTTGGTGCTTGAAATGGCCTGAGAATGGAGGTGATAAGATAATATTTTTTCAGTGGCTTACTCACTGCATGAGGACACCATTATTAAGTGGCGTACACTTGGTTGTACCATAATATCAAGCACTTAGCAGAGATGATCTAAGTCTTCATAGTAATTTTATTCCATGGCTAATATTGTTATCCTATTTTGTTGACATGGATACTGAGACTGGAAGATGCTAGGATCCTTATTTAAGGTCATGTAATTATTAAGAGGTAGAGATAGTATTCAAATCACAGCAGTTTGTTAATTCTGATAAGGGTCAGTGTTTGAATGACTACGTTATACAAGTGCAGAGATGGAAATAATAGTGCTCAACATCCAGAGAAAATCCAGAGAAAACAGCAAATCATTTTCCGGAACAAAGGTATTTTTTATGAATAAGCCAAACAATATACAGAGAATAGAAATTTATTTTCAACTAACTTTTTTTTTCCTGCATGTCATTGCTCATGGCTTATTAAAATACTACTAACTTTGACACCTATACTTTTAGTACTTGGTTAATTTTACTTCAATACAATAAATGTGCAAATCAGAACTTTGACTTCCAAATAATATTGTGTGATTTCAATTGTTTTCAGTTATGAACACTATCTACCTCCTGAGGTTTCCAGTTCCAATAAAAGGATATATCACAGTTAGAAAATAGTCAACACATCAAGAGTCATAGTGTGAAGTGGTTTTTATGACTCCCTGCCAGATGGAATTATTTGTAATGATGAACAATCTTAGTAT
>NW_011888792.1:5679445-5701807 GCF_000151845.1 Pteropus vampyrus | reverse complement strand
CTATGAACATCGCTGTGCAAATATCTTTTCGGATATGAATTTCCAAGCCTTTGGGGTAAAAATGCAGTAGAGAGATTGCTGGATCAAATGGCAGATCTATTCTTTTTTGAGGAACCTTTGTACTGTTTTCCATAGTGGCTGTACCAATTTGCAGGCCCACCAGCAGTGTATGAGGATTCCTTTTCCCCCATAACCTTTCCAACATTCGTTATTACTTGTCTTGTTGATAATAGCCATTCTTACAGGTGTGAGGTGGTATATCATTGTGGTTTTGATTTGCATTTCTCTAACAGCTAGTGATGTTAGAGAAACAAACATCTTTTCATATGTTTGTTGGCCATTTGTATGTCTTCTTAGAAGAAGTGTCTGTTTAGGTCCTCTGCCCATTTTTTCAATTGGATCGTTTGTTTTTTGTTGTTATTGAGTTGTATGAATTCTTCTTATATTTTGGATATTAGGCCCTTATCAGAGGCATTGCTTGCAAATACCTTCTCCTATTTGGATGGTTGTCTCTTTACCTTGTTTATGGTTTCTGTTGCTGTGCAGAAGTTTTTTAGTTTGATGTAGTCTCATTCATTTTTTTTTTTTTTTTGCTTTTACTTCCCTTGCTTTAAGGTCAAATTTATAAAATCCTCTCTAAATCCAAGGTCCATGAGTTTAGTTCCCATGTTTTCTTCTGTGCAATTTATTGTTTCAGGTCTTATATTCAGGTCCTTAATCCATTCTGAGTTAATATTAGTGTGTGTTGATAGACAACAATCTAGTTTCATTCTTTTGCAGGTAGCTTTCCCATTTTTCCAGCACCATTTATTGAAGAGGCTTTCTTTACTCCTCTGTGTTTTTGGCTCTTTTGTTGAAAATTATTTGCTCATATAAACATGAGTTTGTTTCTAGACTCTCGATTCTGTTCCACTGGTCTGTCTGTTTTTCTGCCAATACCATGCTGTTTTGATTACTGTCGCTTTGTAGTATAGCTCGAAGTCAGGGAGAGTGATGCCTCCAGCCTTGTTCTTTTTTCTCAGTATGGCTTTGGCGATTCAGGGTTTTTTGTGCTTCCATACAAATCCAATGATTTTTTTGTCCTATTTCTTTAAAAAATGCTGATGGGATTTTGATGGAGATTGCATTAAATCTGTATAACGCTCTAGGGAATATGGTCATTTTAACTATGTTGATTCTTCTAATCCAAGAACACGAATTATCTTTCCATTTCTTTGTATCTTCTTCTATTTCTTTTAAAAGGGTCTTAGAGTTTTCATCACATATGCCCTGCATATGGCTTTTTAAAAATTTCCTAGGTCTTTTATTCCTTTTGTCGAAATTGGAAAAGGAATAATTTTTTCCCCTTCTTTTTCTAACAATTCATTATTAGAGTATAAGAATGCTATGGATTTTTTAACATTGATTTTGTATCCAGAAACTACTGTACTAGCTTATGTTTCTAGTAGTGTTCTTGGGGAGTCCTTAGCATTTTCTATATAGAGAATCATGTCATCTGCAATAGTGACAGTTTGACTTCTTCCTTTCCTACTTGGATGCCTTTTATATCTTTCTCTTGCCTGATTGTACTCGCTATGACTTCCAATGTTATATTGAATAACAGTGGTGATAGTGGACAGCCTTGTCTTGTTCCTGATATTAGAGGAAAGGTTTTTAGTTTTTCACCATTGAGTATAATGTTGGCTGAGGGTTTGTCATATATGGCCTGTATTATGTGAAGGTACATTCCTTCTATACCATTTTTGTTAAGTGTTTTGATCATAAATGGATGGTGATTCTTGTCAAAGGCTTTTTCTGCATCTATTGGTATCATATAATTATTGATTTTTAATTTGTTTATGTGGTATATCACATTAATCAATTTGCATATGGTGAACCATCTCTGTGCCTCTGGAATGAAGCCCACTTGATCGTGGTATATAATCTTTTTAATATGTTGCAGTATTCGGTTCGCTAGTATCTAATTTAGGATTTTTGCATCTGTGTTCATGAGAGATATTGGTCTGTGGTTTTCTTTTTTTGAGTCATCTTTAGCAGGTTTTGGTATCAGAGTAACACTGGCCTCATAAAATGAGTTAGGAAATATTGCCTCCTCTTCGATTTTTTGGAAGAATTTGAGGAGAATAGTTATTAAATCTTCTTCGAATGTTTGGTAGAAGTCACTGATAAAGCCTTCTGGTCCTGGACTTTTACTTTTTGGTAAGTTTTTGATGATTGTTTCCATTACTGTACTGCTGATTGGTCTATTTAGATTTTCCAGTTCTTGATTCAGTCTAAGGAGGTTGTATCTAAGTATTTGTCCATTTCTTCTAGGTTATTAAATTTAGTGTTATATACTTTTTCATAGTATTCTTGTATGATCCTTTGTATTTCTGTGGTGTCTGTTGTAATTTCTCCTCTTTCATCCCTGATTTTGTTTATTTGTCTCCTTTCTCTTTTTTCTTTAGTGAGTCTAGCCAGGGGTTAGTCACTTTTATTAACCTTCTCAAAGAACCAGCTCTTTGTTGCATTTATTTTTTTTTATTGGTTTTTTGTTTGTTTGTTTCCAATTTCACTTATTTTTGCTCTAATTTTGATTATTTCCTTCTTCTGACTTTAGGGTTCATTTGTTCTTCCTTTTCTATTTTTTTTTTTTTAAGATGAAGTGTTAGGGTGTTTATTTGGGATCGTTCTTGTTTTTTGAGATAGGCCTGTAATGATATGAACTTTCCTCTTACTACTGCTTTTTCTGTGTCCCCAAAGTTTTGATATGTTGTACTATCATCATTGTTCGTTTCTATGCATCTCTTGATCTCTCTTTTAATTTCTCCTCTGACCCAGTTATTCTTCAGTAGTATGTTGTTTAATCTCCACGTAGTTGTGGTTCTTCCCGCTTTCTTTTTACAGTTGATATCTAGTTTTGAAGCACTATGATCAGAGAATATGGCTGGCATGATTTCAACTCTCTTATATTTGTTGAGGCTATCTCTGTGTCCTAGGATGTGGTTGATCCTTGAGAATGTTCCATGTGCACTAGAGAAGAACTAGCTTTTTTTAGGATGAAATTCTCTGTAGATGTCAATTATATCCATTTGTTATGTGTCATTTAAGGATGTTATTCTCTTATTGATTTTCTGTTTGGATGATCTGTCCATATCCGACAGCGGGGTATTTAGGTCCCCTACTATGATAGTTTTGGTCTGTTTCTCCTTCTAGTTCTGTTCATAATTGCATTACACTTTTCAAGGCTCCCTTATTGGGAGCATAGATATTAGTAAGTTTTATATCTTCTTGGAGTATGATTTCCTTTATCATTATGAAGTGTCCCTCAGTATCTTTCCTTACTTTTATTTTGAAGTTTATTTCATCTGATATGAGTACCACCACTCCCGCTTTTCTCTGAATGCCATTTGCTTGAAATATCATTTTCCACCCTTCCACTCTGAGTCTATATTTGTCTTTGGAACTGAGATGTGTCTCCTGGAGGCAGCATATGGTTGGGTTTTCTTTTTTTGATCTATTCTGCAACTCTGTGTATTTTTATTGGTGGGTTCAATCTATTTACATTTAGGGTGATTATTGAAATAAGAGGTCTTCTTATAGCCATTTTATCTTTTGCTTTCTGGTAGCTCGGTGTTTCCATTGCTTCCTTGTCCATGTGTTTTCTTTAGTTTGGTTGGCTTTTGTGGGTTTTGCCTCTGGTTCTTGTTTTATGTTACATACTTCAGTTCTGAATCTTTGGTGTATGGTTACCATTACAAATATGTAAAGAATGTTTATATATATACAGTCATCCATTTTCTTATGAATGTGCCTTATCTCCATTCCCTTTGCAAATTTGAACCTTTGAATCCTTGCCTTTTCTGTTATTGTCCCAATTTGTTCCTTTGTATGATGAATGTTCATTACTATCTTGCTATAGCAAATATCTTATTGTATAAGCTTTTAACACCTGTCCTTAATAATGGTTGCACTCCTCTGCTTCTATCTGCCTGCTAGTTGCCTTAATAGTTTTGTATTTTTTTGTCATTTTGTTTTAATTGAGCTGACTCCTTTTGGTATTTCTTGTCATGCAAGCCTTGTAGTGGAGAATTCCCTCAATTTTTGTATGTCTGGAAAGGTATTTATTTCTCCTTCATATCTAAAGGAGAGCTTTGCTGGATACATTATTCTTAGCTTGTAGTTCTTTTCACTTAATAGTTAGAATATTAGATTCTACTCCTTTTTTGCTTGTAAGGTTTGTGCTGAGAAATTGGACAATAACCTAATGGATTTTCTTTTACAAGTTACTGTCTTCTTTTCCCTGGCTGCCCTGAGAATTCTTTCTTTGTCATTGATTTTTGATAATTTTAATACAATGTGTCTTGGAGAAGGCCTTTTGGGGTATCTGTTGACTTCCTGAATTCCAAGCTCCAGTTCATTCCTTCTATTTGGAAAATATCATCAACTGTTTGTCTGAAAATGCTTTCTAATCCCTGCTCCTTTACCTCCCCTTCGATAATGCCCATTGTTCTTATGTTTGCCCTCCTGATGCTATCAGCTCGTTCCTGTATTTCTCTTTCCTTATTTTTCATTCTTTGAATTCTCTCTTCTTCTTTCTGATTTATTTCTAGATTTCTGTCTTCAATATCACTGACCCTTTCCTCCATTTTGTCGACTCTCTTTCACAAGCTTGCTATTTTATTTTTCATCTCTTTCAGTGTGTTCATCATCCCAGAAAGTTCTATTTGGTTCTTTTTGAGGGTTTCAGTCTCCTTGCTAAAAAACTCATTCTGCTGATCTAGTTATTTTTTCAATTCTGTGGTAGCTGTTATGCACATATCCCTTGCTCAGATGTGCCTGTGTGTAGGTTGGGTGCTTTTTGCTTAGTTTTAGATGTTCTGCTTATTGTTGTTTCAAGGGGAGAGATTTGGGGACATCTCTCATTCCGCTATATTTCTGATGTCACTCCACAACTTTTTTTTGATAGCTATTATATGGTTGATGGGAAATGACTTATGGAGGATACATGAATCAAGATCAATTCATTCTTTTTTGCTCTTTTTTGGGGCTATTATATTATTATAGTATCAGAAATCTTTGGGATGAATTGTTTATTGAGGTATTTTATTGTTCAATTAGCTGTAGTATATCAGGAAAGATATTAGAAGATTCTGATAGCTTTTTCTTTTTTAAATAGAGTGGTCAGTACAAAGAGAAGCTCCATGAAAAGAAAAATGATTAATCTGTAAAGTAGAAAAAAAGTATCAGAGGCTATTATAGGAGTAAATGAAGAGAGAGAAAAAAAATGTTTTACCTACAAAGAATTTCACATGGATAGGGCAAGAGGATACTAATAGTCACCACTGTAAAAAGTGTTTTTTCTTTTTTTTCTTCTAAGTATTGTTTTCACAACTAAGTATTCCTGGGAGAAAATATCATATAGTTTATGTAGACATCGTATAGTTGTTTATAAATTGGCTTTTTAATTTTGTACAAGAAAGCATTGACTCTGAAGATCTATTAATTTACTTCTTTTGCTTTAACATAGTTATTTGAATAACAATTAATAATTTTCCTGGCATTTAACAATGGCTTTGATGAATGACTCTTTCATTTCCTATATCTAACAAAACATAGGTCAAAGGAATACAAAAACAGATTATTTTACTAAGTGAATAATGCATTAGTGAGAAATCACTGAATAAGTAGCTAGTCAGAGTTGATGTGAAGCTTAAGAATGTGTTCAGAAAAGAAGGGAAGGTATTGCTGCTGTTCATAGTACTGTTTTATTTTTGAATGCAAGGTCCAATAGCTCTACTGTACTCTTGCTAGTGCTGAAGAGCTGTAAAGAGGCAGCTGAACCCTACTGTCACTATGGAAATGTTTCTTGTCCCGCTTATGCCCTCTTTCATATTTTGGTATTATTAATACCATGTTAAAAAGAGCTAAGTAACATGAGGAAATAATGGTGTAAAAAAGTTGGTACAGGAAATTACACTCCTTTGAATATTCATGTGTACTAGAAAATGGTGATGAGAAAAGTTAAAAAAATACATATTCACAGAGAAAAGATAATTCAAAGGACATAATTAATGGTGACAGTAACTGTTGGCATGAAAGAAGTCTCTGCATTTCAGAGACACCAAAAAGAAAATATTAAATTTGATTCTAATCAAATTACACAAGAAAATGGAAAAGAAAATCTATTAAATTTAAAAATTAAATTTAGACCTGTCTCTTTTTCTAAGCACTTAATGCTATACATTTATCTGCATGCCCTATTTTTAGTTACATACCACAAATTTGATGTGTTGTTTTAAAATTTATTCAATTTAAAATATTTTCCAATTTATTCTACATATATATTTTTAAATTTAAAAGTGTTGTATAATTTATGTAACCATATGGAGAATTTCTACTTGTCTTTCAACAACTTCTATTTTAATATTTTTATGGTTAAAGAACATAGTTTATATGATTATAATTCTTTAAAATTAGTACAAATTTCTTCATTATTTCTTATTATCCCTTTGATGTCTGTAGGTTGAGGTTCTCTTTCTCAAATAAACCAATGTATTCTTTCTTGACCAATTTTACTGGGGGTTGCTTAATTTTATCAGTCTCTTCAAAGAACAAACTTTAGTTCTGTTGATTTTCTCTTACTTTATTTTATTAATATGCCTGCTATTATCCACATTATTTCTTCTCTTGCCATCTTTGAATTTAATTTTCTTCCTACTTGAGTTTGAAGATTAGATTAGATTATTAGAAGATTAGATTTACAACCCATCTTCTTCTGAAGCATAATTTTTTCACTAAACATTGCTTAGCAACAACTTTTGCCATGCCATGTTTTTATTATTCAATGCACAAATTACTAATATCTTGAATAAAATAGTAAGTAAAGCTCTACGTTGGATTCTACAGCTATTAAATGACAATTTTAAGCAGATATATTTAGTAACTTAGATGAAATGAAAACAGTTCTTGAAAGACACAAAGTAACAAAGTTCACCCCAAAATAGATAACTTGAATATCTCTAAATTTACTAATGAGATGTAATTTGAGGTTAGAAAACATTCAGTATAGAAAATCCTGGGCCCAAAAACTTCAGTGGTGAATTCTACCAAATGTTAATGGAAGGAGTAATATCAATTATTGATAAAATCTTCCAGAAAATACAAAAGGAGGAAAGAATTCCCCAATTATTTTATAAAGCTAGAATTATGATAACAAAACAGAACAAAGATAATATGAGGAAAAAACAAACAAAAACACTATGAATGACTACTGTCATGGACATGGGGGCAAAAATCCTTTAAAAATATTAGCAAATTGAATGAGTTATATGTAAAAAGAACAGTACACTGTAATCAAATGTGGGTTATCAAAGGAATGAAGGTTTGTTTGACATCTGAAAATCAATTAATGTAAGTCACCACACTGACAAAATAATTTGTAAAAAATATTCGATCATCTTAATAGATGTAGAAAATTGTATTAGATAAAATTTAATATCATTTATGATAAAACCTCAGAAACTAGGGCTAGAAGGAAATTCCCTCAACATGATAGAGAACATCTACAAAAATGCATACTTGATACCTTAAGGGCGAAAAACTGAAAGCTATTATTGTCTAAGATTAGGTAAGTGAAGGATGTCAAACTCACACGTATATTTAATATTGTACTAGAGGTCTTGGCCAAAGCAATAAACTTGAAAAAGTATCTAAATGCATACAGCTTGGAAAGAATCAGAAAGTTTAGTTAAGAGTTTCAAGCCACCTTTCTTCAATATAAATAGATCTCAAAATTATTTCCATCTTCCCAGTAAGTTAGTTCATGGTGTAATGCTTTAGAAGTCTTTGACACTAGGTTTTAAATCATATTAAGTATGCATACGTTTTCTTATTCTCTCTTCACTTCCTCTGTCTCTATGATTTACTCCACATTGGAAGTATTTTCATGCTATCTGATTAGTCCCAATGTCCCCTTTTAATTCTTATGTTCTAGATATGTCTCCATTCTCATACCAAAAATTTCCCTGTTCCTCAAAGCCCTTCATATTCCCAATGGCTATCTAATTGTTCTTACTATTAAGGAAAGCTTCTGGAAATACTATCATATTGCAAAGAATTTAGTCTAATAATGGGAATTTCATTTAACATGAAATCCCTGGACATAAGATATTTGAAACTAGTCAGGTATTTCAGGAGATTTTTCTTCAAAATTAGTACTTTCAGCTGGTGCTTTTTAACACTTGATGTTTAGTCATTGTCTTCTCTTGGCTAGAAGAAGGCTCCTTCAAGATGGAAATTGTCATAAGGCAAAATCAAGAGAGAGTTTATGTAATACAGTATTATCCTCATGATGAACTTGGCTTTCTACATTGACATCCTATACTTAGCTAATGTATATATAGGTGTTTACCTTACATAGAAAAATTGTATTATATATTTAATATTAAATTTTTAAAATAATCTATTCACTGACTGCATATTGTCTGTCAGACATAGGCACTGGCACAGGCAAATAAACTTGCTTTCTCCATTTATCTTTCTTTTTATTTAAACCATATCTCATATTATTTCCCTTCAGATATATTTTATAAATAGTCCATGAATATTCATAAAGTAGAAAGCTCTCCTTTTCTCTTCATCAATTTATTTAAGTCTCATTTTATTGATATCTGTGTTAGAGGATTCAGCGGACATAAAAAAGTAAAGTAGAAGTGACTTCTAATAAGCTAACTTAAGTTTCTCTCAGGTTTCTAATAAAAATAATTATTTTGATAATAGTAGTAGAAGTCACGATAGTAACAATAGCTTCTATTTACTATATGACTATACTGCGTTAAGTGTTTACAATTACATTTACAACAATCCCATGAGACTAATAAATTATTATGCTCGTGTTTAAATACAAGCACAAGGAGACAGGATATCTTGCCCAAGTTCACATAGCTACTATCTGTCTAGCTGCCTGAACTTAAAACCACTCACAAGAGTTTTATTTACTGGCCATTACTTCCATTCCAATATAGAGCATTAAGTTGAGAGTTTCAGACAGAGGATAGTGTGAAATCCTTGCATAATTTTTCATCCCTGGCTGTGGCTCAAAATAATCCGAGATGAAAATGCATGTTTTTATATCTAACTTATAGAATAACTCTATTAAAAGAAACCTATGTACGTAAGTCATATAAGTATTGTTAATATTTTTAAGGTGACTGAAACTTGATCTGTAAAAATGATAGGGTAGGTCCTAAGAAATATTCAGAATATCATCCCATAACATATTATTCCAGAAAATAAATTTTGGTGCTTATATGCTCATAAGCCTAAGTAACTCATAAAAGGCAGTTAAATATTCTAGTTTATAAGGGTCCTTATTATTGACATAGTTGGTAAGAGCTGGAAAGACCTTAGAGTCCTTCTTATGTAACAGAAAGGAAGCTGACAGGTTCACAAATTATGCAAAAGGTTAAACAAATTATGCAAGTCTCACAAAAAAGCTATTGACCCAGTATTAGAAAGCCAGCATGTATGATGACTGCTTTCTTGCTTAGTGTATGCAGACAGCATGTGTGTTGCAGCGTTTTAGAACTGGCTTATTCCCAGCTCCCATCATTTTCCCCTCCACTGGCAGCCATTATTTTTACACATCTTTCACTTGAGAATGCTCTATCGCATCACTGATAAGAAATAATTGTCACCCTCAGCAGAAATATAGGAAGTGCACATGGTTGATATTTTCATTTTTAAGAGAATTTTCCCCCAAATCAGGGTTAAGTCACATTGATTAACAGGCATGAGCGTCAATCTGGTATTGCCATTGACTGCCCTGGACTTGCCTGTGCTTTAGTAAAGGATTTTAATTTCCAAGATTTGTGCTCTACTTTTCACAAGGTGAAAACTGACTTCAACTAGTAAAATGAAAATGACAAGAACTTTCCTCATTTCAATCCTCAATGTGAACTCATATTCACTACTGTGCTTTGTTAAATATCCAACTACGTCATTTCATTTCAACTGGGGCAACTTGTACTGCTGACATATTCTTACTCTATCCTTCAAATCTGAAAGCACTGCATTTCTCCACTGTGTTCTTACCTTCCTAATTCATCACAACGTTTTCTTTAACTGTATTTTTATTTTACTATAGTATAAGAATAATTTTAATAGTCTCAAAGGATAAGCTATGCATTTAATAGTCCCAAAGAATAAGCTATTACTTATTGAACAAAGAGAAAATATCTACAAATAAGACATTTCAGGTATTACAGTTCTAAAATATGCTTATAAAGCACAGCTGTTTGATACATTATTTTCTGGTTAAAGTTCCTAGTTAATATTGTGATGCTTCAAATAAAAAAAAAAAAGGTACAACTTATTTCCACTACTCTCAGTATGTTAGTCAACCCTTGAATGTAGGCAAGATAACCAGTTAACTTATTGTATAATTCTATCTCAAATCTCCTTGTAATGGTGTTGCCACATTTAGCAAATTAAACTATATAATACCCTAAATATGAATTTCAGCTAAGCAACAAATGTTTTTTAGTATAAGTCTGTTCTAAATATTTCATAGAACATTCTTATATTAAAACTATTTGTTGTTTATCTGAAAATTAAATTTAATTGGGAAGCCCATATTTTATCTCTAGCAATACTACTTTCAAGGCAATTTACCAAAGAATTTGCTATATATGTGACTTTCACTTTCCACTCTTACCTTCTCATCATCTCTGATAACAATCTTTGTAAGTTAATACTTTAGGATAAATTAACTTAATTTCAAAGCGTATTTTCTTTTGTAGCTTTTGAAAATAAATCTTACTTGACTATTGTGCATATATCTTTGTGTACAGTATTCAACAGTTATAACTGACTTAATCTGATTGTCTGAATGCACTGATTGCATTACCCCTCATTAAATGATCTAAAAACCAGGAAGTGGTATTACTTACTGTAATACCTAGATTGGAAACTACCTTATCCTTTGATTTCTTTTATTGTTGTTGTTCTGAGTATTTCTATAAATGGAGGTCTAATATTTTTGAACTTCAAATCTAAGTTCTTGACTACTTAGGAGATTATCAAACTAAATTTCTAGCAAGGAGAAAAGGCCTACTGGCTGTATTCTTTTGGATTTCAGAGGGTAACATCATTTTGAAATTATTCAGAGAATAATATTATAAAAAGGCCTTGAAATTTTCAGTTGCTATGCTATGCTGTTACTGTGAAGACAAGAAGAGTGAATGACACTTGCCTGTGCATGTAGGAAGGAATTAGAGCAATTAAGTTGCATTTAAGACAGCAGAATAAAGACTTTAATTTACAACCATAGGACTACCATTAATAATTATTTTTTATGAATTAAGAAAGCAGAGATTCCTATGAAAGCTAAAGTATTACAATTTTTGGATAGAGGAGATTTAAGAAATTTATAAGTTAATATTGATTTGAACTCAAATGAAGTATAATAGAAAACAATAAAACATTTTTCTGCTTTTTGTCATCTGCTAAAATAGTATAATAATCTGCATAGACGTATGTTGAAATTGAATTGTAATATAGTTTAAGTGTAGCAAGATAAAAAAATACTTGGTAGAGAATAAAATGAATTTTCGATGGTAAAAAAAATTAACAAAAAGGGTAAGGATGAATCAAAGAATAATCTCTTAGCCTTATCTTCTGCTACCCTTTTTTTTTAATAACTTTTAATTTATCTTTTCCAATTACTACTAATGTTTTATTGCTATCTTTATAAGAATACACTGAATATCTCTAGACATTTATCTGCCATTCTGATGAATCTGGTCATTTCCCTCAACAATCCATGACTCGAGTTTTTCAATTACATTCCTTGGCAATAATATTGACTTAAAGCAATTCCAAATTCAGAGATATCGATGATTTGGAATGTATTTTCACTCATCTTGTTAGTTCATCTAAACAGAGTGACTGGTCAAAATTCAGTTTTCATGCTATTCTCGCAGAATTATGTTATTTGTGTAAATCATCTCAAAGGACATAGCCAGTCACTGGAATTTTCATTTTTGATATTTCATCAAATACAGATTGCCCCTAAAACCCGTCACATACGATAAATACATAATCCATTAAAACTTTTTTAAAAATAATGTTACTGTTTAGTTACAAGAATCAAAGAATCCTTATTGCTATGGATATTTGCTTAATTTTAACTTCACTTAAATTCTATAAAATTATTACAAGTGCGTAATTGCATTTTCCTTACAAATAGCCCTTCTATGTTTTCCAAGGAAAAAAGTTATGTAAAATGTTTCTCTTTATGTAAATGAATAATAATGATTGTTATATCTCACTGAATACAATTAAATTACATATAAAAATTTTCTCAAAAGAGTAAAAATATACCCATGATATTATATACGGTAGGGAACTACTGTAATGGACTTAGCAATTCTATCATTCAAAAATATTTCTAGTCATCTGAGGTTTCTTGGGAAGGATACCTAACATCGAAATCTGGCACAATATCTATTAATTATAACAGAACAAGTATTATTTATCTTTTCATCACTAAGGAAATTTAAAAGATTTGATAACACAGGAAACCTGAAAATATTTACTGAATGCTGCAATGTGAATTATCTCTGTGAACTATTATAAATGCAAAAACAAAAAATATTCTAAATTAATGCTTTTAACAGTAAGTTTCTAAATTCACAAATTAGGAAATCATCTTTTAAAGTTTTTTATGGTTTCATTAATTTTAAATATGCAATAAGCCTCATGTACTCAGTATTTAGATGCATAGTATTATTTTGTATCACATTTGCCTCAGAATATTTTAAAGTAAAAAATAAGATATTATAGAACCAGTTTTAGCATCTGCCTTATCTCACTCTTTTCTTCTCTGTTTGAACAGTTATCCTGAAGTTGTTTTTTCTCAATATGCATGATTATATATTTCATTACCTAGTTATGTCCCCTAAAATATATAGTACCATTCTGTGTGTTTATAAAATTTACATAATTGCTATCATACTGTAAATATTATTTTGCAGTTTGCTATTTTCAGCATTATGTTTTTGAGATTAGTCATCTTGATACTTATAGATGTAGTTCATTCGTGTTAACTGTTTTATAGATTCCTACTATATGAATATACCAGAATTTATATATTACTTTATTCAAAGACATTTAAATTTTTTCATGTTTTTTCCATTACACAAAACATTAGAATAAAAGATCTGCACCTGCCTCCTAAATATATGTATGAGAGTTGCTTTATCATCTAGAATTAGAATTGCTGGGATAAAAAAAAACAAAATAAAAAAATGCACATTTAAGTTTTCTAATATTTTTTTTTCTGTGGTCATCCTAATATTCACTTCCAAAAACAATACTGAGGGATTCTATTCCCCTACTCCCTCACTTATACCTAATATTAATGGACTTTACATGTTTGTTAATCTGATTGGTGTGAACTTATTGGTGTGAAATGGGAACTTATTGGTCAGGTTTTCTTAACTTTATTACTGTTGAGCTTGAGCATGTATATGCATATACATTTCATAAGTCATTATGGCTCAGCTTCTATGAATTGCTTGTGTATCTTTCTCTAAATTTCATTGAGTTTTGTCTTTCTATATTGAACTGTGGGAGTATTATTTAATTTTTAGTAAATTAATTTAAATAAATTCTACATAGAAATATTTAGCAATTCTCTCTAATTTTTTATTAAAAATATTTTTAATATTTTGAAATAAATCTGTATTTCCCTTATTTATTAATTTAATCATTAGTTAAGAAATTCTTCCTTATAACAAGTCAGAAATATATTACGCTTTATGTTCTTGTAAGTTGTTAAAATTTTCTTGTTTACATTTTCATCTTTAACCCCACCCCAAAAGTGGTGAACCCTTTTGCTGGCCAGGTTCCTTTCTGATCTATTAGAATATGTGGTCTGCATAGTATTGATACTTTGCTTTCATTGAAATGTGCTTGGGGACCTAGTATAGTATGTGGTAATGTGTTCAGACTAATCCATTTTTTTCTTGAAATAGCATGTATTCTTTAAATATTTGGTATAAGATTTCATATATGCCCATTAGATAAACATTCAGGGTAATCTTTATTTAGTATGGTTCTTCTCTAGATGAGGATTTATAAGCACTGTTACATTTTTTTTCATTATCTGTTTTGTCCTTAATTTTTACACTCTAAATCCTGTTAATTTTTTAAGTCACATTTAATAAATCTCATACTAAATCCAATCTTCAAAAAGTATTTTTCCTTTTTTTCACTTAAGTTAATTATGCACATAATAGCCATGAGAATTCTGAAAGTGTAAAATGCAGAGCATCTGTGGTATTATCATCATCAATACTCTTTGAAAAACTCCCAATAAAGAACACTGCATTCAATCCTGAATATATAATATACGAATAGACTATAAGCTCAAAAGGACTATAATTTGCTACTTAAGAAGAAAAGGCAAATATACATATATGTAGAAATATATTATCCAATGTACTGAGTAATCATCCAAGTTTGGAGCAATCAAATATTGTTCATGGAAGATGTTAGAATCAAACTAAGTCTTGCTTAAAGAGTAGGGTTTGGATAAGTAGCAGATACTAGAGAATATCTTGCAGGGGGAAAAAAAAACAAAACAACAGCATCTAAAATTGTGGAGGGAAAATATGTTTGGTAAATATTTTTTGAAAAATAAGTATTCTACTATTTTGTGTTGATCAGGGAATTCCTCTCCATATATACTGTAGACTTCAAAATATTTTGTAATTTCAAAATATTAATCTGGAAGTTGTGCATGTGTTTGAGGGAGAAATTTTATAAATCTTAATTTTATTTAAGAAACATTTTGTAGTGATTATCTATTTGATACTGTTATAAGGATTATTCACATATTAATTCATTACTTGTAATTCTCATGGAATCCTATATTATTCTCCAATATTTTTAGATGAGAAAATAAGGATTATAAAGTTGAGAAATTCATATATGCACTCTGGTGAACCGTATGCTCTCCTACAGTATCTATTACCACCCCATGGATATATCAGTGACATTTTAGGCTTTGTTTTCTTCATTTTAAAGGCAATACAAGATATGGAAATATAATTCTAGGCTGTGAGACTAAAAATACTGTTTTATATAAATCAGTTTAATAGTTTATAGGCAATAGAACCAAAATTATCTAATTATGAGTAGTAATATTAATTTGTTATGTACAAAAGGAAGCAGATAATGCTATTGAAATTTTTAGATATACAGTGGCAGAGTGACATCAAAAGCATGGTGGCATGAGGAGTCCCATTGATCTCTCCCTTTGAAATTACAACAAATCGAACAGCTATAATTCAACAGAAGATTTCTGGCCTAACACAAACACTTCTGAGAGACGTATGCATCAAAGCATCTGAAGGTAGGCTAATAAGGCTAGCAAGGTAGGAGGAAAGGGAGAGGAGCCAAGACAGGTGGCATGGATATAGCCTGGAGCTCCCTGTGTGGGATTCAGGGAGAGAGGAAGAATCAGGTTGCCACGTACTCTCTGTAACCTGGAGCATTCCTGCCTGAGTGTTCAGCATATACTACAAGACAGAATAAGAGGTGTGGCAGCTGTATTCCAAAAAGCTGAGTCATAGAGGTTGGCTGCCTCCCCCCATCCTCCCAGAGCTCACCTTCATGTACTCTTCCAGAGCTAGCAGCAGGCCCAGAGGAAGTTGCAACAGTGAATATGTGGCTATAGAGCAGGAAGTCACCCGACTTGGGAACTGAGTGGCAGTCATACACTTTGGCTGGTCCCAATGACAGGGGTGAAGAGGCATCTGAGGCCTGGCAGTCACCACTACTGGGAGGAGAACAAAGCCAAGGCACACCAGGGCCTCTCCCAACCTACTCCACCCTCACCTATCCAGGCTGATCCTGGTAGAGGCACTTGGGGCACCTCATAAAACACAACAATGCATCTGGCTGCTGGAGCAGCATAAGATCTTCAGGGGCTCTTCAGGGGCTCAGAACCCCATCACCCACCACACTCTCCCACGGAGGTGGAGCCTTGGGACTGAGGCAACCTGTCACAGAAAAGACACACATCTCTCCAAGGCAAAAAGGGCACTTTATTTTTTGCCACACAGCAGAGATCCTGGAGGCCTGGACAGTACAGGAGGCTTGTGCAGTCACCTACTGGAAAACAAAAGAAAAACTTCTTATCTACCTGCTGAAGAGGGATCAATCTTAATAATACATATATACATATTTTTTCGAAAGCAGAATTCATTCCCATAAGTGCTTAGGCAAATAAATAATCCACCAAATACCATGAACAACTAAGCTGACAAAGCAGCTCAGAAAGAAAATAAAAAATCTCTAGAAATAAACAAAGATATAAAAATATGCAATTTAAATGACAGAAAATTCAAAATTGCAGTTCTGAAAATCCTCAATGAGATGCAAGAAAACTCAGATAGGTAGGTAGTTTAATGAACTCAGAAATAAAATAAAAGAACAAAAGGAATACTTAACCAAAAAGAATTAAAACTTTAAGAGAACCAAATAGAAATTCTGGATCTGAAGAATCAATAAGAGAGATGAAAAATGAAAAAGCAAGTTTAGGAAAAGAGCTGACCAGATGGAGGAAAGAATTAGTGATGTCAAAGATAGAAATTAGGAAATGACTAAGAAGAAGAAAGACTTGAGAATGAAAAAAAAAAGTGAAAGAATTCTACAAGAACTATCTGTTATAATCAGAAAGAGCAATATAAGAATAATTGGCATACCAGAAGAAGAGAGGGAGAAGAGAACAGTCGATGAGAACTTCCCAATCCTTTAGAAAGAACTGGATACTTGAATCCAAGAAGAGAACAGAACACTTAATTATCTCAATCCAAAAAAGGCCTTTTCTAAGACACATTATATTTAAACTGTCAAAAAATTAATGATAAAGAAAGAATTCTCAAGGCAGCCCGGGAAAGAAGATGACAGCCTATAAAGGAAAACTCATTAGATTATCATCAAAATTTTCAGCAGAAATGCTATGAACTAGGAGAGAGTGGAATCAAATATTCAAATTACTGAAAGAGATAAATTACCAGCAAAGAATAATATATCCAGCAAAGTTCTCCTTTTGATATGAAGAAATAAAGACATTTTGAGACATACTGAAGCTTAGAGAATTGTCTACCACAAGACCTGCATTACAGGAAACACTGAAGGAGGTTATTCTCCCTTGAAACAGACAGAAACAAGAAATTGCAACCCTTATTCAGAATAGGGTATTATAAACTTAAATATTACATAATGGTTAAATGAGGTAAAAACATTTTAAAAAGAGAAGACAAAAGCTACTGCAACTCAGAAATGAACTCACAGCATGAATAGGAATAATTTGAGACAAGAAAAACAGACAAGTGGAAGTAGTAAAGGTTTGAATTTGCAAAGGTGAATGAAGATAGGACTCATGCAGAAGAAAAAAGACTATTGTATACATGAAAATATTTTTTCACATAAACTTAATGGTATCCATACACAAAATAAATCCAAAACTGAAACACATAAAAAAAAGAGGGAATAAAGAGAAAATCACAGAATACCACCAAACCACAACAACAGACAGAAACACAAGGGCAAATAAACAATGGAGATTCTGAGCTACCAGAAAATAAAATATAAAATGGTTATCAAAAACTTCATATATCAATAATCACCCTAAAAGTAAATGAACTGAACTCACCAATAAAAAGGCACAGAGTAACAGACTGGATCAAAAAAAAAAAAAAATCTAATCATATGCTGCCTTTAAGAGATACATCTCAGCTGTAAAGACAAATATAGACTCAAAGTGAAAAGGTGGAAAATGATACTCCAAGCAAATGGCATACAGAGAAAGTAGAGGGAGCACCAAAATATATAAAGCAGCTACTAAGAGAACTAAAGGGAGAAACTGACAAAAACACAATTGCAGTAGGTTACCTAAATACCCTACCGACAGCTAGAAATAGATCATCCAAACAGAAAACCAATAAGGAAATATCAACCTTAAATGACACATTACACCAACTGGACATAATCAACATTTACAGAGTCTTTCATCTCAAACATATTATACATTCTTCTCTAGTGCACATGGAACATTCTCAAGGATAAACCATATGTTGGGGCACAAATTTAAGAAGACTGAAATCATACCAAGTATATTTTCTGACTATAATGCTTTGAAACTGGAAACCAACCGCAAAAAAGGAAAGCAAGAACCACTACAACCGAGATTAAACAACTTGCTACTAAAAAACAACAAGAGTCATAGAAGAAATAAAAGGAGAGATCAAGAGATACATAAAAACAAATGAGAATGAAAATACATGTCAAAACTTTTGGGATACAGTAAAAGTAGTAAATATAAGGAAAGTTCATATCATTACAGGCGTATCACAAGAAACAAGAAAAATCTCAAATAAACAACCTAACATTATATCTTAAAAAACTAGACAAAGAAGAATAAATGAAGCCCCAAATCAGCAGAAGGAAATAATCAAAATTAGGGCAGAATTAAATGAAATTGAGAATGAAAAGACAATAGAAAAAATTAATGCAACAAAAAGCTGGTTCTTTGAAATTAATAAAATCGGCAAACTCCTCGCTAATCTCACTAAGGAAATAAAGAGTAAAAACACAAACAAAATCAGAAGAGAAAGAGAAATTATGACAGATACCACAAAGTATCATAGAAGAATACTATAAGATTATATATCACCACATTCAATAACTTAGAAGAAATGGACAAGTTCTTAGAAATATACAACCTTCTTAGACTGAATGATGAAGAACTGGAAAATCTAAATAGACCAATTGACAGTAAGGAAATTAAAACAATTATCAAAAACCTCCTCAAAAGTAAAAATCCAGGACCAGATGACTTCATTTTTTAATTTTACCAAATATTTAAAGATGATTTCATACCTGTTCTTTTCAAACTCGTCTAAAAACTGAAGAGGCAATGCTTCCTAAATTATTTTATGAGGCCAACATTACCTTGATACCAAAAACTGGTAAGGATAACACACAAAAAAAGTAAACTACAGACTAATATCTCTGATGAATACAGATGCAAAAATACTAAACAAAATACTAGCAAATCAAATACAATACATTAAAAAGATTACATGTCATGATTAAATGGGGTTCATTCCAGGGGCTCAAAAATGCTTTGACCAGGCAAATCAAAGTGAAACACTACATAAGATAAAGAATAAAAATCATGATCATACCAATAGATGCAGAAAAAGCATTTGACAAGATACAGCATCCACTTATGATTAAAGCACTAAATAAAATGGGTATAAAATAAAAGTTCCTCAACATAATAAGGGCCATCTATGACAAACTCTCAGCTAATATCATACTTAATGGTGAAAAACTAAAAGCCTACCCTATAAGATCAGGAACAAGCAAGTCCTAACTAGAGCAAATAAGAAAGAGAAAGAAAGAATAGGCATTGAAACTGGGAATGAAGAAGTTAAATTGTCATTTTTTTTTGAGGATGACATGACTCTCTCTATAGAAAACCCTAAAGACTCCACCAAAAAAATATTAGAAACAATAAACAAATACGGTAAAGTTGCAAGATACAAACTCAACGTACAAAAATCCACAGTGTTCCTATACACTAACAATGAAATTTCAGAAAAAAGAAATGAGAAAACAATTCCTTTTGCAATTTCAACAAAAGAATAAAATACCTAGGAATAAACATAACGAAGCCATGTGGAAGGACCTATACACTGAAAACTATAAGACATTATTAAAAGAAATTGTTTGAGGTGTTCAAATAATCCATTAGGAGTTTGTCTTTTTAGTTTAATTTCTCTGGTAATCTTTTCTCTGTGTTGGCTTCATTCTCATATGGGTTCTTCCTTTTTCCCATATGCCAGGGAGAGGGGCAGAAACAACTGTTTAGCTGGGGAATTTATTCCTCATTCTTCATATTTTCACAATTCTCTGCAATCTCTAAGGGGGTGACATTGGGAAGAATACTTCCTTATTATATCCACACTGTATTAATATATTACTCAGGGGAGGAGGGATTTAATTAACAAATGTCCCAGGAAGAAGGAAATAAATATGCCTAACTCAGTAACCCCTTTTTTCCATACCTGTTGACCAGAGATCTGTCAAATCTGTCTAGTTTCTTTTGTTTTGCCATTATCTCACAGTAGTAGTCTCTGCTCTTTTATGGGAGGTCTGCAGTTTGGTTATACAAAGGTGCCAGTGCTTGGACGGGTAAATCTGCCTAAATATGAGACAGTACTAGTGAGCCTATTTGGCTACAGTGCAAAAGTCATAATCTCTAAATGTGTTTATCAGAAATAAATTCGAAATGTTGATCTTAACTCCAATGTTTCCAATGTCTTGTTTCTCATTTAATTATCAAATCTGAGAGAAGAAATTATGTTTTATTTATTGGTCCTTAACATTTTTCACAAGTTCTAGAGTTACATTACCCCGAGGAAGATCCTAGTGAAAGGGGATGCCACTTTTAATAATTCTAAGGAAATGTGGGAAGAGGAAGTAAATATATTTTGTTTAAATTTCCCAACCTAGAACCAGTTTGGTAAAGCACTAAAATAGGCTCTGTCTAAATCCGATCAGTAGTGGGTGAACATGAGTTCCACATGAACTGAGCGTGTACCTTAAAAGGAGTGCTATTCGGAGAAAGGGTCTGACACGTCTGGGAAATATTCATATGGCATAGATGAAAGAGTTTGGCAACTGGACACAGAATGAAAGATAGAATAAATGGATTAGAGTGAATGAATTCCAAGCTTTTGTCTTGAATGGCTGAGTAGATTGTGAAGTCATCATCAGGTTAATATAGAAAAATGAAAAAAAAAAATTGGTGTGAGGGGAGCAGAGATTGGATACCAAATGAATTAAATTTTTAAATAGTTTTTATTGAGACATAATAACATACAATAAAATTTAATTGTTTTAAAAGTCACCTCATGTCAGTTTGCAGTCAATTTTCCCTGACATTCCAGCACCAGGTAACCATTGATCATTCTGTCACTATAGTTTGTATTTTCTAAAAGTTCTTACAAAGAAAATAATACAATATGTACTACTTGTGTCTATCTTTTTCCCTCTGATCATAACATCTTCAATATTCAGCCATATATTTGAGTGTATCCATTGTATTCTTTTTCTTCATGACCTTAGAATTGTTTCATTGTATGATGTACCACCATTTGTTTTTCTTTTTATCTACTGATGGATATTTATTTCTAAATTTTGGATTACAAGTAAAGCTTTTTTGTATATTCATGTATAAATCTTTGTTTGGAAATATGTTCTTGGGTAAATATTTGGGATAGCAACTACAAGGTAATTACCAGTGTCATATGCATGAGAGAGATCCAGTAAAAGACCAAAATATTCCCCCTTTTAATTTGGCAACTAGAATGCTGTTGTAACTTCAACAAAAACTGTTTCTGTTTTGTGCTTGGATTGGCAATCAGGTCACAGTGGGTTAGGTGTGACTGGGTAGAGATGAAGAGGTTAAAGGTGACTGACTTTTCAGCATTTGGCTGAACAGGAGAAAGAGAATAAAAGAGTCATAGATATTGAATTGAGACAGTCTGTATAACCTTTAGAACAATGTCTGGTATATAGAAGGAACCCAACAACTATAGCATTATTTAAGAGAAGGAGTAAGAGAAGAGTTTGGTATTTTTCCTTCGAAATTTCTTCAGATGTCAAAAGCCAAACTGCATCGAGGTACTGCAAAGTCTGTGGCACTCAAAGAAGTTGCTCTGAACACATTCTACAATCCACAAATTTCACGAAGGTAAATTTAGCTTAATATTTACATTAAGAACAACCATAAAAAAAATGAGGCGGGAGCACATCCATGTAACAATCTGAAAACATCCCTTTGGTGACTATATGGAAGGCTTACAAATTAACAGTACATAAGTCTCAAGGATGTTTTTTTTTTTGTTTATAAAATTTTGTTTTTAGACATAGGAGAACCCTCTTCTCTCATACTTATTGACTTTGAATATTTACTCTAGTTCAGATTCAAAAGACCATTTTCCAGCTTAAACTGTTTATCACTGTTTACATACAATTATGAACATAAATGTTATTAGCCTGCTAAAAAGACTGCCTTATGTTGAAAGAAAAATTAATTCAAGGTTTTTCTAAATTCTTTTGGTTATTTTACAAAAATTACTTTTATTAATCTGATATAAAACTGAAGAGAATAAAAAAAATGAAGATCAAAAGCCCCAGAGAATAGAAGTCAATAATCTTTTCACAAGTATTTTTCTAATATTATGTTATTTAAATGTTGATCTCAAATGTTAAAAGTGTGTGTGTGTGTGTGTGTGT
>NW_011888792.1:5670696-5677885 GCF_000151845.1 Pteropus vampyrus | reverse complement strand
ATGATAGAGTTTATCAGATGCCTGAGATTTATTGCTTCACAAAGTATTATTATTTTGAAAATTTTTGGAGCTAAGTCTCACCTCCTTTCCCCCGACTTCCGCCCCGAGTGAAGGAAACACAAGTAAATATGATCAAAAGTACAATCTTTTATTAATGACTAGCCAATTTCCTGATAACTTCCCAAACTCAGACAACTAGTAAAAATGTATGAGAGAGCCTGGCCTACACATTCACCCTCCAACACTCACCCTGAATTAAAATTCAATTGGAACACAGCAGAAAATATGGACTAGAGAAAAAGCAAGGATATTTGGTACTGTCTTTCAATATAACGGTAAATCAGATCCCTTGTAAAAATGATGCTTTGGAGCAAAAACTGACAGTGCACTGGGGCATATTCCCTTAGCCTTATTACAGTGCAGATGTGGTTGATAGCTCCATGCTCATTGCCAGCATCTAATATCAACAAGTCTCTGCTTTTCTCCCTCAGGACTACATGAAGGCCCACCCTAGAACTGTGGGGAGTAACCCTCTGGGAGCAAGCCCTAAAAGAGAAATGGCATCCTTTCTGTCCTCTAGTAAGACAATTTATAAAGTACATTCTACAAGGTTCTTCAGGATTCTTCCACAGGCTGAATGCTCAGTTCCTCACAACTGCTACCAACGCATTAACATAAACTTTATTGGATTTTCTCTTCTCCAGGAGTTATTTCCCTTACTATCTAAATTCTGTGTCCTGGAATCAACTCTCAAGTAAATTCCCTGCACTTAAATCCTTGTCAGGTTTTGTCTGAGGGGAGACTTAAACCAAAACAGGTCAATAGCTCTCACCTTTAAGATTAGCAACACTCCCCTCCTCCCTTAGAAGAGAACAAACAAGAGAAAAAAAGAAGAAAGTTCTTTTTTCTTCCATTCTTCCTAAGTGAACCTTCTTATGTATCCTGAGTAAATGGAGAACAGAGAAGTTTCCTTATTTGCAGTAATGTAAACTGGAGTGAGTTAGAGATTTCCCCTAAACTAAGTCAACCATTAGGCATATTTCCATTATGAGAACTTAAGATCTACTGTCACAGCAACTTTAAAATATACAATATTGTAAACTATAGGCATCATGCTATACATTACATGTCATAACTTATTTACCTTATAACGAAGTCTGTACCTTTAGCCAGTTCCTCCCCTCTCCCCTGCCACCTCCCTCCATTCCAGTCCTGCCCCTGGCAACCATCTATCTGCTTTCAGCTTCCATGAGTTTTTTTTTTTTTTAGATTCTACATATAAGTGAGATTGTACAGTATTTTTCTTTCTCTATCTGACTTCACTTAGCATAATGCCCTCAAGGTCCATCCATGTTGTAGCAAATGACGTTTATTTTTTTAATGGCTAAATAGAATCTCATGTTTTCAATGATTACAATTACAGTAAACAGATACAGTAAATTTAATTTCCTTATGGGAAAATCATATATCAGTGAGAATCATTACTCACAGTATCAGGGAATCAATGGAAAACAATACCACGATCTCAACTCTTCCCTCAAATATGCCCACATCCATAATTACTTTGAATCACAAACATTTCACCCAGCTATTCTCCCTTCTCAGCTTATTTTCAATCTCATTATGATTACTTCTATTCAATATTGACAGATTGGATCTTGGACAATAAAAATATAAGCAAAAAGCCAATGCATTATTACTATGTGTGAACACATATAATTCTATTTTACTATGTGTGAATACATATAATTCTATTTTACTAAAAGGATATTGTATTTGGTGGAACATCGATTGTTACATCTGTTTTATAGATGTACATAATGAGTTATGATTTGGTAAAGCTACAAAGCTAGTTAGTTACAAAACTGATGTGTAAATACATATCTTTTGAAATCTTACATGGTCATATGCTTTACGACATCTTCCCTTTAGATGGAATTGCTAAGAATTTACTGTTAAGTGATCCTCTTTTCGTTGACCTCACGTTTCCATGGGAGAAGGTCCAGAGTAATGGCTTCTTCCACTGCTCATTCATTCCTTCTCTGATGGTCAATTGAGAATAAGGAACTGATGTTACTCAGCTCCACTCCTTCTGTGCTTCTTATTTTCATGCTCACAAAAAGAGCTCAGCCTGGTCAGCTAGCTCTCCACTATATGGTAAGAACAACATATTTTCTGCCTATGGGAAAATTCTGTAGTTGTTCAACTGCTCTAGTGATGAGGAAGCATCTCTATAATTAAAGGCTTCACGGTGACACATTAAATCCATATTCTCCAATAAAATTTACCTTTAAGTCTAACATTTCAATCTCCATCTATCTGTTATCTTGATTCTTGTTTTTGAACTCCAGAGAGACAGATGAGGTTTTAGTGCCTGCCCCACAAGGAAAACAATGATTACTTAAAAGTCATCTCACAAAGTTTAACGTGTGTGGTAGTTAGAAATGAGCAAATTATAATGTGCTATTTCTATATATTGAAAATATTTTAAGTACTCCAGAAAAAATAATTGAGGGGAAGGAGTATGTTAAATCAAATGAATAATCGAATGAATAAAAGGTAAACTAGTTTCGAGATATAGTTACATGATTCATATGTATTAAATAATGAACAGAATGTTAAAACTGGGTTAGGGGAGTAAAAAGTAGTAGATTTCATCTGAATCTAATATAAAATTATTAGTTCATTTTGTGCAAAAAAAAAGGGTACTAATTTTTTAAGAATAGAATCTTTTAGTCTTCCTACTCAAAATCTACATTTTACTTCCAAAAATGATAGTCATTATATCATGATATAGATATATATATTTATATCATGTATATATTTCATTACCATTAAAAAGCATTTAATTCCAACTGTGAAATTGATCCTTAGCAGTATGACTTTTGTGAAGTGTCCCACATACCACTTACAGTTAAATTGAATTCACAGCATGAAACCTATTTTTATGAAGGTGGAAAACAGAAATACAGCGTGACACGACTTATTTTAGAAAGACAATATTCTCTAAGTTATATGGAGAATCTCAGGTCTTATGGAACATTTGACTTTGGATAAGAATAAGCATTACTCTCCACTTCTCTTAATCCCTATCCACAGACAAAGAGAAAGATTTTTTATTTAGCTTATCTCATGGTAAAATCACATTCCTAAAAAAAACTGCTGCTCTTATAATTGGTCCAAGTCAACAAGATGGCACATTCCTGCATCTGGAGCAAGAAAGCAACATGGCTGTGGCTGCTGAATTAAGGGATTCTCAAGGGTGAAGCTGATATTCTTATCACTCAATATAAAGCACTGAGCACACCTAAAACAATGGAGCAGGTTTGGTTGAGACACAAGCCTTCTTGTTTATTTGGAATAGAATCACACATTCCTTCTATGTCCCCCATCTCTCCCTCACCCCTATGCCAGTTTCAAAGTTGAATGAAGTCTCCTTGTCCCAGCAGCAATCTATGTCTTTTTAAGTACGCTGGGAAATTTTGAGGAGAATGGGAATTTAAACTTTTATCAATCTGTTGGAGACTTTTATGAATCTGTTTCTAGAGGAGAAAAGATTTTTTTCTTTGTCTGTTTCACTGAGATGGAAGCCTTTCAAGGGTTTGGAACATATATGGTTATTCAATTTTAACTTCCATGTTGCATGTTTCTAAGGCCTTGCCTGTTGTTGCCACATTAACCATTAAAATACTAGCATCTTGGTTACTAAGACTGTCAAGTATATCCAGGGCAGCTATAATATTGAGCTCAGTTTATAACTCTGGTTTATAACTTTTTTTTTTAAGGTTGGTGACAATACGTCTGAATTTCTTGTGAGCTAAACTATGTGCATATAAAGATTTTGCCTTATTTATTCATTTATCCTTGGTGGTATTTTATATTCAAATTTATATCATAATGTTTCTAATTGACCACATTACCTAAAAATGTATGTTTAAAAGCCATTCTTCTATTCTATATGGCCAGCTTAGCGATCTGGGGTGATGCAGCATGTGACAATTCATAATAAATTCCATATTAACCTATTTTTTTTAGCTTCAGAGCTAAAGAAATTAAAGCTTATTGTGTATGCCACGTGGAAACACGCACTATAAGGAGAATTTGATGGTTTTAGTAGTATTAAAGTCAAAGAAAGCAAACAGAAATGTAGACTTTGAGTAAAAATAAAACATCCCTTACTCTATGAAGAACAGGATTACCATCATAGAACCTGCTATTTGTCAGGTCATCTCGATACATGATACTATATGAGGTACTCCAGAAAGAGCAATGCTGCTGAAATTAGACAATTTTCAGTAATGGCAACCATGTTAGTCTCTGAAAGGTGAAATACATTTTGTTGAACCCATGACTTGCCTCCAAAGTACCAACACAATCATAACATTTCATAATCCCATTTACCCATCCCTTCAGAAGCTGTGGTATAATCTGTTATGCACAAAGTAGGTCATCTTTTCCATCTCATTATTAAATCTTCCACAGTGGGCTTTTACGAAAATCAAATATTTTCTGATTCTGGGAAAATTTAAGTAGTCTATCTATTCACATTCTTTTCCCACAATCTCCTGGTCACTTAAAATAATACTTCTTTTAAGTCTTGGATATCTTGCCAAACATAATTAGTATAGAACCTCACTTAAGCTTATCTCTCTTTAAAAGCATTGTTAAAATAAGATATACTGCTTAAAGACACCTATGGTAATTCTTTCCTTCTCCCTTGTATTTTAAAAACAACACCTGAATTCTATAGCAGATTTCTGAATGTCTGGTGCCAGATTATTGGGCAGTTAAAAATTTAGCAAAGTTTGTCATTCTGTGAATTTGAATATCCTACTCACTTAACTTACATGTATATTCAAGATTTACTTGTTGTGACCTGATAGATACCAAGTTATTACCATAAAAGACTGACTTTATGACTAGATGACAAAATTATGCAGACTATTTTGATTACCATCTAGTATCCCAGGGTTTTAGTCTCTATCGAGGCCCAGTAAAAATCCAAAATATGTTTGTCAAAAGGAAAATTGATATTTTCCAAAGAGAAAATGTCTTGCTTTAAAACCAAAGGATCTGCACAGTAAGTTTCTTATTAGAGTGTATCATAATCTCAATTACCAAAATGTCTAATATTTAACGTGTATCTGAATATGTTGGAGATATTTTTTTTCCTTACCTTGGATCTGTTCAAAGTGAAAAGATTCTCTATCACCCAGTAGATGAATTAGAGGAGTAAAATCAACTTTGAGAAACCCACCAAAGATTGTGCTAATTTCTTAATCGTAGAGGGTACATGTTTTATTAACCATCGCTTCGAAGGAATAGCTTGATATATTACTTACACATACACACACACAAACACAGTTAACTAATATTTATTGCTCCTCAGATTATATTATTAATGTAGAAAATTAGCATTCAGTCATGAGGATGGTGAAATAGTCAATTTTCCAGATGGATTTAATCATGGTACAGAGCTAGATGATTTCTATATCCCAGGAGGCAAGATAGTCAATATAAACTAAATAGCTGCAGATCCCTGTAGGAAAGTAGTAATAAGAGTTAAATGGTCCTTTGACAAGGGTATATACTCTGAACATTAGTCATGGGTATCAACTGAATCCATTCTGGAATTAGTTGAGAAAAAACATTCCATTTTGATGATTCAAATTAAACAACTCTCTTCCAGACATGAAAATTTTTGGTTATAGAAATCAATTAAGATATTTGTGAGTCGTGCATTCTAATTACTGTGCTGATTCCACTTATCTATTACAGTACCTACATTTATGTTGTCTCCGGTGGTTAAGTGTCTTCTTGCCTTCGGCCACATCACAATCCTGTTGAAATTAGAAAACCCATTTCAACAGTAGCATCTCCAATAAACATCTCTGGCCTACAAAGATCATCTCAGTAAATAAATTTTCAGACATTGGTACTATAAGAAGTAATTCATATCTTAAGGTTTTGGTTAAGAGAATGTCTTCAGATACTCTCAGGAATAAATGTGGAGACTAGTGGGTGGGTCATAAATGACAATTTGTCTCTAACATTACTATCCTTGAATTCCTCCTGCTGCAATAGCATTTGACTTTAAAATAATCATCTGGGAATATTCTGGAATCCTAATCTATGATGTCTGGTGGGAAGAAGGGAAGGTATAACTCCTCTTACTAGTTAATGAATTCAGGTAATTACTTCCTTTTTATTCTTAGCTAATGGAAATTGCATTTAATTTCTCATGAGCTCAGCTATGGATTTAAAATAATTTTTATTTTATCTTATTATTGTTAGGCCTTTTTTTTAGAGATTTTGTTATCAGTAGGAGGAATAGACAGAGGTGGGGTAGCCAAAACTCTGAGAGATATTCCATTTTTCTGTTCAAACTATCTGCTTTTTATTACTTTCAGGATACTTAGATAGAAGAACCATAGCAAAGACTTTGAGCAAAAAAACTACAATATAAGTCACCACCCAAGTCCCAGTCTAATCCCTATGGCACAAGTTTAGGAGAGATCCAAAGCAGCATATCAAGGTTTTGAAAACTGAACTGGCTTTGGAATTGCCACCTCCAGAAAGTAAGACCATATTTGTAGTATGAACTAAACTAATTTTATTTCCTAAGAAAAAGATATCAAAATTCTCTTGAAAATTTATATAGGAACCTGAGTCTATGCAACATATTATTCAAAATGCCCAAAATACGATTAAAAAAAATCCTTTATACATGAAGAATCATAAAAATGTGACCAACTCTCAAAGAGAAGAGTCAATCAATAGATAATAATTCTATGATGACTGAGATGTTGGGATTAGTCAATACTTCAGAGCACCTCTTATAATTATACTCCATGAAGTAAAGGTAAACATGGTTGAAATGAATAGAATGAGAAAATCTCTTAGCAGAGAACTATAAGTTATAAGAAAGAAACATATAACTTTTAGAAATGGGAAATGCAACAGCTGAAAAAAATCAGTGGAAGGACTCAAAAGCAGAATGCAAATGACAGAAGGAGCATTTAGTAAGCCTTAAAATATATCAATAGCAATTATTCAATCTGAAGAACAGAGAGTAAAACTATATTTAAAATATTAACAGAGCCTCAAGTACCTTGAGACAGAATAAAAAATAATAATATTAGCATCATTAGATTCTCAGAAGAAATTTAAGAAGATTGGATCAGAAAAA
>NW_011888792.1:5665304-5670646 GCF_000151845.1 Pteropus vampyrus | reverse complement strand
AGACTAGTGGGTGGGTCATAAATGACAATTTGTCTCTAACATTACTATCCTTGAATTCCTCCTGCTGCAATAGCATTTGACTTTAAAATAATCATCTGGGAATATTCTGGAATCCTAATCTATGATGTCTGGTGGGAAGAAGGGAAGGTATAACTCCTCTTACTAGTTAATGAATTCAGGTAATTACTTCCTTTTTATTCTTAGCTAATGGAAATTGCATTTAATTTCTCATGAGCTCAGCTATGGATTTAAAATAATTTTTATTTTATCTTATTATTGTTAGGCCTTTTTTTTAGAGATTTTGTTATCAGTAGGAGGAATAGACAGAGGTGGGGTAGCCAAAACTCTGAGAGATATTCCATTTTTCTGTTCAAACTATCTGCTTTTTATTACTTTCAGGATACTTAGATAGAAGAACCATAGCAAAGACTTTGAGCAAAAAAACTACAATATAAGTCACCACCCAAGTCCCAGTCTAATCCCTATGGCACAAGTTTAGGAGAGATCCAAAGCAGCATATCAAGGTTTTGAAAACTGAACTGGCTTTGGAATTGCCACCTCCAGAAAGTAAGACCATATTTGTAGTATGAACTAAACTAATTTTATTTCCTAAGAAAAAGATATCAAAATTCTCTTGAAAATTTATATAGGAACCTGAGTCTATGCAACATATTATTCAAAATGCCCAAAATACGATTAAAAAAAATCCTTTATACATGAAGAATCATAAAAATGTGACCAACTCTCAAAGAGAAGAGTCAATCAATAGATAATAATTCTATGATGACTGAGATGTTGGGATTAGTCAATACTTCAGAGCACCTCTTATAATTATACTCCATGAAGTAAAGGTAAACATGGTTGAAATGAATAGAATGAGAAAATCTCTTAGCAGAGAACTATAAGTTATAAGAAAGAAACATATAACTTTTAGAAATGGGAAATGCAACAGCTGAAAAAAATCAGTGGAAGGACTCAAAAGCAGAATGCAAATGACAGAAGGAGCATTTAGTAAGCCTTAAAATATATCAATAGCAATTATTCAATCTGAAGAACAGAGAGTAAAACTATATTTAAAATATTAACAGAGCCTCAAGTACCTTGAGACAGAATAAAAAATAATAATATTAGCATCATTAGATTCTCAGAAGAAATTTAAGAAGATTGGATCAGAAAAACACTTGAATACCACCCCTCTCAAACTTCTCATATTTGGTAAAAAATAAAACAATGAATCCAATGATATAATTTGGCAACACAGATGATAAAATGTACATTTATTTCTTATATACTTCAGAAAAAGACATAAAGATGTTGCTATAACTATATTTTCTATGTCTGAGCAAGTTATGAAAAGATTGAGCATTTTAAATAGATATGAAATAATCAAACTTTTAAATATTTAAAAAATGTTTTCAATGAAAAATGTACTCTACTTAAATAGTAAATTAAACCATGCAGAAGAAAATATTAGTGAATTTGTATATATAATAATAAAACTATACAAAATAAAACAGAGAGAAAACTCTTTTGAAAATTAAGATAACAGCAGTGACTTGTGAAACAACTTTCAGTGCCCTAATATATATATGAATGGAGCCTCCCAACAAAGAGAGGAGATCGTAGGAAAATTTTTGAAGAAATAAAACCAAGAGATCCAAGCAGTTCAAAATTGAAGGAGCCTAAGAGTAAGGCACACTGTCTCTCCTCCTCTCTGCAGTTGAATGGGCCATATTCAGTATGTCTCCCCCGGGATGGAAGAAGTTTGAGCAAAATGACAGGGCATGCTGATACAGGGTACCATATACCAGCATGTCAAAAAGGAGAGTGAGTGTCTGAGAAGGCAGGCTGAATCTCTTCTGGGAGTTATTAAGATCTGTGTTTTTTTGTTTTTTTTTGTTTTTGTTTTTTGTTTTTTTTTTGGCCTTTTATAACCTCAGAGGAAGCCTGAGAAGCTTGTCTTTGTAGAACATGGATATCCCATGAGCAGATGGAATGTTGGTATACTTGTGCTTTTATAGTTTTTCTCATGATCTGGGTTCCCTGCTAGTTGTAGGAAGTAAGACTGGAGCTCCTTCTGTGTAGAGATCCAACTAGTAAGGTGCTGAAGTTGGTCTACATAAGTTTGGGAGACCTGATGGCCTCCAAAGATTCTCCAACTCCTGATTTCACACCCTTATGTAATCTGTTTTCATTGAGCAGGCTGAACTTAGCTACTTGATTACAGTGAGGCAGCGATGGTGGCGTATTACTCAGTGACTAGGTCGTAAAAGGCAGTATGGTATTGCTCTCTTGCATGCACATTCTCTTGAAGCACTTACTCTCGAGAGAGTCCAATGTAAGGAGAAACTATAACCTCTTGCCAACAGCAGGGTGACTGAGCTTAGAAGCTAATTTTTCTAGCTTGTCAAGCTTTCAGACAGCTGCAGCCTTAAGCTATCATCTTAACAGCATGCAACCTCATGAGAGACTCAGACCCAGAACCACTGAACTAAGATGCTCTTGGATTCTCAACACTCAGCCTAATTGAAATAATGTGTTTATTGTACTAAGCTGTTACATTTTGAGGCATTTACATGTGTAACAACTGACAACCAATACAGAGCCTTTGTCCAGAGTGGACAGTGGCATGTTCTTTAACTTACCAATGAATAGGTATTAGCTCTTTGCACTCAGCATACTAGGCCAGAACACAGGTTGTCAGAGGCACTGCATCATGCTTACCAGCTATTTGGGACTAAGAAGAATATTGTCCAAGAAGCCTGAGACATGGCTACTTGTGGTCAGAAACAACCAGCCTGGGGCCTCAAGTCACTCCATGTACCACTTAGCCATTCTAAGGGCTAAAGGGTTGATAGCATATAATTTGGGAAGCAATAACTAGAAATGACATATTTCTCTAAGACTATAACTCTGTGTATTCAAATTCTGAAGTGTATTCTAGAATAACCAAACTACCTAAAACAATGGTTCTTCACTTTATAAATCTACAACTATCTTGGAGAACCTATTGAAACTTAGGAAAAATTCATATATGGATCTATATTAAAAAATGCCATATTTTTTGAGAGAATTTGAATTACTACTAGAATCCACCCTCAGAAAAACTGTAGGCCATAAATTAATTTGGAAAAAATTATTTATTCCATTGCTATAAACAACTAAAGTTTCCTGTGGATAATGATTCTTGTTAGTATAGTTATTCAAAATTGAAATCTATTTTCATTTTACTTGTGAATGGGAACCGAAAAAATGCTATTCAAATTGACTATTTAATGTAATAAATGCATAGAATTTACAAGGTGAACCATTTTCAGAATGATGCCACATAAAAATACAGTTCACATACATGCACTGAAAGATAATTACAACCATAAAGTATTTCATTATTAAGAATTCATACTGACATTCGCTTTAATATTATTCTTTTATTAAACTTCTTGGGCAATTTGTATTTTAATCAATCATTAAACTTCTTGGGCAATTTATATTTTAATCAATCAATTAGTACAGGTATATGAATTTCAAAATGCTTTTGATCAAGTGTTAAAAAGCTTCATATGTTATTGTTCAACTGGTGAAATCATCCTCCAATTTACTTAAAATGACAATGACTTTGAGAAAATATACATACATATATTAATTAAAATGAGTTGTGTCTGCATGCCAATGTTTTATTTTTTTTGTTTGTCCTCTAGAAAGCATGAGTTTTGTTTTGATTTTCCTATTTTGAGTCAATAAATTTTTCTTGCTCTGTTAGTATATTATATGACTTAACTGAATAAACATTATATCTCAAATATAATTATAAATACATGTGTTTTGGTAATATTAAAATGACATTAAAGTTACTTGATATTTGGCATTATCTTGTTGTGTAAGACATATGTTCCTTTCTACTTCACGAGGATATCGAGAAGAAGTCTATGTACAATAAGAGACCCATAGCAGAGGGGACACTAGCGGCACATATTCTAGTTGAGCCAGAGAGTTCTCTTGGCTAGGCTAACTCAGCCACAATCAATCTTGATTATTTATCACTATTCACAATTAAAAGACACTAGAGCTGAGAAGAGGGTACCCTGGATATCCCTTTACAGGTAGTAGTCACTCCAACTGTGTTTGGATTAAATCTTAAATTCATAAAGTAAGACTGGTGAGAGCAAGGATGTCAGGTCTCTGAGCTGGTTCAGCATAGGGCTACTTAGAAAAGAAGCAGCTGAAATTCAGGAGACAAGAGCATAAGAAAAATCTATTCCTGGAAGAGGCTTTGACCTAGAGACAATAGAACATACATCAATCCTTACTTTGAAGCATGCTGCTTCTGTCCTAATTGGAAGTGGAAAACAGTTCAGAAGAAATGCAGGAGACTAGAAATCATGACTCAACTGAGGAAACCCAAGTCTCAGAGAAGCATTTCATCAAAGCCCTACTGAGAGCAAGGGTCCTAAGTCTGTTGATTGAAATTTCTGCATCTATTAAGATTGCCTGAGAAACTGGTAGGCAGTAGAGACTGACCCAGTTACACACTGCAGGGAACGAAAAGCTGAGAACTAGAAGGGAAGATTGAGAGGACTGTTTCAGAGTTGAGTCAGATGGGCACTTTTTCATTTTCAAGTTGAAACCTTATCTTCCAATAAGAGACCCTTTGCATATGTTCTATAATGTATACGAACACAGGTAATATGATTATTCCTAAACTGACATATTTAGATGATTTTTCAATTTATTTTGCTAAAGACTAAAAACATTTATTGACACTTGAATAAAAATATATCTCGATAAAATATCAATCATTAACACTAATGGAGCTCTGTGAACACTGTCCTTTGCATCTACAAAACAACTACTCATATGTTAATAATTGCCATTGGGGCAAAATGAAATACATTGAACCAATAACTTCAGGACACTAACAGGTTATAATAAGCCTCTATAAATCATACTTTTCCAAGGGCTGAAGGGAGACTTAATGCAGTATCTCCAAAACTTACTTTAACAGTTTTCATAGACACATCTCAGGCTAGTTTTTCCAGAATGTCAGTTTGGAAAATAATGTGTAAATTTAAATTATGATACCCAGGTAAATCAATATGTGTTTGTATGTGGTGTTATATTTAAACACTATAATTTCAAATGTTTTGGATGAATTGGTCAGTTATGCTGATCAGAAAATTAGAATGATGGCAGAGAGGAAGGTTGGTAGGATTATCTGTCTAGTTGGTTTGATAAAAGGAGCTAAATCTTTTGTTTTCATTTTAAATGTTTCTATACTACTCATAAAAATATTTCCACTTATCAGATATTTTACTCTATTAAAATAATCTAATTTTTATTAATAA
>NW_011888792.1:5644873-5665254 GCF_000151845.1 Pteropus vampyrus | reverse complement strand
ATTATTTATCACTATTCACAATTAAAAGACACTAGAGCTGAGAAGAGGGTACCCTGGATATCCCTTTACAGGTAGTAGTCACTCCAACTGTGTTTGGATTAAATCTTAAATTCATAAAGTAAGACTGGTGAGAGCAAGGATGTCAGGTCTTTGAGCTGGTTCAGCATAGGGCTACTTAGAAAAGAAGCAGCTGAAATTCAGGAGACAAGAGCATAAGAAAAATCTATTCCTGGAAGAGGCTTTGACCTAGAGACAATAGAACATACATCAATCCTTACTTTGAAGCATGCTGCTTCTGTCCTAATTGGAAGTGGAAAACAGTTCAGAAGAAATGCAGGAGACTAGAAATCATGACTCAACTGAGGAAACCCAAGTCTCAGAGAAGCATTTCATCAAAGCCCTACTGAGAGCAAGGGTCCTAAGTCTGTTGATTGAAATTTCTGCATCTATTAAGATTGCCTGAGAAACTGGTAGGCAGTAGAGACTGACCCAGTTACACACTGCAGGGAACGAAAAGCTGAGAACTAGAAGGGAAGATTGAGAGGACTGTTTCAGAGTTGAGTCAGATGGGCACTTTTTCATTTTCAAGTTGAAACCTTATCTTCCAATAAGAGACCCTTTGCATATGTTCTATAATGTATACGAACACAGGTAATATGATTATTCCTAAACTGACATATTTAGATGATTTTTCAATTTATTTTGCTAAAGACTAAAAACATTTATTGACACTTGAATAAAAATATATCTCGATAAAATATCAATCATTAACACTAATGGAGCTCTGTGAACACTGTCCTTTGCATCTACAAAACAACTACTCATATGTTAATAATTGCCATTGGGGCAAAATGAAATACATTGAACCAATAACTTCAGGACACTAACAGGTTATAATAAGCCTCTATAAATCATACTTTTCCAAGGGCTGAAGGGAGACTTAATGCAGTATCTCCAAAACTTACTTTAACAGTTTTCATAGACACATCTCAGGCTAGTTTTTCCAGAATGTCAGTTTGGAAAATAATGTGTAAATTTAAATTATGATACCCAGGTAAATCAATATGTGTTTGTATGTGGTGTTATATTTAAACACTATAATTTCAAATGTTTTGGATGAATTGGTCAGTTATGCTGATCAGAAAATTAGAATGATGGCAGAGAGGAAGGTTGGTAGGATTATCTGTCTAGTTGGTTTGATAAAAGGAGCTAAATCTTTTGTTTTCATTTTAAATGTTTCTATACTACTCATAAAAATATTTCCACTTATCAGATATTTTACTCTATTAAAATAATCTAATTTTTATTAATAAGATGAAAACAAAATTTGGTTCCTATTATAATTGCACCTTTAGAGTTTTATTCTTTGGATTCATGATGTTTCTCATATATTTTGACATTTTAAAAGTATTCTGACATATATTCTAATCTTCCGTTAACATATCCATTCCCCTACCTCTTCAATAAACAGAAAAAAAACAGCTTTAGATTTCCTTGAGAATAGGAATCTTACCTTATTAACGTCAAATATTTCGGCATTATCTTGCATAATAACTTAAGAAATTAAGTGCTATATAAAATTTTGTTGGTACTTGAATTGCTCTTAGACTAGCAAAAGAAGATAGTGTGTCCTGATTCATTTAACTCAAAGCACAACCTCTATCATTACTTGTAATATTTTCTGAGGAATTAATATTTTCTAGGTATTTTACATGCCTCATTTTATTCTTCCTCATAGCAATTCTGTATTAAATAATAGTACTAAATTACTAAAGTATCAAAAATATTTATACTAAAATACTATTATAATCAACATTTTACAAATAAGGAAATGTGGGCACAGAAAAATTATGAATAATTGTTTCTGTTATACATCTGCTGTTGAAGTTGGGATTTTAACCTATGCAGTCTGACTCTGGAGCCCATTTATTAAACAATCATAATATACCTCTAGCTTTGATACTAAATACAGAATATAAATAAGGTTAAATATCAATATATTTATAATTACCTATGCAAAGATTCTAAATGAACTATTCAAAATATAATGAAATGTTATACTATTTTTATTATAATGCTTATTATAACATTGTTGCCATCATTTGCTACTTAAAAACTTATAAAAGGAATTTAAACAATATGTATACATATAATGTCAATAGGTGTCAAAAAATTAATAAAATTCTTCCTAAAAATGGACTCATAACTGCAAAACTTCAATATCTATTCAATTATCCAATATACTAAATTACATTTATGATTGCTTTTTGTTCATTTCAAAATATTCTGCCCACAATCTTCTAATATGTTTCCTTCATAAACTTTTTTATCACAAGCTATTTGAAGAGGCGCCTTGATCTGCCACTGCTACCAGTACTTTCCACAATAAACTGCGAAGACTCTATTTATGTTCTATGTCTCAAGAGATTCTTCATGAAAAATGGCCTATGCCACTTGGGCCTACAGCTTTTCTCTTAATAGAAGCTAAAAACTATTTCTTCTGACCAGCTGGAGAAGAGAAGTATTCTGAGCTCTCTTTTCCTCTTCCCCTTTCTAATGTTTTTAGATTCATCAACCCCCCTTTTCTTCTTCAAACAACAAGTATCTCATCCCCTAAAAAGAGTCATAACCAATCACCAACTTTTAGAGGATCATAAAGAAGTATACTGTGTGTCACAAAGCTTGATGTGTGAAAATAATTTCAGGTATTAAATGACTTCCCTTGTGAACATTACATATCTTCTAAACTGGTAACTTTACTGATCAATATGAAACTAATGTATTTCATCAACTGATATCAAATGTTGGAATCACAGTTGTGTAGGTAATTTTACTTAGCTATTTGGCTGTGAGTGGAGCAATAATTTGTCATGACACTAAGGAGCAACCTTAGTATGAGTCTCTCTGAGTATGTCATATTAAGGTAAGAAGTATAAAAAGACAAAAAATTGAGAACCATATCATACAATCTATTAATATATCTATAATCTCATATGTGTAATATATACTATTATATAAAATATATTTATAATTAACATATTCTGTAGAAAATATATATTTTAAAAATGATGCAGTAGAAAATTTTAGAGTTGTAAGTGTATTTTCAAAGATACAGTAGAAAGTAGTCTGGAATACGGACTTTATTTTAGACAAGTAGTTTACTGGCATTTCCATTTCGTCATAATGATTTTAAAATTTATCTTAATTTCTTGCTTCTTCTATAAATCTATTGCAAATCTGGAAGTGATCAACTAAATAGTTCCATTTTAAAGGCTCGGTGGTGATGTGATTAAGATACCACATGTTATTTGAAATTTGAAAGGAAAGAATCCATTTAACAAGATGTACAAGAAGTCCTATAGTTGATTCTCTTGGGCACTGTTTTCATAGGATGATGATGTTTTGCTCACTCCTGTTATAAAAAATCTAAAATGCAACTTCCCTATTATAACATAAAAATAATTGCAATAAACCTTACCACACGATGGCATATTTTATAAATAACACTGTTTTGGATGGGTATATTGTCAACATGGTATGTTTGCTAGAAAAACAATTATAAAATATGTATCATCATATTAACTCAATTCAAACTTGGTAATATCTACATATTTTATAATTGTTAATATTTTTGAAACATTTATTTTAACTTGGTAATGACAGCAAAAAAGAAATCCAGCTTAAAATGGTCGTATCCTCTTTGCTACCTTGTTACATTTATTATCTACCTATCTACCTACTTATCTACCTACTACTACCTACTTATTTATCATTTATTGATATTGGCTCTGTATTAAGTTACTGTAAAAGCTTGTAGGACTTGATGGCTAACTAAAAATTGGAATGTAGCAATGGGGCTGCTCTGTTGGAGTAATGTAAATTGTACTTATAAACACACAAACCTTAAAAAAAAAATTCTAGGATGTCAGTTAAGAGAGAGACTGGATACAGAAAAAGTGTTATTTCTGAGCAAAGTCCCAGAAGATGCAAAGATCAGATCAAGATTACAGGTACTTAATTTGTTTTGGAAGGAATATGTGAAGCGGACTTGTTGAGGTTGGGAATGGAAGAATGAGTGGAGAGGGAGTGGTTTGAAACTATAAATCATGAGATGCTGCCATAGCAGTACCATCTGTAAGTGAGTAATTTATATTAAAGTGACCACTAAAATACGCATTTTTAATTTTGTATAAGTATTTTACATAGTGTGCCTTTGGGGACTTAAATTTACATGTCCTCAATCCTCTAAAACAATTTTTAATCTGAATAAAAAACTGAAACTGAGCTGAACAGGGCTTCATTTCAACATTAAGTCATTTAAGGTTTAAGAATGTCTTGAAAGCATTTAAGGCAAAGAACAACAACAAAAATATCTTAAATAATAAGATTTAAATATAAAAATTAACAGCCACGAGGTTTTAAATATTGGGTAACACCATCCTCTTGGACTTCTTGTCATGTATACTTCCTCTGAGTAGCAATGACTTTCAACATAAACTTATATAATTAAGAAACAGCTAGTATTATATAAATTAGAAATCAATAAAACCATTCTAAAAGACTCGAAGACAGCACAGAGTATATGCAGTCACTTTACTTATAATGAAAAGTGGTATCTGAGCTGAGTAAAGAATGATTAAGAAGTCAATAGGACCCTCACTATGCCGTAAGCTCCATGAGATGGCCTGACCTTGTCAACAAGCATACTCCAGCCCAGAGGGTCTGGCACGTAGTGCGGTTCAATGAATATTGATATAATAAGTACAGAAATATTATTTTCTCTTTAGCATTTTTCATAGCTTTATTTTTATAAGTTTGACTATTATCCATTCATTAATTTTTATTATGTTACTAAGCAAATAGCTTGCTCATTGATTGATTTTATAACCTTTTAGAAAAGGGATCCATGGAGAACATCAAGAATTCACTGATTTCTATTTGTTAGATTTCTGTTTTTGTCCCATCTGGGACAACAGTATATTTGGCCATGCTACTCTTAAACAGTTACATGTATGAAATATAGTTCCATGTGTAGTAGCATATGTGGTAACACAGACTGCATATTGAATTGGGATTTCATTGCAGGGGAGCTATAGGAATAGCAGCACTTTAAAAAGTGACAAAGCAAACATGGTAGTGCTTATTAATCTGCCATATCTCCTGCCAGTCATGTGGTTGGAAGATGGCTACCTGCTGTTGGAATATGTCTTAGCTCCAAAACAACTGAGGGTTTTAACTAGTTTAATTAAAAGGCTCTGAAAAGTTTGGGCTATGTAGAGTGAAGGGAGCCTTCACATCATTACCTCAAAACAAGGCTTAAAGAAGACACTTCATCCATTATCAATTCTTTATTCATGCTAAACGGTATATGTTTTTGAAACTTTGCTATTAGGATTTAGGGGGAATGCACAAATTGTTGAAAACAACAAAAAATAGTTTGGACACTATATAACATATTTGAGTCTCTTATTACCTTTTAATACAAACTTTTTTTTTTAGTATCATGCCATTGTTAACTCATTTGTATTCATTATAATAGCACTAGTCATAACGAATGCATTTGGAATTAATATGGATGCCACATGTACTTTCACAGAAATTCTAATGTAATTCCATGTTAATTTAATGTTCTATTCAAATAAAGTGCAACTGTTTTAAGTCATATAATAATGCCATTGTGTAGAGCTGTAAAGATTATAACAGTATAGATTTTCTCCAGAGAATTGTGATACTCTCAGAAGTGGCATTTCTCAGCTTCCACAGGCAGCCTAATGTCTATGATCGTAGGCTACTAATAGCTCTCTGAATGATGTGTGGGGTCCTCCACTGGGCTATGGCTCAGTTATTCAGCATGGGAATTACATCAGATTAAAGATACAGCCTCAGAGTAAGCTGTTATTTATATGTTCTTCTGAGTTTAATTGTTAAGTATGAGCTATAGAAATTTACTTGTTATAAGCAATTACAATAGTCCAAATATTCAACATCTTTAATACTTTGTTCAAGTACACAGACTCTACTATTGTTTTGATTTGAAATTAATACTTTTCATCCATTAACTTATCTGTAAATTGTTGCATGGACAGTAATGTTTAGAAGAATAAGCTATTTATGCAGAAGAGAAGATAACAAGGTTAGTAAAAAAAATGGCTAAATAAATTTAGGAAATAGTATAAAAACTTATAAGGAAAGACAGAGAGAGATGAGAGAGACAGACAGAGATGAGAGAGAGCGCGAAAGAGAGAAAGAGAGGGAGAGAGACCAATAATAATCTAGTTTATGTACAGAATGTTTTGTATTCTAGCAATAGTGTAGTAGGGTACCTAGAAAGAGACCAGAGTTTGGAGAGAGATAGTTAACTTTTCAGTGAAGGTTAAATAGTAGATGGACCATTACCAGTTGCTCAAGCACCAAAATCCTTACCTTAAGGCAATGTTATTATGGTGATAAAATCACATGCGAATGAAGAAAATAGTGTTTAGAAGCAGTGTTTCCTCCCTAGTCTATTTAGTGTCAACACCCTTGAATTAGCAAAGCTTTGTGCAACAAAAAATAAAATGTAAGTCTAGGCACTCAGGAAATTTTGTAGGTAAAATGCATCTCTATTGTTTCTCCCAATATTTTATTCATACCCAGTGTCAACAAATCAGTAATTTGCATATTTATATGGTCTCATAGAATTTTCAGTAAGAATGTAATATGAGAATTTGAATTTAAATATGGCAAATTGGTGATAAAGTATGCTTATGAGAATATGCTATAGCAGTGTAAAAATTGAAAATTGGTATGAAATATGTCTACGAAATTCGCAGTTGAGGGTGGAACTCAATTTATGATAATGCTAAATTCCATAAATAAAATTAATGCTATTAATAATCCAACAAGCTCCTTTCTCTAACTTTGCCATGTAGAGATTCTAATAGTAGAAAGTGGGATATCTAACGGCACAGAGCACAATTTGTCAAAATAGACATAATACATTTGAAGGATCTAAAATTCACATGTCATCTTGTCTCTACTGTACATATCCACATTAATTTTAAAATAGCGTCTGGGGAAATCTTGCTGGTTGCTACTGGGAAAACTGTGGTGCAATTTCTTGCTGAAAATTCAACTTGCATAGCTGGAATAACACAGCAAATTTTAAGGGTGGCATTTACTACTGGTCAGTCTCTTTTACTATCCTAAAATAGCAAATGCCATTTTCTTGATCCCATATTCTTATTATCATTAAATTACACTACTGAAAATTCTTTCCTAAGTAACAGTTTTTAAGAACAATCATCCAATTCACAAACTCTGTTTCCACTTAATAACATTGCCAGTGTCATGAAAACAATAATTAGTCTTGAAGTTGTGACACGCAGATAAGTAATTAAAAATATCTGCTAAATGAACTAAATTACAAACTATTTTCATATTATTACGGAAAACAGAAAATTCATCCCTTACCATGTTTAAGATCTTTATTATGATATATTTTCATTTTTTGTGAATGAAAATAACCAAAAGCTTGAAAATGTTAACCATAAATACCATTCCCATGTCCAGCAAAAATAGTCTATAACTAGACAGAGTTGGAAATTTTCTATTACATTCTGTTAAATATCAAATTTGTATTTTAAAAATAAGTATTTAAAAAGCAAACCCACATTTTTTTCTAGTTTACTACATATATGTCACCATAAAAATAACACTAGCATATCCTTTGGAATGATGCAGGATCTGACAGTGCTTTCCTGTGCTCACTGCTTGGAATTTATATTGTATTTGATATAAGCTTCAAAGATGTATTGATTGGGTTAATTTTTAATTGTGATTGATAAAAATTTCTTTCCTTAACCTCCACTTCCACAAGATGGAGTAAACACTTTTTTATTCCTCACTTTAAATACAATGAAAATCCTTAGACTTCATATATAAAAAAAACCGCAAGGCTCTGAAAGGTAGAAAGAAGGCAGACTGTCATGGAATGACACAGTGGTAAGTTGTCTGAGTTTTCTTTTTGCCTTATATACCCCCAAGATGGAGCAGAAGAAGCTGGCAATGGAAACAGCACCCTTGCCTACAAAGTTACCCCAACAAAAGTTTGCTCTCTCTAGAAACACCCAAACTTTTCCCATGGGCTAGTGGTTAAATAAACAAGAATAACCATGTCATGGATTGCTATTCAGCAGTTAAAAGAAACAAACTATAGATACATGCAACAACTTGGATGGATCTCCAGAGATTTATGCCTAGTGAAAAATTCAATTCTAAAAGGTTATTTACAGTTTGATTCTGTTTGTATAATATTCTTGAAATGACAAAATTATAAAAATTGTTGCCAGGGATTAAGGAAGGACTGGACCAGAGGGAAGTGTTTATGTGGCTATAAAAGTACTACATGAGGATCCCTGTGGTAATGAAAATGTTCTATATCTTTCTTGTATTAATGTCAACATCCTGGTTGTGACATTATACTATAATTTTTCAAGATAATACCATTGGAAGTAAATGGGTAAAAAGGTACATGGAATCTCTATTATCTTTTTTACAACTGCATATGGATCTTTAATTACCTCAAAATAAAAAAGTTAATTAAAATATTTTTATGTTTATTTTTATTTGTACTTCTCAGGTTGATTAATCCTATCTACTAGTGATTCATTTGCAATATCTAAATTTGCAAATTACATCCTACTTAAAGGCTCAGGGAAAACATGGCATCTATGACAAAAACTGATGATTTCAGGTTACTCTTAATCTCTGTTAATATATTTTAAAATTTGCATTTCTTCATGCTCATATTTCAAACTTTCTACTTTTAGTCTCTAAATTCCCTTGGGAAAATATATACAAATTTAAGTATTGCTGTTCTTTAAAATGTGAAAAAAAGTTAACACCAATATCAACACTAATATTATTGCATTATAGAATGAAAGGTGAAATTCTACAACTGCAGTTTTACATTTAGAGCTAAAATAATTAGTCAATTTTGTATTTGAAAATACTGCATGTGTGAGATAGAGAGAGATAAAGATAGAGAGAAGAGAGACATAGTTTGTGGGAGAAAAACAACACATGGTTTTACATAACACATGGTTAGTATCAAACCTTCAAAAAGAAGTAAAAAAGTTTTGTTCTTTAGAATGAGTTTGTGATTTGGGGCATTTTGATTATCAGCAGAGACGCTAGCCATTCTAGCTTGTTGTTCTAGTTGGACTAGGACTCTCTATGGGACCACTGGCATTAGCACCTTTCTATCAGCAGTAACAGACCTTGTTCAGTAGGATTAAGTTGCAACATTAATAGCCTGACAGATCCAAATTACAGAATAATACTAAGTTTTCAAGCACTATATCTCATAAAATGTACTCATAAAAAATTAAGTTTTCTCTGGCAACCCAATGCATATTGACTGATAACTTGCATTGATGGTGAATGATAAAATCTTATGACAGCATAGAATTTGAACACTTTATTCCTTGAAGCTCTAAGAAATATAGATACTTCTCAGTAAGATAATCCATATTTATCTTGGGGTTTTGATTATCCCGATTCAGAAACCTGCAGCTCCCTTCAGTCACAAGTAACTGTTTAAGAGCATGGGGCTTGTTTTGAGTTCTACATATTTAATGAATTTAGCTTGGTTCCCTCTGTACTGGCTATGCTTGGTAATTTTTATAATGAATGTATATGTTCACAATAACTATGCAACCAGAACAAACCTGGCTAACCATAGAGGGTTGTAATATATACTACTAAATTTATCATGTGATTAAACCACATTGATGAGTAGGCCATTAGAGACAAGTTGGCTTCTTTTCCATGGCCTAATTGATGCCACCTACATTGCTACATAACTAGATGGTCCTTGAGGAAATACCAAAGCAATGACCAGGGTTACCACATATGTCTGCAGGTGTTGTGTTCAATGCCAATCTGAATAAAGGTGAACTACTAAAAAGTGTGAAATCCAGATTTCTTTCCAATCTCCAAACAATGAACTCTGGCAGTACTACATTAGGCCTAAAGGAAGAAGCACTTCATTTAATTGTTTTCCGAGAGAGCTCTCCTTTTTCTAATGGCACAAAGGTTTATTCTGTGTTATCCTTGTGTCCTCTAATGACCAATGCATTTTATTGAACAAATATTCACTGAGTCCTGATATAATATCATTAATCTGGCATATACTGACAGTATAAAAATAAATGATTCTAAGTATGTCATCAAGTAATTCATAATCTAATTTAAATGCTGATATATGCAAAGACCTAACAGTATAATTAGTGTACTGAGGGAGAAAAGAAGAAAATCTGATAGACCTCTGGACTCAAATTTTCATAGAAAGTAAATATTTTGATAGCAAGCATCTCCTGGTATACACAATTATTCTTTATTTTTCTCCTTTTAAATATAATTTTCTTATTTTTTTGCAATTTTTTTTTTTGGTTTGGTCTTAAACAACTGAAAATGAATTATGGCTATAATGGCTGATAATTATAAAAATAACTTAATATTTAGATCTTTCTTAACATTAGAGTATAGAAAGTATTTCATATTCATTATTCCATGTGATGCTAAGAACTCTGCAATAATGAAAATGCATGATGGTTAATTTCATGTCAACTTGACAAGGTCATGCGGTGTTCAAATATGTCCTTAAACATTATTTCTGGATGTGTCTGTGAGGGTGTTTCAGATGAGATAGGCATTTCAATCTGTGACATGAGTAAAGCAGATTAAAGCCACCCCCCTCCCCCCATCCCTTCAATGTGGGTAGGCATAATCCAATCCATTGAAGGCCTAAATAGAATCAAAAGGCAGAGGAAGGGAGAATTCACTTTCTCTGCCTGACTGGTAAACTGGGATACTGGTCTTCTCCTGCCCTAGACCTGAACCTTACATCATCAGCCCTCTGATGGATTTGGACTAGAATTTACACCATCAGTTCTCTAGGTTCTCAGGCCTTCAATCTTAGATTGGAACTACACCACTAAATTTCCTAGGTCCTCAGCTTATAGATAGTAGATTGTGGGACTTTTAGCCTCCATATTGTGTGAGCCAATTCTTCATATTGCTACATATATATCACATATAATATATATTATTAATATAAAATAATATAAATTTATATATTAATATATATTTCCTATTGGTTCTGGTTCTCTGTAGCATCTAATACAGAGTGCAAATATTAATGGACACTTCACTGATATGCATAATTACTCCTCTTAAAATTGGCTGATGTAAATAAACAGTATGAAAATATCAGTTCTTTTTTAATATGCAAAACTTAGATCTAATAAACTTAACAATGAAGTGTTCTCATGTAAATATAAGTGATAAAATAGCCATGGATGACTAATCTAGACATATAATGTGTGAGAATTTCTTCTTTTAGAAAAAGCTTCAGAGAAAACAATTAGCCATATTTAATTGGCAACTTTCTTCTTCGCTGGGTAATTCAACATTTTTCTGAAGTTGAAGTGACAAAACTCATAAGTTTAAAGAGAAGTTTGTAATAAAGCACTAGATTAAATGTGGTGCATTCTGAAAATTACATTGTGTCTTTTAACTTCTTAATCTGATGTTTAGTCATACGCTGATTTATGTTTATGTACAAAAATAAAATAGTCTGTTTACAGTCACTGATAAAATCCATTTTTAGTAGTTTTCCCCATTTTCAGGCTCTCATGGAATGGACTGTTGGTACTTGAAAAATAAAAACCATGTGTAGGTAGCCTATGTAACAGATAATAGAAATTTCATTCAAAAACCAGGGGTGTGGGGGGCAGAAGAACAGCTGACAAGCTTACTTCTCAAAATCTCCACTTTCAAAATAGCTCCCTATGCTCTTTCACAAATTTTAAATGGAATTTCTGCTTAGATTCATCTCTGAGAGATACAAACACTTACAGAGCCATTAGTGTAGACTGTACTTGAGCCAAAGGCCAACAACACTGTTTTCAGTATTTTCGCTTCCATACAAATCATTATCAAACACAAGTTTCATTGGTAAGAATCTTACCACACATTTAAAAAGGCACAATTTGATTTTGTGACCCAATTAAACCAGATTCAATTATAAAATTATCATCATGCAAGCCTTTAAAGGTTTAAAACATTCAAGAAAACAAACAAAAAAACAAAGAAACCAAGATATGTTAACTTTTATTTTTAAGAAATTGGTGAAGTTAATTTTCCTTGCAGTGTAAGGGTGTAAGAATTAGGGACAGGAGAGGAAATCCAAACTCTCACTAAGAATACATATATTTAGAGCAAAAGCTAAATCTTTGCAAATCAAGAATGCGTGTATCTAAAATAATTAGTTAAAACAAAGACTACTGGTAAGATTTCTTTTAGGAAGAAAAAGGAATCAAGTTTGACTGTAAGCAATGAGAATTAAGATTATGTTCAAAGATAATTTTTATCCTTAAACATTCCAAATTAAAAAAAAAAAAACAATTAAATTAGTGTGTATGTGTACCCTGATACCTAAATGACATTTGAGCAACTGACTATTCAAGTGGAAACTCAGAAAGTAGCAATGTTAGATGACTGCATTTTTATTAACTTCTGCTTCCCCCTAATTAACACATTGGTCCATCATTGACCTATAATAAGCAACCATAAAACTAACAAAGAAAATAAAATGTAACTCCTGTATGTCACTGTACTATCACAATAATGTCAAAGGAAAGTCTATACTCATTTCAAATGTGTCCCATAAGACATTAATGCACATGTCCACCTCTATGCTGACTAGTACCAGTGATGATTCAAAAGACATTTGTCATATTTCCAAGTCTTTTATGAGACACTTATTTCCCAAATAACTGCAATCCCTTTGTCTTGTGTCATTAATTTTCCTGGCTAGGTTAGCAATAAACTCTAAACACAAACTGAGGAAGATGTCATCTTCAAAATATAAAATTTTAACTGATATGAAAGCACACAAGATAAAGAAGCGCTTTTTTTCTTCCCTCTCAAGTTTTTGATCACATAACTGTGGGTCAAATTTTAACTTTTTGTCTCAAAGCGAAAACATAGACACATTGAGTAATTATCATATACATGGCTTACTGGGCTCCAAATATAGCTACACATAGCTGAGCCTCAAAAGATGAGAAGGATCACTTTCTCTAACTATATGAAACATGCTACCTAAAACTGTAAAATGTATAGCTTGAGGAGCCTTAAGAAGTGGTCTGCAGTTTATAATTCTATTTAAAAGGCATTATAAAGCTGAAGCTGATTAATGCACAAACAGGTAAATGCTGTTGAAGAGTTTACAAATATGTATAGTCAGATGACTGGAAAACAACTAATGCTCATTTAAAACTTATACTTCAACAAATGCTTTATTTGTATTATCTTATTTAAACTGCATAAGAAAACTGGGAATCCCAGAGGTAATACACAGGTAGTAAAAGCTGGATATGGATTCAAAGTAGGATTTGTCTGACTCTACAATCATATTTGTACTCTGCCTTATTCTTTTACAATTCTTCAGCCAGTACTAATAAAACAAAAAGTTGGCCAAGTGTCTAAAACAACATGCAGATGTTAACACATAATGGTGTGATTCCTCCTCCTCTATTAGAGTAAATCGTTTGTGGGGCAGTGGAAGATATTATTGGAAAGCTAGTTTGAGACCAGATAACAAAGAATCTTGGATATCTGAGTAGTGTGCCTGTACCTTAGCCATTACATATGTTTTCTCCATCATAGATGTGTATGAATATCACTTATTTTAATTTAAATATACAATTATAGACCCTGGGTGAGATCTCCTAAATCAGAATCTCTGGTGTTAATGCCTTAGTTTACAAATTATGGGGAAAAAATAGTGATTTTTATGGAGAAGTAAGATTATACTTCAAGTCATTAAAAATATAGGACCAAAGGATCAGCACAATAAGCAGTAAAAAAGGCTTAGAAAATATAATCTAGTGTTAACTGTCTATAAAATATCTTGCAGTAATATGAGAGACTGGAATCAGGGACTGGTCTGTAATCCAGCCATAAAGTCATGTGGACCTTGACTATAATTTGCCTATGGGAATGTAAAAGACATGCAGTGTTTTCACTCATACATATTGATCCCCAAAGGTGATATAGTGATAGGAAAGTTATAATCAAATACATAAAATTTATTCCAGGACTAAACATTCTTTCTGAATCATTCTGGTGAACCATCCTAAAGCATAGGGAAGGAGATCTAAGAATTATTTTCTTTTTCCTTCCTTGAGAAAATATAATATACTAATCAGCCCCTTTCCTATTTTTTCATATCAAGAATATCTCCCTTCTCCTTTATTTCTCTTGAAGTATTTTGCTCAGTCTAATTCATTTATCGGCTTTATTAAGCACCTAGTCTATGTTATATGTTGTGGGTAAAAATGCAGATTAAATGTAAGCTCAGCTTTCAGAAGCTTAGAGACTAGTAGAAGAAAATACTATTTTTAAATTAACAGTGTCATTAATGCTAAGATGAAAATTTTGACAAGGTATAATGAAAAGTATAAGGAGGGAGTGCTAAATTCTACCAGCATGGCCACAAAAAGCATCACAGAAGATATATACTGGGACTAAATACTGAAATTTGAGAGGTTCTTTACATAAAAACGGGAATATGGATATGCTCTTTCCTAATACAACTGTGTGAAAAAAAATCACAAAGCTATATAATAGGATGATTCAGAAGTTATGAATATATGTCTAAGGCTGTAGTATGACTTGCAATGGTCACAGAAGGAGTTGGCAATATGTAGCATGGTATATACTAAGAGGGACAGGCACACATACTAATTGCCGAATTGTGTACTGCACTAAGGAATTGATGCTTAATCCTGTAAGCAATGGGGAGTAAATATATTTATCATTAGATTTTGTTTTTGGAATGACCAGTTAGGACATTTGCAATACTCCAAATGAGAAATGTGAAACCTGCACTGCCAGTACCAGTGATGATATTGAAAGACGTTATTTCCAAAATCTTCATTCCCTGAGGTAATCATCCAGTTTACAGTGACATTTGCCTTAGATTATAAAAGGCAAAATATCTAACTTATCTTTTCTTTCTTCTTCACAAGACTCACTTCAATTTAATTTTCAGAGAATACAATTTGCCAATTTTGTCCATTTTCTCATCATGCATTACCTTTGCAGTCAGTATATAAAAAAAGTCAGTATTATTTTTGACTAGTCCAGTCTTTTTTGATTTGTACTCACTCTTCGAAAATGCACACTTTGTGGTATCTTATCTTGAAAGAAGACATGCAAATTAAATGCAACATCCTCAAAGTCAAAGTGTCTTTTTTTACTTCACACTGAGTCAGCATGCAAATAGGACTAGCAGTAAAGAACAATGAGTTGTTGAGGTGGCAGCCTGGCTACCTCTATGATTGACATTAGCAAAATTATAACCCTTCCAACCTACTGTAACTTAGATACAGGGTTATAGTCAATGAAATATATCTTCACTAGGCTGCTCTAATATTTAGCAAATAAATATTATTAAGGAAATCTTTGAAATGCCTTAAAGAATTAGGTTAGATTTATATTTTGTCATACATACTGATGAGAACTAAACAGCTACATCTGATGATTTTCATCTACAAAGTAAACATTAAATATTTGTTAAATGCATTCTAGTAAATTAGTTACTTTTAAAAATTCCTCGTAAAAAGAAAATGCAAAAGAATGTTGATATTCCAAAGCAGTAATCACATCATCATATCCCCTTGGGTGTTATACTTTGTCTTCTGTGGAGGTTAATAATAATTACTAACTTGCTATCTGTTGATGAGAGTCTTTTCTTTTTCATTTAATTCTGAGCAGTTGGTTCATTTTTATAGCTAATTTTGCATAATTGCATTAACAGCTACAGTTTTGAAACTGAATCAATTTATAACTGATTGCTAAAATTCTCAATTCTCCTTTAGGCTAATAAAAGGAATTTTACTGTGACCTAAAGTTATTTAATAAACTAATAAATGTGGGAAAGAGAGAAATGCACAAGAAGCTTATTTCCTGAACTCTTTGTTGCATACATTTATCTTGTATAATTACCACTAGGTGTAATTAACATTGTCTGAAGAGTTTACAAATATGTATAGTCAGATGACTGGAAAACAACTAATGCTCATTTAAAACTTATACTTCAACAAATGCTTTATTTGTATTATCTTATTTAAACTGCATAAGAAAACTGGGAATCCCAGAGGTAATACACAGGTAGTAAAAGCTGGATATGGATTCAAAGTAGGATTTGTCTGACTCTACAATCATATTTGTACTCTGCCTTATTCTTTTACAATTCTTCAGCCAGTATTAATAAAACAAAAAGTTGGCCAAGTGTCTAAAACAACATGCAGATGTTAACACATAATGGTGTGATTCCTCCTCCTCTATTAGAGTAAATCGTTTGTGGGGCAGTGGAAGATATTATTGGAAAGCTAGTTTGAGACCAGATAACAAAGAATCTTGGATATCTGAGTAGTGTGCCTGTACCTTAGCCGTTACATATGTTTTCTCCATCATAGATGTGTATGAATATCACTTATTTTAATTTAAATATACAATTATAGACCCTGGGTGAGATCTCCTAAATCAGAATCTCTGGTGTTAATGCCTTAGTTTACAAATTATGGGGAAAAAATAGTGATTTTATGGAGAAGTAAGATTATACTTCAAGTCATTAAAAATATAGGACCAAAGGATCGGCACAATAAGCAGTAAAAAAGGCTTAGAAAAAATAATCTAGTGTTAACTGTCTATAAAATATCTTGCAGTAATATGAGAGACTGGAATCAGGGACTGGTCTGTAATCCAGCCATAAAGTCATGTGGACCTTGACTATAATTTGGCTATGGGAATGTAAAAGACATGCAGTGTTTTCACTCATACATATTGATCCCCAAAGGTGATATAGTGATAGGAAAGTTATAATCAAATACATAAAATTTATTCCAGGACTAAACATTCTTTCTGAATCATTCTGGTGAACCATCCTAAAGCATAGGGAAGGAGATCTAAGAATTATTTTCTTTTTCCTTCCTTGAGAAAGTATAATATACTAATCAGCCCCTTTCCTATTTTTTCATATCAAGAATATCTCCCTTCTCCTTTATTTCTCTTGAAGTATTTTGCTCAGTCTAATTCATTTATCGGCTTTATTAAGCACCTAGTCTATGTTATATGTTGTGGGTAAAAATGCAGATTAAATGTAAGCTCAGCTTTCAGAAGCTTAGAGACTAGTAGAAGAAAATACTATTTTTAAATTAACAGTGTCATTAATGCTAAGATGAAAATTTTGACAAGGTATAATGAAAAGTATAAGGAGGGAGTGCTAAATTCTACCAGCATGGCCACAAAAAGCATCACAGAAGATATATACTGGGACTAAATACTGAAATTTGAGAGGTTCTTTACATAAAAACGGGAATATGGATATGCTCTTTCCTAATACAACTGTGTGAAAAAAAATCACAAAGCTATATAATAGGATGATTCAGAAGTTATGAATATATGTCTAAGGCTGTAGTATGACTTGCAATGGTCACAGAAGGAGTTGGCAATATGTAGCATGGTATATACTAAGAGGGACAGGCACACATACTAATTGCCGAATTGTGTACTGCACTAAGGAATTGATGCTTAATCCTGTAAGCAATGGGGAGTAAATATATTTATCATTAGATTTTGTTTTTGGAATGACCAGTTAGGACATTTGCAATACTCCAAATGAGAAATGTGAAACCTGCACTGCCAGTACCAGTGATGATATTGAAAGACGTTATTTCCAAAATCTTCATTCCCTGAGGTAATCATCCAGTTTACAGTGACATTTGCCTTAGATTATAAAAGGCAAAATATCTAACTTATCTTTTCTTTCTTCTTCACAAGACTCACTTCAATTTAATTTTCAGAGAATACAATTTGCCAATTTTGTCCATTTTCTCATCATGCATTACCTTTGCAGTCAGTATATAAAAAAAGTCAGTATTATTTTTGACTAGTCCAGTCTTTTTTGATTTGTACTCACTCTTCGAAAATGCACACTTTGTGGTATCTTATCTTGAAAGAAGACATGCAAATTAAATGCAACATCCTCAAAGTCAAAGTGTCTTTTTTTACTTCACACTGAGTCAGCATGCAAATAGGACTAGCAGTAAAGAACAATGAGTTGTTGAGGTGGCAGCCTGGCTACCTCTATGATTGACATTAGCAAAATTATAACCCTTCCAACCTACTGTAACTTAGATACAGGGTTATAGTCAATGAAATATATCTTCACTAGGCTGCTCTAATATTTAGCAAATAAATATTATTAAGGAAATCTTTGAAATGCCTTAAAGAATTAGGTTAGATTTATATTTTGTCATACATACTGATGAGAACTAAACAGCTACATCTGATGATTTTCATCTACAAAGTAAACATTAAATATTTGTTAAATGCATTCTAGTAAATTAGTTACTTTTAAAAATTCCTCGTAAAAAGAAAATGCAAAGGAATGTTGATATTCCAAAGCAGTAATCACATCATCATATCCCCTTGGGTGTTATACTTTGTCTTCTGTGGAGGTTAATAATAATTACTAACTTGCTATCTGTTGATGAGAGTCTTTTCTTTTTCATTTAATTCTGAGCAGTTGGTTCATTTTTATAGCTAATTTTGCATAATTGCATTAACAGCTACAGTTTTGAAACTGAATCAATTTATAACTGATTGCTAAAATTCTCAATTCTCCTTTAGGCTAATAAAAGGAATTTTACTGTGACCTAAAGTTATTTAATAAACTAATAAATGTGGAAAAGAGAGAAATGCACAAGAAGCTTATTTCCTGAACTCTTTGTTGCATACATTTATCTTGTATAATTACCACTAGGTGTAATTAACATTGTCCTATATATATTTATCTTTTCCGCACACAGAGGCTATTATATTCTTACTGGGATGTGTCTTCTGCCAATGGCTGTCAATTAAAGGAAGATTTAAGAAAAAATACATATCGAAACAATACTTTGCAATGTGATTCTTTGCATTTATATGCAGTTCAAAACAATTTATAAGTATTCTTGTATTAGGCTCATATAGAAGTTGTAGAGCACAAATATTAAATAATTTTGAAGAAGGGGAAAGTCTGGCTTATGGATTTTACACAACTAGAGCATATTAAAACCTTTATTTTGAAACTACTAAAATAGAATAAATTTTTTTTCAGAGGCTAGATCATACTGTACTTTGATTAATGTGGAACATTTAAGAAGGATCTGGAAAACTGCATTAACTTTCTGTTACTGGATTACAGGGAAGATGATCTTATACCATACTGCATCTCTTCACCCTGTACTTTCTTATATAATAGCCTCCACACTGAGACTTCTCTTATTTTAGAAAAACACGCAGTAAAACAGAGTATCGAGATATAAAAAAACAAAACAAAATTTAAAAAAATTCTTTCTGGAAGAAACTGATTTTTATTTAGTATTTCAGATAACAAAAATTTTGAAGTCATTGGCTTTCTTATTATGTATGTATTAAGCGCCTAAAGAAAAGGTAAGAGCAGGTATCTGCTGTGTCACCCTTTGCTTTCAAACAGATTGAATTTTTCATTATTGCTATTTATAGGCTATTATGTTCAGCTTATTAGTTGGTGATTTCCTCAGTATTTTTGTAAGCTATACTTCATCTCAGATTTGGGTATATGATAATGTAACCAAATAAGTCTATTATTAAATTACTACAGGCATACCTCATTTTATTGTACTTAGCTTTACTGAAATCAAAGATACGGAATTTTTTCAAATTGAAAGTCTGCGGCAACCCTGAGTTCAGAAAGTCTACTGGCACCATTTTTCTAACAGGCTCAGATGATTCTTAGCATTTTTTAGCAATGAAATATTTTTAAATTAAAGTACGTACATTTTTAGACATAATGCTATTGCACATTTAATAGACTACAGTGTAGTATAAACATAACTTTTATATACACAGGAAACAAAAACAGTGTGACTTATTTTATTGCAATATTCGCTTTATTGGAATGGTCTGAAAACAAAGCCGCGATATCTCAAAGGAATGCCTTATGTTAAATTATCTGAGGTCGTTTTACTAGACAAAACTAGTAATCTTACTTGATTTAAAAAGTACTTTTATAAAACTTTCAATGAATCAAATTACAATTTTGCCATTAAGTGACTCTGCTGCGTGTATTTGCTTTTTGCTCATGTGACTGAGTTGTAAAATGAATAATTGTGCAAATAGTCCCCTCAATTTTCAATCTTACACAAAGAATTACTCAGTTCCATGAAAAAAGGCTACACCCCTCCCCCAGTACTCAAAGTCCCATCTTAAATGCAGATCATTAATGAATTTGAAATAAAACT
>NW_011888792.1:5637583-5644823 GCF_000151845.1 Pteropus vampyrus | reverse complement strand
AAAAAAATTCTTTCTGGAAGAAACTGATTTTTATTTAGTATTTCAGATAACAAAAATTTTGAAGTCATTGGCTTTCTTATTATGTATGTATTAAGCGCCTAAAGAAAAGGTAAGAGCAGGTATCTGCTGTGTCACCCTTTGCTTTCAAACAGATTGAATTTTTCATTATTGCTATTTATAGGCTATTATGTTCAGCTTATTAGTTGGTGATTTCCTCAGTATTTTTGTAAGCTATACTTCATCTCAGATTTGGGTATATGATAATGTAACCAAATAAGTCTATTATTAAATTACTACAGGCATACCTCATTTTATTGTACTTAGCTTTACTGAAATCAAAGATACGGAATTTTTTCAAATTGAAAGTCTGCGGCAACCCTGAGTTCAGAAAGTCTACTGGCACCATTTTTCTAACAGGCTCAGATGATTCTTAGCATTTTTTAGCAATGAAATATTTTTAAATTAAAGTACGTACATTTTTAGACATAATGCTATTGCACATTTAATAGACTACAGTGTAGTATAAACATAACTTTTATATACACAGGAAACAAAAACAGTGTGACTTATTTTATTGCAATATTCGCTTTATTGGAATGGTCTGAAAACAAAGCCGCGATATCTCAAAGGAATGCCTTATGTTAAATTATCTGAGGTCGTTTTACTAGACAAAACTAGTAATCTTACTTGATTTAAAAAGTACTTTTATAAAACTTTCAATGAATCAAATTACAATTTTGCCATTAAGTGACTCTGCTGCATGTATTTGCTTTTTGCTCATGTGACTGAGTTGTAAAATGAATAATTGTGCAAATAGTCCCCTCAATTTTCAATCTTACACAAAGAATTACTCAGTTCCATGAAAAAAGGCTACACCCCTCCCCCAGTACTCAAAGTCCCATCTTAAATGCAGATCATTAATGAATTTGAAATAAAACTGGTATTTAAACAAAACAAATATCTCAGACCATCTTATTCCATCAATAAGTACTCACTTATTCTGCATACTGTATACTCAGTATCCTCTTCAATTTCATTCAACAGAAGATGCTTAAAGTCATTATATTTATAAGTCTGATGAGTTATTTTCTACTAAATTTAGTGTTTTGAGACTGGCTATAAAGGAATTTGCAAGTTGTTTTAGTTTTAGAGAGAAAGTGAATATGTAAGCAAAAGATATCTCATTATTTCCTTTACTTCAAATATTTTTCTAAGTCACATAAGAAATCTACAGAAAAATTAAATTACAAATATTTTAATTTTCATCCATCATTTTCTGTATATACCAGCATTCTCAGGATGATATGGATGTGAAATGAATCATCAGATTCTCCTTTCCATTCCTTTCTCCCAACTTTGAACACAGCTTTGCCCAATTAAGTAAAATTTTTTTAAAAACCACATTTTACCATTAATATATGTTTATTCTCACTAGACACAAACAAGAAAGTCATGTTAAATTATAGTCCTGGCTCGTATATGTATGTCCACTGAATTAGATCAGAAAGCAATACGGTTAAGGTAGGATACATTCTCATTTTGGCCATGTGCTAAAGAAAATAAAAATGGAACATTTTTAATGGTATATGTTTTAAATAATGTTTTATTATCTTAGACACTAAGGCAATGACATTGAAAAACTTCTAGAAACTTAATACTTATCAACCATTCAAGAGAAAACCTTCAAGTCCATCCTTTTTCTTTAAATACAGTTGTTCTAGTATCTAATGTCTAGAATGAGAACGTCAGGCTTTTCTAAAGACCTCCTTGTGTTTGTAGATTTCTTTGCTTTTGAAGACATACATATATGACAGAAATGGGAACACATGAGGGAATTTGGAGTTGAGAAAATATCAAAGAACTCAAAAAAACAGTTTTTTCCTTTTAATTTTAATATACTTATTTCAAAATAAATTTGATATATATATTTCTGCTTCTGTGCTTTAACTATCACAAAATATTATTTGACAAAGGTTGTCTAATCTATATAAGCTTTCTGAATACTCTCATAAGTTTTATTTGAATCAAAAAATTGTTATTCCCATGGCTAGATGATATACAAGCCATGAATTGTTGTAACAGATTAATTTACATCCCCCAAAGTTTGAGCTCATTTGAACCTAGTAAAATCTGTTTCTAGTGAGATGCATTTCTCCAGTGAAAGCAGAACTGCTGGCCATATTCACTTTTTAGTTCAGAAAGTTACCTTTATATGCAAGCATGTTTAATGATACTTATTCAAACATAAAGATTTAAAAAAAAAAAAAAGTTTTAGACTGAGAAACTATTTCCAAATCTAGGTTTGTTAATTTTAGTCCCATTCTTTTAAAAGTGGAGTTATGTCTTTCAGTTTAGAAATATCTAGGAGTGATGTCATTAAGATGTTGACATAGATAATTCCTGACTTCAGTCCCCTCACAAGAAGATGAACTAAAAACTATCCTATAGACAAGGAATCACCGTAAAGATCCTAGAACATGGTAGTGAGGGTAAAGCACTCCTCTGGAGCACAGAGGCCAAGAAGGACTACATTAGAAGAATAAGAGGAGCAGTTACACTCTGATCATATTTCCCTTCTCCCCACCTGATTCAGCACCACACCAAAGAGAGACCCCCTGGGCCTACAGTTTTTTCAGTGGGAGAAAAGAGAGCCCGAAGTGGATATCCAGTTTTCCTAGGATTGTGGGTCTCTTCCCAGGAGACCCATTTGGGTCTAACTTTACAAGGATTGAGGGGGGAATCTCTGAGGCCTGAACTGGAGATCAAATTGTGATGGAGAAGGGGCATGGGGATTACAGAAACTAACACTTATATCTTGGCAGACTGAGTTTCAACTCGAAGAGGCACCCAAGTAGAAATCCTAACCAGTAGTTTTTGCCCATCTGCAAGGTGAAGATCGTAGCCTTGTCTGTCTAGGGAACTCGGTCCATAGTTCAGTCTGATTTGGGACCCCAAACAGCTAGCCCTGCTGGTCTTGAAGTCTGTTTTGTTGCCCTGCCTAGGCTGAAAAACCGATTCATAGCCCTGTCTACTGGTGAGTGGAAACCCCAGCACTGCCTGACCAGGAAACCTAATCAGAACACCTGGAAAGCTGTACAGCCCCGCTAACAATGGCACATGAGGAGAGAGCCCAGCCGGTAACTTAGCTTAGCTACAGAACAACGCCAGTAGTCCTAACTGACCAGAGAACTTGGTGCACAATTTTGCCTGTTTGGGGTCTCCAAAGAGCCATACTGGCCTTGGGGCCTGTTCCGTCACTCTGCCCAGGCACTGAAGTCTAATTGATAGCCTCACCTAATGCTGAGTATAGTACCCAGTCCTGCCTAACTAGAAAGCCTGACCAGACAATCCAGGCAACTGCGGAACCCACCCTGCAGAGCAATCAGGATAGAAAAATAAAATTCATTAGATCTGAAAAGGAAGAAGTAAAATTGTCTCTCTTTGCAGATGACATGATTTTATACATAGAAAATTCTAAAGACTCTACCAAAAATTGGTAGATCTAATCAATGAGTTCAGTAAAGTTGCTGGATACAAAATCAACATACAAAAATCAGTAGTGAATTATGTGGAAAAAAAAAAATCGAGGAAACAATCTCATTTACAATAGCATCAAAAATAATAAAATACTTAGGAATAAATTCAACAAAGGAGGTAAAAAACTTATACCGAAACTATAAGATTTTGATAAAAGAAATTGAAGAAGACACAAATGGAATAAATAGAAAGATATCTAATGTCCAGATAGAAGAATTAATAGTGTTCAAAGGTCCATACTACTCAAGAATAAAATATTTGCAAACTACACATCTGATAAGGGGTTTAATGTCCAAAATACGTAAGAAACTCATACAACTCGATAGAAAAAAAATCCAGTGTAAAAATAGGTCATGGTTCTGAATAAACATTACGCAAAGAAGGTATTCAAATGGTCAACAACGAGTATATGAAAAAGTGTTCAACATCACTAAACATAAGAGAAATGAAAATTAAAATTACAAGATGTCACCTTATACCTATGGTTATCATCATAAAGATAAGAGAAGTGCAGACAAGGAAGTCGAGAAAAGGGAACCCTTGTGCACTGCTGGTAGCACTGGGAATGTAAATCAGTACAGATGCTATGAAAACAATATGGCTGTTCCTCAAAAAAATTAAAAATAAAACTACTACGTGATTCAGCAATTCCATTTCTGGGTATACATATACACACTCATACACATATTAGCCAAGACTTGGAATACAGACATATACACATATACACACATACACACACACACAATAGAAGACTATGGAATATTAGCTATAAAAAGAAGGAAATCCTGCTATTTGTGACAAAATGGATGGAACTTGAGGACATTATGCTAAATGAAATGAGGCAGAAAAAGATAAATATTGTATGATCTCACTTACATGTGGAACTAAGAAAAAAAAATAAACTCATAGAAACTGAGAGCAGATTGGTGGCTTATAGAGGCAGGTAGAAGGGAATGGGGGGATTGGGTGAAGGTGTCAAAAAGTCCAATTATAAGCTAAATACGTTCTGTAGATGTAATGTGCAACATGATGACTATAGTTAACAATATTGTATTGTATATTTTAAAGTTCCTAAGAAAGAAAATCTTCAAAGTTGCATTACAAGGAAAAAATGTAACCATTTTCATATATATATGAAATTAACATGTTATATACCTTAGACTTATACATTGTTATATATCAAATATATCAATTAAAATGGAAAAAAAGAAATGATATCTAGAATGAAAATTTATATTATTTTAAAATTTTTAATATAAACTAATTTTTCATTATAAAATAATTTCGAGTAGGTTGGAAGCACTTTAGGAAATATTCATGTAGTGAATGTCTGTAAATATAATCTATTAGTAAATAATTCCTCCTTCGGAAAACATTATTATCTATATTTGAGCAAGTTTTTGTACTAAGGGATACTAAAGACATTGACAAGAGTCTTAGTGTTCCTTTCAGTTTGATAAAATTTTAGACTTCCTTCCTTTTAACTCTAGCCCTTGACCTCTCTTTTATTAAAATAATTTACTTGAAAGAAATAAAACAAAACAGAAACAACTTGTCAATTCTTTCTCTGTCCTTTTCAGATGTATGTAAATCTTTTCAAATCTTTTTTACAGTTTTACCAACCAGGAATACCTTTCTCAATCAGGTGGGAGCCACCTCTTTGAAATGTAAACATCAAGAGAGAACCCAATCTTTCAGTTTCTACAGAAGGTAGAAGTTTGACATCCTTGGGTACCTTGCTCTAAGTTACAAATCTCCTGTCACAAATATGTATAAGAAAGTTTACTCTTCCTTTGGTTAAAACCTACTGGCAAATTCTGATGGCTTGCATTCTCCATTGCACTCTGACCCTTAAAAGTCCTCCTGTGTGTTTCAGTAGAGTTGAGCTGAGACAGAATTCAGGTTTATCCTTCTTACTGAAATAGCCTTGAATGACGTCTCCTTGCCTGTTTAATTTTGGTGCAATTTTTGTTTTATAACATCTTTTTAGTATAGCTAAACTGCTTAGTCATCTTCCTTTCCTGACTTCATTTCCCTCACATCTAGCTATGATAGAAGACTCTGTCATTGTTCATTGTTCTTAAAAAGACGGTCTCTCCAGCAGAAAATTCAAAACAACTGGAAGGGTGATGTGAAATGATCAATTTACCAGCTGATTTTCAAATAGGTGTTCATTCTATGAAGACATGCTTATATTTAAATTTTATGAATGACAAAAAAACATCCAGCATACTGATATTCAAATGTCAGTATAAAAGTAAGTTAAAGCCAAGCACAATTTATTTTGGTAGTTCCCCATGATATTACCACTACCACCGTTAATAAAAATAAATTTAGAATCTATTATCAGTTAATAACCATTTCATGCTATAAGCTATATATACTATTTAATAAGTCTTCACCTTATACTGAGGTGTTATCATTTCAAAACACAAAAATGCTATGAAACCACAAAAATTTTATGGTTAATAAAAATAAATTTAGAATCTATTATCAGTTAATAACCATTTCATGCTATAAGCTGTATATACTATTTAATAAGTCTTCACAGTCATACTGAGGTGTTATCATTTCAAAACACAAAAATGCTATCAAACCACAAAAATTTTAAACAATACTTCAAAATTTAACAAAAATATCAATGATACAAACTAAATTCTGAATGACTTTGAGATAATTTCCTCTCTATTTTATTTTAGGTTTTTGCTCTTATTTTTAATCAGTATATCTAAGATATGCTTTAACTATTATAAAGCATTATATTTAAATACTTATTAATAGTTACATTTTTACTTTTATTACTTAAATTTTTGTGTTAGTATTTAAATCCAATATGACTTGGAAGAAGTTTCCACACAGGAAACATTCTTTATGTAATTGAAACTTCATTCAAATATTCAGGATGTCAAATATTAGCAAAGATATTTCAGAAGAGGAAATGAAAAAAAAGAAGTAAAGAAAGAAGTAAATTGAGAACTGGAAAGAATTTTATTTTCACTAAAAATCATGTTTTCTAGGCTACGATTGAGAATTTGAGTTTCAAGAGGGAGTTCTTAATTACATATAAATATATATAATCATATATAGGTATACATACTTACAACATGCATAGATATATTATGTGTTATACATAATAATAATATTAATTCTTGAAATAGTATAGCTTGAACTCTTAATTTTAGTGAACCAAGTAAAAAGTTAGTCATATATTCAAATTATGTAATATTGTTGGAGATTTAAGAGAAAAGAATAAAACATCAACTTTGAATAGACTAATTGTTTTGTGAGCATCTTCGCATGTGTGAAAAAGGTAGATAAAATTACTATTAAATATTAAACATATTTCTATAAGAAAGAAATCAAATTTGGTTGAAGTTCAATAAGGAGGAACATTTGAAAAAAATTTAGATGGTTGGGCAGGTTTTCAATAAATGAAAATGCACAGGTGGGAGGAAAAAAATATTTCAAGTAGGGGAAGCTGAATTCATGTTTCTTCCTAAACCAAAATCACTAAAACCACAAATGGCTGCACCATATGAACACTAGTACTCCTTCCAAATCTGAGATGTTAATTCTCCAGCTCTTTTATCTATGTTCAGACTATATAGGTGGACATTCACCTTAATAGTGAAGACAGGGTAGTAGTGAAATTCTGCTCTAGAAGAGATAAATTAAATTTAGAATCAGCTGTATTGATATTGTT
>NW_011888792.1:5630312-5632858 GCF_000151845.1 Pteropus vampyrus | reverse complement strand
ATGTGTGACTTCTAGTCTGAATATTAAGAACTACTATCTTAGCTGTCAAAGTGGGGGGAAAATTTAAAAAGCAATAAAAAACAAACAAAAAAAGGAATTAGATTTTAAAAAATAAAAAGAAAGCCTTCATGTCTTTAATAAAATATTAAAACAAATACCACAAAAAAATATTTTCAAAATAGGCATTATAAATTTTGGCTAATTTCTGCCAAGTACAAATGGATACTATATATAGATACTATATATGTATACTGTATTATGGAAATTAAGATATACTTTTGTAAAAAGTATCTCTGGAACATTATCTTATATAATTGAAAACTGAAACTAACATCATTCTTAGACATAATCATGTATATATAATCACATTTTCAACTATTCACTGTACATGATAATTACATAGGTATTCTTATATTCTAAGAAAAAGTTATTAATGTGTTTGAAAATTACAGTTTCAGGAAGTCAATAAAGAAAACCAACAAAACAAAACCAGCTTTTTTTTTTTTTAGGAAGTAGAATCAATAATATCAACAAGTCTCTAGCTAGGCTAAGAAAAAAAGAGAGGACACAAATTACTTCTGATATCAGAAGTGAAAGAGAAATCATTACAGAACCCCTGGACATTAAAAGGATAATAAAGGAGTACTATGAACAACACCATGCTCACAAATTTGAAAATGTGGGTGAAATGGACCAATTCCTTGAGAGACACAAACTGCCAAAACTTATGGAAGAAAAAAATAGACACTCTGAACAGGCTTATATCTGTTAAATAAATTCAATTAATAACTAATAACCTTCCAAAACAAAAAGCAGCAGGCCCAGATAGGTTCATTGGTGAATTCTACCAAATAGTTAAGGATGATATTATACGAATTCTCTATGATCTCTTTTAAAACATAGAAGCAGAAGAAATAATTCTGAACTCATTCTATGAGACCAGCATTATCCTAATACCAAAACTAGACAAAGATATTATAAGAAAACTATAGATCAATATCTCTCGTGAACATAAATGCAAAAATCATCAAAGTATTAGAAACTGAATCTCACAGTATATAAAAGAATTATACACCATGACCAAGTGAAACTTATCCCAAATAAACTAGTCTGTTTAACCATTAAAAAATCAATTAATATAATCCATCACATCAACAGGCTAAAAGGGAAAAATCACATGATCATATAGACACAGAAAAGCATTAGACAAAATTAAACATCCTTTCATAATAAAAATTCAGTAAATGAAGAACAGAGGGGAACTTTCCCAACTTGATAAATAATATCCTATATTAAACGTACAGCCAGCATCATACTTCATGGTGAGAAACTTAATGGTTCCCACTAAGATCAGATACAAGGCAAGGATGTCTCCTCAGCACTTCTTTTCAAGATCTAACTGGAAATTTTAGCTGATGGAATAAGATGAGGAAATAAAAGTTATTTAGACTTGGAAGAAAGAAAAAAACTGTCTTTGTTCACAGATGACCTGTCTATGTAGAAAATTCAAAAAGGATAAGCAAATAATTCTTGAAACTAAAAAGCAATTATAGCAAGTTTGTAAGTTACAAAGTTAATACACAAAAACACTTTCCTATATACCAGCAATGAACAAGTAGAATTTTAAATGCAGTACCATTTACATTAGTACCCCCCAAAATGAAATAGTTAGGTATAAATCTAATAAAATATGTGGAAGGTATGTGTGTGTATACATATACATACATACACACATATGTATACATGCATGTGTATATATATCATATGGGGGTACAGAAAATGACATACTATTATATATGTAATAGTATATATACACACACATGGAAAATCACAAATTGCTGTCAAAAAAATCAAAGAACTAAATAGAGAAGAATCCAGATAATTGATAGGAAGACCCAATATTATGAAGATGCCAGTTTTTCCCAAATTAATGTATAAATTCAATACAATTTCAATCAAAATCCCTGCAAATTTTTTCATAAATAACAAACTGATTCTAAAGTTTATATGGAGAGCAAAAGACCCAGACTAGCCAACACAATACTGAAGAACGAGGGAGGAGGGCTAACAATTCCCAACTTCAAGATTTACAATAAGCTACAATAATTAAGACAATGTGATATTGGTAAAACAACAGGCAAATAGATCAATGGAACAGAATAGGGTGGCCAGAAATAGACCCACATAAATAGAGTCAACCCATCTTTGACAAAGGAGTCAAAAGAGCCAAAGAAGCAGTCAATACAATGGAACAGAGATAGTCTTTTTTTTTTTTTTTTGAAATGGTGCAGGAACAACTGGATATCCATATGCAAAAAATAAATAAATAAATAAATCTAGACACAGGCCTTACAGTCTTCAGAAAAAATTAATTCAAAATAGATCATAGACCTAAATGTAAAATGAAAAACTATAAAACTACTAGAAGATAATATAGGAGAAAATCTATTTTGGGATTAGCGATGACCTCTTAGATACTACACCCAAAGTACATTCCATGATAGAAAAAACTGATAAGTTGGACTTCATTAAAATTAAAATTTTCT
>NW_011888792.1:5622901-5630262 GCF_000151845.1 Pteropus vampyrus | reverse complement strand
TTTTAAAACATAGAAGCAGAAGAAATAATTCTGAACTCATTCTATGAGACCAGCATTATCCTAATACCAAAACTAGACAAAGATATTATAAGAAAACTATAGATCAATATCTCTCGTGAACATAGATGCAAAAATCATCAAAGTATTAGAAACTGAATCTCACAGTATATAAAAGAATTATACACCATGACCAAGTGAAACTTATCCCAAATAAACTAGTCTGTTTAACCATTAAAAAATCAATTAATATAATCCATCACATCAACAGGCTAAAAGGGAAAAATCACATGATCATATAGACACAGAAAAGCATTAGACAAAATTAAACATCCTTTCATAATAAAAATTCAGTAAATGAAGAACAGAGGGGAACTTTCCCAACTTGATAAATAATATCCTATATTAAACGTACAGCCAGCATCATACTTCATGGTGAGAAACTTAATGGTTCCCACTAAGATCAGATACAAGGCAAGGATGTCTCCTCAGCACTTCTTTTCAAGATCTAACTGGAAATTTTAGCTGATGGAATAAGATGAGGAAATAAAAGTTATTTAGACTTGGAAGAAAGAAAAAAACTGTCTTTGTTCACAGATGACCTGTCTATGTAGAAAATTCAAAAAGGATAAGCAAATAATTCTTGAAACTAAAAAGCAATTATAGCAAGTTTGTAAGTTACAAAGTTAATACACAAAAACACTTTCCTATATACCAGCAATGAACAAGTAGAATTTTAAATGCAGTACCATTTACATTAGTACCCCCCAAAATGAAATAGTTAGGTATAAATCTAATAAAATATGTGGAAGGTATGTGTGTGTATACATATACATACATACACACATATGTATACATGCATGTGTATATATATCATATGGGGGTACAGAAAATGACATACTATTATATATGTAATAGTATATATACACACACATGGAAAATCACAAATTGCTGTCAAAAAAATCAAAGAACTAAATAGAGAAGAATCCAGATAATTGATAGGAAGACCCAATATTATGAAGATGCCAGTTTTTCCCAAATTAATGTATAAATTCAATACAATTTCAATCAAAATCCCTGCAAATTTTTTCATAAATAACAAACTGATTCTAAAGTTTATATGGAGAGCAAAAGACCCAGACTAGCCAACACAATACTGAAGAACGAGGGAGGAGGGCTAACAATTCCCAACTTCAAGATTTACAATAAGCTACAATAATTAAGACAATGTGATATTGGTAAAACAACAGGCAAATAGATCAATGGAACAGAATAGGGTGGCCAGAAATAGACCCACATAAATAGAGTCAACCCATCTTTGACAAAGGAGTCAAAAGAGCCAAAGAAGCAGTCAATACAATGGAACAGAGATAGTCTTTTTTTTTTTTTTTTGAAATGGTGCAGGAACAACTGGATATCCATATGCAAAAAATAAATAAATAAATAAATCTAGACACAGGCCTTACAGTCTTCAGAAAAAATTAATTCAAAATAGATCATAGACCTAAATGTAAAATGAAAAACTATAAAACTACTAGAAGATAATATAGGAGAAAATCTATTTTGGGATTAGCGATGACCTCTTAGATACTACACCCAAAGTACATTCCATGATAGAAAAAACTGATAAGTTGGACTTCATTAAAATTAAAATTTTCTGTTCTGTGGAAGACATTGTCAAGAGAACTAACAGGTAAATCATAGAATTGGAAATAATATTTGCAGAAGACACATCTGATAAAGGCTGTTTTCCAAAATACACAAAGAACTCTTAAAAAGTAATAAGAAAACAAACAAGCTCATTAAAAAATGAACCAAAGACTTTAACATACACATCACCAAAGAAGATTTACAGATGGGAAACCAGCCTATAAAAAGATCATATGTCATCAGGGAAATAAAAATTAAAATGATAATGAGATACCATTACACATCTATCAGAATAGCTAAAATCCAGAATACTGACACCACCAAATGCTAACTAGAATGGGGAGACAAAAATTCAACACACAGCAGTGTATTTGCCTTTTGCTACATTGAAAACACCTAAATGTGCCTTCCTTCCTTTCCTAACACATTATTTTTTTATGAAAATCATATATGTATAGTTTTAAACAAAGAAAATGCCAGATATACACTGAAGGAAAAGAGACATAAAATTAGTGTTTTTTTTAGAATAATTTATACACAAAAGGCACTTGAAGAGATCATTTAGATAAACATATTTTATGAGGATAACTATGTCCCAGAGAGGTTATATTACTTGCCTTGAAACTGACTCCATAGATGAATTATACACTCTGAATACTGCAATATCTAGACTACTTATAGACACTGTAAGACTGTTATTTTCTAGAAGCAATGGTACTGTAGTTATTGCTCACTTGTCTTAAGATGTTTTAAATTACCCAATGCTTTCAAATATGGTATCTGTATTTTTTTTTCAGCATTTAAACGTGGGCTTCAAGCATAAAGATGAAAAGCTATTATTCTATAAATTCTACAACAAAGTGATCCTTATTTCTGCATTTGTCAAATTTTGCCTACTAGCTGTAAAACTATAGGTTATATTTTCAATTAATATTTGTGAACCCAATTATTTTTTAATGAATATAGAAACACTCATTATGTGGGTTAAATATTTGCCTATCATCAAAAACATGAAAAAAATTAAATATAATTCTAGTATCAAGAAAGAAAAACACACGTAGGAACACCAGGTGCTGTAGGCGTAAAAAATAAAAAAATATATAAAATAATAAAATAAAATAAAAAATAAGGGATTGTAAGTTGACAAGGTCCTTGCAATCTGTGAGGTCAACCAAGGGTTGCCTTGCCTAAAAAAAAGAAAGAAAAACAATCTACTATATATTATAGTGTGAATCTTATACTTTTCTCTCTAAAAACAGATGGAGTGTTTGGGACTTTGCATGGATTATAAATCAAGACAGGTATAGGGCTTTGGGTCTTTGCATTAATTATACTTATTATAAGCCAATAAAGAATGGTCTAAATGGAATTGCAAGCCAGTTTTAATTCTTTTGAATTAGAATAATGTCTGAATATTTCTTGAAAATATGACAAATTAAGCTTTTTACCTAAAAGCAGTTACTATTTTTGATGAATAGTAAATGTTGTATAAAGCAGGGTTAAAATTAAGTAAAAAATATCACTTATGCTATTTGCAAAACAAACTAGTGATAATAGAACCCCAAATTCTGAAAGCATACAACTACAGAAGATCAATATAAGTTTTGCAAATATATTGAGAAATGCAAAAGTATTATTCAAGATAAACATCAGTAAATATAACAGATACTTTGATAAATTTACCTTTATTTCTATAGCAAATAGTGGGGGATAAATATTCAGTACTATTTTGATAAGCCTCTATTGATGGTTTGGGATTTGGGGGAAAACTGCATGAAGTAGTTCCTTTGAACAATGAAAGCAAGAGCAGTTACCTAGATTTGAAGGGAGAGGATATGTTTCGAAAGAAGACAAAGTTGGAAGACATCAAATGCCATTTGGAGAGTAAGAGAAAGCTAAGAGTTTCTATTATTATTATTTTTAATTTTAATGAGCTATAATTTACATAAAATAAAATGTGTTCACTTATCTTTATCTGTTTTGAAAAAAAAAAAAACTTGTGTAACTATCACAAAATCAAAATACAGAACATTTCCATCACACATAAAAGATCCCTAAAGATGTCTTCCTGTCAATCTCTTCCTCCCTCATCTCAGAAAACCACTGATTTACTATATTCTGTCAATACAGATTTGTCATTAGTCTGGTTTCCTGTAAATGTAAATCATATATTCTTCTATTTCTGACTTCATTTGCTCAATGTAATATTTTTGAAATTTATCCACATTGCATATTCAATAAACAGTGCAAATCTAAATTTTGGCAAATTTCATTCTACTATAGAGTTCTTAACAAGAAAAAAAAAAAGAAAGGTCATACTTATTACGTAGCCTCCAAACTTTGTAGCCTAAACTGTTGAAAAGGTAGTGATTTCTGTACCTGTGATATTGAGGCTGTCATAACAAACATTTCTGGTTTTCTCAAAACCTGCAAAATTATTTATTGAGTGTTTTTACATTATAAAAATGTAAGGAGACTAATTTCTAGACATATGTTTACAGGATTGTTATCATTGTGGCTGTCCACAAGAAGATGTTGCAATGCTGGTTGGCCTGGTATGAGATCATATTTTCAAAGTGAGGGGCAAGAAGAATGTCTTCCTCTAATTTGGAAACATACTGAGAATGAGAATGGAGAAAAATAATTTCAGTAAAACACACATATATATGCTATTTCTTCAAAATTATTTGATAATCTTTGAAGTGGCCTAAAAGAGCCTAGAAAATAATGAACTTACTTGCACTTATGTGTCTAATGTTAGCGTAGGTCACGATAAAACTTACACACTAAAAAAATGTCTCATTTTGGGAGAAATAAGATTGTTTCAGAATACACAGAAATATCACCAGGAAAGAGCAGCCAAGTTAAACAGGACTTTCTCAATTTCTTTATTAAAATTATAACTTACTTGAAATCCATTTTCATTTTAAAGACTTCAAATTAACTCTCTGCCTCAAAACAAGCTTCACTGAGAAACAGAGGTTGAGCTTATGAAAACATCCAATATACTTCCTAGTATGTGAAAATAATGGGGATCTGAAACATGAATAGCCTATAATGAACAGACACAAAGAACATGATTAACAAACAGCTGGTCTACTGAAGCAAGCCTGTGAATATGATGCAAGTAGACATTTTCAGAGATGGAAAGTGATTCCTTTAAGACTAACTCCCTGTTGCTAGTAGGTAAAATCCTAAGTATTCCATTGTCAAATATTTTTGTTGAGAGACTATTTAGCTCAAAATCATCACACTGAACTGATACCAGGAATCAGTGTACTGTGAGCTTGATAAGAGCAGAATTATAAGTCGAAATGAATTTTATGCTTGACTGAATTCAGGTTTAGCACTACATAAGAGTGTCCTAAATGCTACAGCCAGTTTAAAGAATTATTATTATAAAAGGAAACAGAAAGAGTAAAAATAGTCTACTGTATCACAGGATAGAACAAAATATGTCATGGTCATTTGTTATTAAATATAGGTAATATATGTTTAATTAGTCATATAGTATTTATAGATTTTCTTTTTTCAATAGATTTTTTAAGAGTAGTTTTAAGTTCATAGGAAAATTGAGAGAAAGGTACAGAGATTTTTCTCATATAACCCTTTCCCTGACACATGCATAGTCTTCCTTACTGTCAACATCACTCACCAGAGTGGTACATTTGTTATAACTGAGGAACCTACACTGACACAACATTATGACCCAAAGTTTACATTAGGGTTTACTCTTGGTATACATTTCACGGGTTTGAAAAAAGCCTCATGGCATGTATCCATCGCCACAGTATACAGAAGCATTTCACTGACTCAATAATCTTCTGTGCTCCATCTATTCATTCTTCCTTCCACCCAAATCCTGGCAATTGCTGGTCTTTTTTATTGTTCTTTTTATTTTTATTTAATTCTTATTATCAGGTTCTTATTATTTTTATTTAATTCTTATTTTAAGACAATTTTTACAGGAGTTTTAGATTTACAACAAAATTCAGAGGGAAGTACAGAGATTTCCCACATACCCCTTGCTCCCGCACATGCATAGCCACCCCAATTATCAGTATCTCCCACTAGAGTGGTACATTTTTTAAAACAAAAATGAATCCATATTGGCACATCAAAATCACCCCAAATCCATAGTTTACCATAGGGTTTACTGTTGGTATTGTACATTCCACGGTTTTGGATAAACGTATAATGACATTTGTCTGTTATAATAATACAGAGTGTATTCACTGCCCTAAAAATCCTCTGTGCTCTGCCTATTCATCTTCCTTTACCTACCCTGGAAATCGTTTATCTTTTTACTGTTTCCATAGTTCCGCCTTTTCCAGAATATCACATAGTTGGAATCATATAGAATGTAACCTTTCAGATTGGCTTATTTCATTTAGTAATATCTATTTAAGTTTCATCCATTTTTTTTTTTTATGATGATAGCTCATTTCTTTCTATAACTGAATAATTTTCCATTGTTTGGGTGTACCACAGTCTATCCATTCAGATACCAAAGGACATATAGGTTGCTTCCAAGTTTTAGCAATTACATATAAAGTTGTTATAAAAATCCTTGTGCAGGTTTTTGTGTGGACATATGTTTTCAACGCTTTTGGTTAAATACTAGGGAATGCAGCCGCTAGATCACATGGTAAGAGTATGTTTAATTTTGAAAGAAACCACCAAATTTTGCACAGTGGCTGTACCATTTTGCATTCCCAACAGCAATGTATAATAATTCCTATTGCTCCATATCCTCACCAGCATTTAGTATTATAAGTGTTCTGAATTTCAGTCATTCAACTAAGTGCATAGTGGTATCTCACTGTTGTTTTAATCTGTATTTCCTTGGTGACATATGATGTGAAACATCTTTTCATATGATTATTTGCCATTTATATCTTTTTTGGTGAGATGTCTGTTAAGGTCTGGTTCATTAAATTGTTCATTTTATTATCATTAAGTTTTAAAAATTCTTTGCAAATTTTGAAAAATAGTCCTTTATCAGATGTGTCTTTTGTAAATATGTTGTCCCACCCCTGGTCTTTTTATTGGCTCCATGTTATATCCTTTTAGGAAAATCTTATATATCTTAAGAACACACAATAACATAGCTTATAAAATTTAAATATCTAAGAGTCTAAAGACATTCAAGCATGGGAAGAATTGCTGGCAACCATCTTTGCTGACAATCTACCTCTTGTATCCTATAACTCAGCATTTTGCCCTTCTTAGGCATATAGGGAACAGAAATACATGCATTTCTGTATGTGTATAAATGCATATAACAGCAATTTTTATGAGCTCAAAGCTAGAAACAATCTAAATGTCCAGAAATATAACTGAACAAGTTAATTTTATAATTTATATAATACTATTTAGTCTACAAAATGGTGAACTACATATGTATACAAGAATAAATTTCACCTACATGAGTGAAATAAGCCAGACACAAAAAAATGTAGATCAAAAAAAGAAGTAAAATAAATTGCTATATTAGGATCTGGTTGCCTCGTTGATACTAGCATAATTAGTCCCGCTACTAATTATTACTAATTGCCACTGTTCACTGGTCTTATTGTTGGTGTGTTTAAATAACAGCAGTTATGTGACGGAAAAGTAATATAGTCCAATATGTAATATATGTAACAAATTCTTCATATTTTTATGTTAAAGCAGTATAGTGTGTGTGTATATAGATATACACATACATACAT
>NW_011888792.1:5610743-5621934 GCF_000151845.1 Pteropus vampyrus | reverse complement strand
TGCCTTACTGCTAAATTGTAAACTTGAAACTTACTGGATTTCATTAACCAATGTCACCATAAAAAAAACAAAAACAATAACTTGAAGGTTTGTAGAAATAGGTTATGGCTAGTCTTATGACAGTCAGTAGTAATCTTAAGTTTGTGAAGTTGTAGATAGAGTGAAGCACATCTGACAACTGAAAAAAATTTTCAGTAACAGTTTACAGCTGGGGTTCCAAATCTCCAGGCCGCAGACCAGTACCAGTCTGTGGCCTATTAGGAACCAGGCCACATAGCAGCAGGTGGGCAGCAGGCTAGCAAGCAAAGCTTCATTTGTATTTGCAGCTACTCCCCAACGATGGCATCACCGCCTCAGCTCCACCTCATTAGGAGCACTGGTCCCTGGTGCCAAAAAGGTAGAGGACCTCTGGTAAAGTACAAAACAAATATTGGTATGAAATAATGACAGGTAAGACAATGTGATAATGTTGATGAAACTCTCCCAAATTTATGATCCCTTTCTCTCTTTGAGAAAAGATGCAATGAGAAACATATGCTCAGTTTTGAGATGAGCAGCATAATAAAAATGAAATTTAATATTATTTTTCCTATTGACTTTTGCATCTGACAAAGTAAAGTTTCAATTCTGAGTCTGCCATTCTGAACTTTGTATAGTTAATGACTTAACCTATGAGCCTCAGTGACCCTTAAATGTAAGATGAAAATAATAATAGTATTAATGGTATAAATTTGGTGTGATCATTAAATTATACAATGAAAAGAACCTGGAATGGAAACTAAACCATAGTAATAAGTTTTAGTATTTATTTATGTTCTTGTGAATTAGAGTTGAGCAATATGAAAATACTTAAATTTGTAAAATTGTAAAAGCCAGAGCGTGATTCACTAGTCTCCTATACCTTCTGCATCTCAGTGGCTACTGTGATCATGGTAGTATGTAGAGATATGAACTCTATCTCACCGAGCTCCTGAGTGATCAACCTGAGCAAAGCTTCCTGATAGCTAGCACTGGACATGCAGAAGAAGAGAAAAACACACTTTTATTCTATCAAACCACTGAGATTCAGGATTTTTTTTCTCTCTAGCATTACCTACGCTAAACTGGCCTACAAGAAGAGAGATGCTATTTAAAGGGAGCTAGTACTAAAATCTTTGGCAGTAGCTATGGTATAATTTGGAGAAATCTTAATAAGGTAGTGCTGCAAGAGGAGGATGGCTGAAAAAATGTTTCACGATAAAACAGAAAAATTAATTTTTGTGTGAGGTAAGTATGAAGAAGAGTTGAAGAAAACAATGAAATACTGTTTTAAAATAATAAGAGATGAAGAAGTGATTAGTTAAAAAGGCAGTGACTAGGTAGAATTTTTAGGTAGAAGGTAATTTAGATTTAGAACATAGCACCATCATTGAGCTCATTAAGGGTTTAAAAGATTAAAAGTACACAAAGAACTCCCCCAGGACAAGAACTTGGAAGATGCTCAGATTTAGAGTGCCTAACACTTAAAAGACAAAAACTTTATTAAAAGCAACAGTAAACAAAAATATAAATGTGTTTTATTTTCCCATATATTTATGATTATATTTTAATCTCTTGGTTATTCATTAAATTTTCTAATGAATTAATTATATATAAAGATTAAATTCAGCATTCTACTCCATTTGTGCCGCTTATTAAAATAATGACAAAATTAAGAAAAAAAATCAAATGCCATATAAGGCATAAGAAATTTTTATTACTGTATTATTTAATTTCTGTCATTGTATGACTGCATTTCCTTACTGTGAAATGCAATTGCAAACAAACATATGGTTTGGGTTAAAGGTGCATTTACATTACTAATTTTAATCTCAATTGATAAATATCTATGGTAATAGAAACTTCATGTTGCTCATATTTAATTTTTTAATAAAAATTAATAAAACTTTTCCAATAAACATTAAATAAAACTGGAAAAAAGATTATATCCCAGTTATTTAGTATAATTGAGCACAATTTATGAGACAATATGGAAATGAAGGACAGTCAATCTCTTTTTTTCATAGACTTCATAACAAACTAGTAAAGATAAAGAGCATGCTCACACAATTAACGTGTATAAATCCACTTGTGAAATAGAAAGTGACAATCATTAATTAATAGTAGTTAACTGCAAAGAATAGTGTGCATAAATAAACAAGAAGAGTTAACTGGATAAAGCTAAGAAATTTTCTAAGAATTTTGGTTGGACTAACGAAAGTTTTGTTGTTTATTAATGTTATATATGTTTTATACATACACACATATATAAATATCACGAGACTTTGAGGGCTTATACTTAAATCTCACTCTACTTATAAGGGAGGAATCTACCGTTTTCTCTCTCCAGCATCTCTTAACGATTACACAGAACATTTGTCACAGTACTTTTTCCTGTATTATACTGACTCTCTTGTTTTTTTGCCTCTTACTGGGATCCCTAACTTGAGGTCATAGGTTGTTCATAATAGCTGCATATTTGTTGAACTAAAGCAATTAATGAAGTAGATTGGAGAGATAATTTTTACTACCGCAGACAAAATAGCTCTAATGTGGAACTATTCCAAATAAGAAACCAACTGAAACCAAATACTTGGATAACATATGTGCAGAAATTTTGACATGAGTCATTAAGGTAGTGTTGTTCATTTTGAGTTCATTGCTAATTGTTGCAAAATAACTTATTTTTCCATCATGTACAAATAGTTCCCCAAATGAAAAGAATCTATTGTAAAGGAAACTGACATTCCAAAATGACCTGCTGTGATAAAATCTTTTTATCTACTTAAATAGTTTGCATTTGGAATGGGGAGAAAGACAGTAAATTCCTTTAAATTTTGTCATATAATACGAAGGGAAGAAGTTTAGTACAAAATAGAAGAGTAGGCATAACAATAAAAACAATAATCTTAGAAAAGTCTATAATCTTTCTTAATATGTTATTTTACAGCAGCATTGACATTTGTAGTATGCTCTACTTGCTGAGCAGTAATTTAAAGTCTCAAAAGGAACAAAAGTACTTTGCCAATTTAAATGTATTTCTTCAGGGACCACTGTAACCACCACAAAAATAGCTGTTGCATTTCACCCCTAGGTAGTTACAAATGAAAATGCAAAATAATTTTTAAAGGTAGTTAAAAGATGGAGAAAAACGCAACAAGCAATAACTGCTGTATAATGTAGGCAAAACATAGCCATCTGAGAATTAGGTAAATTGACCAGAGCTCTAGGATGGAAATTCCTATACTTTATTAAGTATAAAATATGTTACATTTTGTGTGCTCAAAATGTAGGCTTTTTGACTTCAGATGAAGCTTTCTGCTTGATTTAGGTCCTTGGGCCCGGATAAAACAGAATGGCAAATAAAATGCTAATTGTGCACTATATTGTAGAGATGAAAAATAATACACATTTCACATAAAGGTACGTTAAAATCTATGCTATGTTATAGCATCCAGTTAGATGACAACTACTTTATCATTTACTTGTTCATCCACCCATCCATTCATTGATTTGGCAAGTATTATCAGGGGTCGGTCTCTTGTATGCTTAAATTAGATAGGGTGGGAGGGGAATGCTTAGTGGTGAAAGTTGATATGGTCTCATTCTGGTTTTAAGGATATTCACTAGTTTAGAAAGAAACTGTAAGTAGTATCTTAGACCCTAGGATAATTTTATTCAACAAGCATCCAAGGAACTGCTCAGAAATGGTCAGTGCTGGCTGTGATGGACTTGAGACCATTAGATTTTATTTTGATCTGTATTACATCCCTAACACTATTTCCCCAGAAAAGCTTATCTGTTTCATCAGAAAGATACATATCTATCTATTTATTACTACTGTGAAGAAACAAACTTCTAACTTCTTGAATAATATTGTTTCATTAAATGTTTAATATAAACACAGAACATTAAAGACCTGGGAATAGCACAGGAATTGTAATATCCTTAGAAGAACTCAGAGCAACATAGAGTGGAGGCAGAAATAACAGACTAGAAATTCAGAGGTGGCACTAGGAAGCCTAGATTTCTCTCTCTGATAAACTCATTCTTAAGGAAAGTAACTATATAAAATTAAACATTGGGTAGTTACACTATGTTATTCTGTGAGTTTGCAGCTGAAAGAGTTGCATGAGCTAAAATCCCCATGAACATTTGGTTCTTTTGCTGTCTCATGAAAAAAACATGCTTATAAATTTAAGGTTTAAAAAAAAAAAAAAGATTCTTGTAAAAGTTTAAGACCCCAAACATGATTTCTTCAGGCTTCTTTATTCTTTCTAAATTGTTATTGTCTTCATATCTTATTGGACTTTAGATCTTATACTTAGGTCTTTCAGGTTTTCATATATTTATAACATTTCTGAATCTCTTTTGGAATCTCATGTACCCTTAGCTGAAAATCCCAGAATAAAATGTTTACCACTGCTCTTGACCACAGGATGCTGATGAAGCTGTAATCAAGTTCGCTCATACTTTGCCAATCAATACTGCAGTCCCTCTGGTTCGCCACAGTTCACAAGGGCTCTAAGAGAAAGGTGCACTGAATCTTTTCCAGTTTGGTTTATATGAGCTGTCCTCATCCAACAGTACCAGCAGGGAAGAGAAAATATTTTAGCAACTTCACTGACTCAAGGTTTAAGATGGTCTCTGTTCTCATTTTGTGAATGCTTTCCTATTTATTCTTTCAGTACTAATTCACTGGTTGCTTTATTAATAAACTGAATGTATCCCCTTATTGATTATTCATCCTGATGCACTTCTCTTTCTCTTCCTTCTTCTTCTCCTTTTTCCTTTTCCTTCTTTTGATTATTGATGCTGCTGATTGAGTTGGAAATGCATGGATAAAACTGGCAAAATTGGATTTTTCTCATAATAGAAATAAGTTGTCTGAGAGGCTGTAAGAACAGATGAGTACTGCATTGGATACTGCAAGAGAAATTTCACCCTTTTCTTGTAAACTTTAGTTAAATGAAAAAGAGCTGAAAATACTATATCTTCTAAAATAAAGCTGAAACCTTATAAAGAACAAAGGTTTCTTAAAATGGCCACCAAATGAAGCCTTGGTGAGAAATAAGACTTTGCATTATACTAGCTACCAAAACAAATGAAAGACATATTGGTTACAAATAAAATTTAAAATTATACTATTAAGTTCTGGATATTGTTTCACATACCAAGACAAATACAGATCGAAGTACTCAATTCTCATTCTGTATTGCTATTTGTTATCTTCCAGTATCTTCAAAGGCAAATTTTTAAAACTGATTGTTTGGTCATTGTTACTGTTGCTTTTACTGCTGTTATTTTGTTTACTGCCTTTATTTGACCACAGCGAAAGTACTTACTAAACCCTCCGATTCTTAAGAGTTCTATCTGAGCTCCATTTTAACTCAGACTATACCCAGAGGATGGTATTTATCCCTCTGTTCCTAAGTACTCTTAAAGAGAAGATGAAGAGATCAGTTGAATTCACAGTGAGGTAAAAGGTTGTATAAAAGTGTATTCAAGAGAGTCGTTATAGGATGTTTAAAATAGAGGTTTTTTTAGCTTTATGCATGGTAACTTTATAATATCTTCTGACTATCCTATATTTTTTAACAAATTTATTTTGTTGTTAAGAAGACAAATGTAACATGAATTGTTTTATAAATTTAATTTATAAGTTGGAACCAGAACCCTAAATATTACAATATGTCACAATTTTTTTCTAATATTAAAATAATTTTATTTCCTTTTTAAAAGGAGAAATCATAGCTTTAAAAGTTCAAGAGAAAATTTTATTTCAAGATGGTAGTTTGAAAAAATATACTTAAAATTGTTTCCTCTCTAAAATCCTACCGAAATTACAGTAAATAGTTGTAAAATGGAAGCTTGGATATATCCAGAGAAACAGAGAGAATATCGTAAAACCACCTTGTCTTAGGCTGTTTGGGCCGCTACAACAAAATTACCATAGATTGAGTGGCTTATAAACAACCAACATTTATTAATCACAGTTCTGGAAATTGGAAAGACCAAGATCATGGCATCTGTAGATTTGGTATTTAGTATGAGGTCACTGTCTAGATAGCTGTCTTTTTGCTATAATCTCACATGGTGGAGAGGGCAAGGCATCTCTCTAGATCTCTTTTATAAGGACACTAAGCCCATTTGTGAGTGCCTAACCTCAAAACTATTACTACCCCAAATCCTGATTGCTAATACTATCAACTTGCGGATTGTTTTCGACATATGGATTTGGGGGTCACAAATATTCAGACCATAGTCTACCTGAACAAGTATTTTTTTTTTCATGAATCTCTAGATCATATAAAACAGATGGGATTGACAAAATCAATCAAACTGAATAAAATCACAAACCAAACTAAGCACAGAATAATCTCCAATAGTTGTAGAAGCAGTTTTGTTTATTGGACTCAACTGCATTCAAAGAATGCATCCTACGGAGTGGCTAGTGGAGTGATTTTCTCATTAAAAAATAAAATGATTTTCTTTCAAAAAAGTTAAGATCAACTAGGAAATGGACAAAGGCTCTAAGTCTAAAGTTTCATGCTGCAAAATAAATTTCATCTTAATTTGACTTTAGAGGGGGTGACAGCTTATTGCAACCTCTCCATCCATGCACTCAAATAAAGCTTTTTCTGAAATATATACAAAGGCTTTCCATGTAGGTCTTATATTCCAAAGAGAAGAGTATTGGAGAAATAGAGTAGAAGATGATACAATCTCTTTTGTTAATATTAACCTCATTTCATAAAGATGGACATTCAAAAATTAGCTCTAAAGAAAAATAAAACAACTAGGTGTAATATGAACAAATAGAACAGATGACAGTGGAGAAAGGAGAAATAATTTTAGATTAGAGAAGTATCACATCCTTAAAGTAAGATCATATTGCTAATGAAGGAAAAAGAAATAAGAGAAAATAAGGATTTCTAGAAATTAAAAAATATTTTAATAAGATACTTGGCTTCTGCTGTGGGATATAGATAGCTAAAAGGAGTGTTACTCTCACCCTTATATTATGAAAGAGCCAGACTAACTTTTAAATTCATGACTGTTTTTTCAAACTCATTGGAGAGCTGATGTTGCAGAGCAAAGAACTGGCCTCAAATCTAAGGAAAGAAAGGGACCTGCTGGGAGAGAGGAGGTTAGACCATATGCCAGACACCTGTAAGAATAATTCAGTCAGAATACTGAAAAGTTGATTTACGTAGTGTGCTGGGCAGTGTGAAGCCCCTGAAGAGTCAATCCCCATTCTCGTTTTTGTTTTTGTTTTTGTTTTTTAAACAAAACTCACTAGACTTTCACAGAAAATATCTGTAGGACCCCTAAGGAAATGTCCAGTATGGTATAGATCTTGAAGAGAGAAAACAGCAGTTCAGTGGGCAGGGCAAAATACTCCACCCAGAACCTTCACCCACATCTCCCCTGTACTTTACCAATATAATCTGTGAAGGGCAACAAAACAATGTCACCTTAAGTTTAATAGTTACTGTAGCTGAGGAAGGGAAAGGAGACAGGAAAAATAAACTCCTGGGAATAGGCGAAGCCCACAACAGCAGCTGGAGGAAGGACAAAAAATAGAGAATGCCACACTCCTGGGACACAGGGATGTGGAGCTTACCTAAATCTGAGGTTTAATCAGAACAAAAGAGAATGCATAATCCCCACAGCCCTTGCCACCACCCAGCTACCAAGAGCTGAATGAGAAGTAACAGGAGGAAACTGCCAGAGAGAAGAGGACACACAGAGAAACTCTCTCTCAGGTACAGATGAAAGGAAAGTGTTAAAATTTAGAGCCATGCAGGCAGGCAGTGCTCTGGAAAACCAAACCCCAAATATGAATTTATCACTACAGAAATGTAAAGAGTGTAGTGCCCTAAGAGTAACCATAATAGCAATAAATCTCAAATCCAGCCCAACTCCCCAACCCGTAGGACAATGATTGCCAGATTGAATAAAAATCGAAGAGCCGAACACATGCTATTTAGAATTCCACTTTAAATATAAACACATCAATTAAAAGAAAAAGGAGGAAGATGTACCAAGCAAACACTAACCGAAATAGATACTTATAACAAAGTAACACCTTTAAAGATATCTATACTAATATCAGAAAAAGTAGTCTTTTATTCAAAGAATATTATCACCAGTAAAGGACATGATATTATGATGAAATGGTCAATTCTCCAAGAAGATATAATTATCTTAAATATAAATGTGCCTAAATAAGGAGTTTCTCCCTCCAAAAAGTGCAAGTAAAAAAAAAAAAAAAGATAGTACAGTTATACCTGAAGAGTTCAATACACCTTTATAACAAATAGAACTGCAAAGAAAATAAATAGGATATATATGTATATATAAATAAATAGAACAACATATTTAATCAACTAGACCTGATTGACGTTTATAGAACACTGTACTCAACAAAAGCATCGTAAGTTTCTTTTCAAGTATATATGAAATATTCATCAATGTTAACCTTATTCTGGGTCATAAAAAGCTCAACAAATTGATAAGATCAGAAATCACACAAAGTATGTGCTTAGAAAATAAGATAATTTAAAGAGTCAATAAAATAAATACAAAAAATGCACAAAATTTTGAAACTAATTCACTTCTAAATAACCTAGGGGCAAAATACTCAAGAAAAAAGTTTTCAACTGAATGAAAATAAAAATGTTAACACATCAAAATTTGAGGGATGCATTAATAGCAGTACTTAGAGTGAAAATTATATTGAAAAATTAGCAATGCAAATTTCAACCACAGAAACTATAAAAAAAAATCAGGGATTAAACTGAACTCAGACATACAGGAGGAAAGAATAAAAAGAAAAATTAATGATATCGAATACAGTAAAATACAAAAAAATCGAAGAATTTCAAATATAGATTTTGAATATTTAAGAAAAATGATAAGTGCCTAGACAGACTGACCAACACACACACACGCGCGCATGCACACAATGAAGAAAAAAGAGTATTACGGAATACTAGAGACCCTATGTGTTGATAGTAACATTATGAAATACTATGAACAACTTTATTCACATAAATTCAACATCTTACATGAAATTCTCATAATTCTTTTACAAATACAAATGATCAAATCTCACTCAAGAAGTAATAAATAACCTGGATAGCCCTGTGTCTTTTTAGGAAATTGAATTATATGTAAAACACTTTGAATATGGAACCCCAAACCCAAATAATTTCACTGGTGACTTCTACTAAACATTTCACATTTGATATTTTCTTCTAGAAAACAGAAAAGGAAGGATTATTTCTCAACTATTTTTATGAGGCCAGCATTATCCTAATACCAATATTAGATAGATATTACAAGAAAATAAATGTACAGACCAATATTCCTCATAAATAAACTCAAATATCCTCCATAAAAATATTAGCAAATGGAATTATGCAATAAATAACAAGGATAATATATTACAACAAAATGGAATTTATCCCAATAATTCAAGGCAGATCTAACATCAATATATCAACCAATGTGATTCACCATATTAGCAACCCCCAAAAGAAAAAAGCTCAAGATCTTATCGATAGATACAGAGAACGCATTTAAAAAATCAATTTATGAGAAACTCTCAGTAAGTATGGAATGACAGAGAATTCCTCTGACTGACACGGATACCTAAAATGACCACTGTTAATATCATTCTTAATACTGAAGGCCTGTATGCTTTACCCTTAAGTTTAGCATCAAGGTAAGAACAATCTCTCCTGACTCATATTCAACATTGTGCTGTATGTGCCTGTCAATGTAATGATCAAGCAAAACAAATTAAAAGTTTACAGAATACAAATGTAGAAATAAAACATTGTTTATAGATGAAATGACTTTCTATGTGGAAAACCTGAAAAACTCAGAATTTTTTCTAGAATTAATAGCTGGTCAAGTCTTAAGATACAAAGTCAACATTAAAATATCAATCTTATTTCTACCAACTAGCAATAAACGATTGGAATTTTAAAAATTTCATTTACCATAGCACTAAATAAAATTGAAATATTAGGTAAAAACCTAACAAAATATGTTCAGGATCTGCATTTTGAATGCTATAAAACATGAATGAAATTAACTAAACAATAAATAAATGAATAGATATACCACGTTCCTGGACTGAAAGACATAATACTTTTAAAAAATGAATTATCCCTAATTTGATCTGTAGATTTAGTACAGTCTCAATTAAAATTCCAACAGGATTTTTGTGGATACCTGAAGACTCATTCTAAAATTTACATGGAAAGACTAAGAAACTTGAATAGAGAAAAATGATTTTGAAACTGCAGAACAAATTTGAAAGATTCACACATCTCAGTTTAAATACTTACTTGAAAGCTATAGTAATAACACGATTTCGTACTGGAAAACATACAGATCCATAAACCGATAAAATAGAATAGTCTCGAAATAAACTCCCCCAAATTTAGTCAACTGATTTTTAAACAAAGTTATAAAGCAATCCATTAGATGCCTTTCTCTCTCTCCATCTATATTCCATGTATACTTAGATATATTCGCATCTTTACCTCACAAACTATATTATCTATATATCACAAAATTCCCTTTATACCTGAATCCTGGTCGGCGTCCAGGCAGCACAGGACTGTCTTATACCATCTTCAGGTTCACCTTGCGGCCCACCAGCTCGCAAATATAGTTGATGCCATGTTTTATAATAGTCTGGCACTGCTGCGAGAGGCCCCAGACAATGACTGACAGGTTCTCGGGGAGCCCCACCGACACCAGCATCTCAGGGCAAAAGAGCCCGGACATCCTAACCTCCACTCCTCCAGGCCTTGGTGATAGCTGAACGCCTCCACGCTGGGCTCTGTGTAGGAGCTGTAGGCACCTTGAAGCGAGTTAGGTGATAAGTAGTTTGGTGAATAACTCTCAAATAATGTCCGTACGATGGCCCAGGGTGAGGATGTAGTCAGCCACAATGCCCTCCGTCTGGTGCTCAGAACTCGGCAGGTACGTGGCGTCCACCATCTCGTTCCAGAACACAGGGCTGACGAAGTACTTGACGGCAGTGCAGGACTTCTCTTGGGCCAAGCCGCGGAGGACGCTAGCGGCAGCGGCTGACGTTGCGTACGCACGCAACTAGATTTTCCCGCCTGATCCGGCTTCCTGTAGTACT
>NW_011888792.1:5589822-5609798 GCF_000151845.1 Pteropus vampyrus | reverse complement strand
AGCAAATGGAATTATGCAATAAATAACAAGGATAATATATTACAACAAAATGGAATTTATCCCAATAATTCAAGGCAGATCTAACATCAATATATCAACCAATGTGATTCACCATATTAGCAACCCCCAAAAGAAAAAAGCTCAAGATCTTATCGATAGATACAGAGAACGCATTTAAAAAATCAATTTATGAGAAACTCTCAGTAAGTATGGAATGACAGAGAATTCCTCTGACTGACACGGATACCTAAAATGACCACTGTTAATATCATTCTTAATACTGAAGGCCTGTATGCTTTACCCTTAAGTTTAGCATCAAGGTAAGAACAATCTCTCCTGACTCATATTCAACATTGTGCTGTATGTGCCTGTCAATGTAATGATCAAGCAAAACAAATTAAAAGTTTACAGAATACAAATGTAGAAATAAAACATTGTTTATAGATGAAATGACTTTCTATGTGGAAAACCTGAAAAACTCAGAATTTTTTCTAGAATTAATAGCTGGTCAAGTCTTAAGATACAAAGTCAACATTAAAATATCAATCTTATTTCTACCAACTAGCAATAAACGATTGGAATTTTAAAAATTTCATTTACCATAGCACTAAATAAAATTGAAATATTAGGTAAAAACCTAACAAAATATGTTCAGGATCTGCATTTTGAATGCTATAAAACATGAATGAAATTAACTAAACAATAAATAAATGAATAGATATACCACGTTCCTGGACTGAAAGACATAATACTTTTAAAAAATGAATTATCCCTAATTTGATCTGTAGATTTAGTACAGTCTCAATTAAAATTCCAACAGGATTTTTGTGGATACCTGAAGACTCATTCTAAAATTTACATGGAAAGACTAAGAAACTTGAATAGAGAAAAATGATTTTGAAACTGCAGAACAAATTTGAAAGATTCACACATCTCAGTTTAAATACTTACTTGAAAGCTATAGTAATAACACGATTTCGTACTGGAAAACATACAGATCCATAAACCGATAAAATAGAATAGTCTCGAAATAAACTCCCCCAAATTTAGTCAACTGATTTTTAAACAAAGTTATAAAGCAATCCATTAGATGCCTTTCTCTCTCTCCATCTATATTCCATGTATACTTAGATATATTCGCATCTTTACCTCACAAACTATATTATCTATATATCACAAAATTCCCTTTATACCTGAATCCTGGTCGGCGTCCAGGCAGCACAGGACTGTCTTATACCATCTTCAGGTTCACCTTGCGGCCCACCAGCTCGCAAATATAGTTGATGCCATGTTTTATAATAGTCTGGCACTGCTGCGAGAGGCCCCAGACAATGACTGACAGGTTCTCGGGGAGCCCCACCGACACCAGCATCTCAGGGCAAAAGAGCCCGGACATCCTAACCTCCACTCCTCCAGGCCCTGGTGATAGCTGAACGCCTCCACGCTGGGCTCTGTGTAGGAGCTGTAGGCACCTTGAAGCGAGTTAGGTGATAAGTAGTTTGGTGAATAACTCTCAAATAATGTCCGTACGATGGCCCAGGGTGAGGATGTAGTCAGCCACAATGCCCTCCGTCTGGTGCTCAGAACTCGGCAGGTACGTGGCGTCCACCATCTCGTTCCAGAACACAGGGCTGACGAAGTACTTGACGGCAGTGCAGGACTTCTCTTGGGCCAAGCCGCGGAGGACGCTAGCGGCAGCGGCTGACGTTGCGTACGCACGCAACTAGATTTTCCCGCCTGATCCGGCTTCCTGTAGTACTTGTTTCGTGTGAGCCGTAGCCGCCGCAGGAGCTGCAACGCTTGACCTGTTCGGCGTGTTTCAAGGGAAGCTGTAGGACCCCAGCTGGATCTCACAGGAAGAAGGTGTCATGTTGGTCGTGTGGTGGGTGCTACTAGGCTTGAAAGAGAAGGTCAGAGTTCCAGAAAAAAGCTCTCAACGAAGTTGTCCGTTAACGTCCTGGTCAACCGCACCTGCCAGAAGTTCTGCCAGAATTGGGTGCGAACCTGGACAGGGTGTGCAAGTGGCCCTGTCAGGGAGGACACCATGGGCTGAGAAGTTGTAGATACGGCTTCAAGGGCCAGTCCTGCTTCGGAGCCGCTGGGAATCAGTTCTGGGCCTGGTCCACCTCTTGCTTGGAGATGCTGGTGCTGAGGGCACTACCTTGCTTACCCAGTAGGTCTTCAGGATCACTTCAGTTCGCAGCTTCCTGTTCTTGAGCTCGTGCCTCTTCTCACCCAGCTTCTCAGCCTGCCCTCCCGAACTAGATGGAGCCTCCATGCTTCTAACATCTGGAGCCCAGCGGCTGCTCTTTTGTCCACGGGGAACCATTTGTTGGACAAAGCTTTGTTGAAGGCCACTTTGCCTTTGAGCATGAGCTCGCTCTGGCCATTCCTTCCAGGGGACGCTGTGCAACACCTGGGTTTCATCGCTGCATGCCTGGGCAGTCTCCTCATGCTTGGAGGTAAGCTTCCACCACCATGTGGTTGAAATATTATAAGAAATATTGTATGTTGTGCAGTTGCCTATTAAGGTGGTATGATGTCACATACAGCTATTTTGACATAGTTGGAGAACCACTTGTCAAAGCCGCTGTTCTTGTTTGGATGTCATGTATGTGCTTGTCTGCTTCCTGGACGTGCGGCCGCTGAATATAATGGTCATAGCCTACTAGTGGGGAAATAAAAAAGATAAAACAGGTAACAAACTTCACTGTATTGTACCAAATACATTAATTCATTGTATTGTACCAAAGTTAATATTTTTTGAGTTTTATTAATGGTATTGTACTAAGGTTGATTTCTTAATTTTGATAATTGTCCTATATTATGTAAGATAAATATTCAGAAAAGTGGATGAATGATATAGTGGAACTGTCTGTATTATTTTTGCAACTCTCCTGTAAGTTTAAAATCATAAGATTATTATTTTTTAATTTTTAAAGTTTTGTAGGGTAACACAGAAAATTTCCTGAACCAAGAACAAAAAGTAATGATATGAAAAATGTCACAAAAAATTGGTAGATATAACATATCAATTCAAATACCACCAGCAATCAGAATGAGTAAAACCTTAGAGAATGATAAAGGAAATAGTATTAGAAACAAATTATCAGAACTAGAAAACAATATGTGCCATTAGATTAACTGTGCCCACTAAACACTCACAAAATAAATGTTAAAATCTCTTTTCCTAAACACAGGCAACACATTTTCAAATCACACAGACAAAGATAAGATTGCATAAACTTAAAAAAGTAAAGTAAAATAAAAGCACACAAAGGATAACAACAGCAAAAATAGGCAATGCCAGACTTCTCACTGAAAATATTACATGATATGCAACTGCAACAAAGGAGAAATTTTCTTCAGCATTTTGACAGAAATTAATTTTGAACCCATAAATATGCAACTAGCAAAAAATTAAGACCAAAAGGAGTGGGGAGGGGAAGCAAAGTCTTGAAGTGTTATCATAACTATCATTTCCAGAAAAAAGATTGCTTTAACATATGTTCCAGCAAAATGAAAATAGGAATCAAGAAAATTAAGAATGAAGAACAGGAATTCCCACTGAAAAACATTCCAGGAATTGATGGGAAAACCCTTTAGAAAGCAGTCAGTGTTATATAGAACATTAAAAAAGTAGTGTAATAAAGAATCTGGATAATATCATTGATGTTAGAAGGATATTTTATGCTTCTGCAGAGTCCGTACAGTCAAATGTAATTAGACTCCAGGAAAAACAAAAGCTCTATAAAAATTATGTTCCAAATTGAATTAAAATGAAAATACAACTTGAGTTTTAGTATAAGAAAATTAAATGTTTATTTATTATTAAAATAAATAGAGAGGATGAAAGGAAACTTAGAGGTGATGGATATGTTTATGGCATTGATTATTGTCCAGTTCTCTAACAAATAATATTTACATGAACAATATAAATGCTCTTTTTTTTCCTGTTTCAATATTTAGGAACATTAAAACATGGATATTTTAATTTTTATTTGAGGACAAACTGTAAATTTGATAAACATGAATGGAAATTTAATGGTCCGAGTTTCTTAAGTTGGAAGGTAGAATTGGAGAAAATTTGGGCTAGGGGTATTTGTGCTTTTATTTTTTTAACCTTCCATAGGGAGTTAACTGTCTTCATTTAGATAGACAATAAATATTTACATATGTTATTCAAAATTAAAAGAAATATATAAAAAAACTGAAAGTAGCTTAATAACAAAAGGGTAGAAAAGGTAAAAAAAATGTTCTAAGACAAAATTCCTCATATTTCAGAAAAGGAAATAAATAGAAATAAAATTGACAAATCAAGAAGGAAAAATAAAACTATATTCTAGAATTCCATTGCAAATAATCAGAAGAACTAAAATAGAAACTGTTATATGTTGTTAAATCAGAGGGATATTACAAGAAGTAGGTGAGTCATTTTAATTGTGAGTTAGTACTGCAGCGTAATGGTTTATTTTTTAATTTTTAAAATGTGCATTATTTACACATAACATTAAACTATAACATTTTATAAAGTAAATTCAAATTTTTTAGGATGAGTTTTCAGTGGAAAAATATATCTGTTAAGTATGCCATTTATATTAAATTTGGTTGAGCTATGGTTTTCTTTTGAAAAACAATATTGACAGGAGTGGCTGTAGAACATTGAAAATAGTGGCTAAAACAGGAAATTATAAGATAGGTAGATAGATGATGATAGATGATAGATAGATATAGATAGATAGATATAAAAAACCTAAATGGGATATATCGATAACATTTGAATATATTCTGTGACAGAAGCCTTGTTAGTCATCAGAATGTTTTTCAGCAGCATTAAAAATACTTCCTAAATTATTTTGCAATTAACTATTGTAACGAAATTAATTTAATTTAATTTATAATACTGAGATAATGTGATTTCTAGTAATATAAATTAAAAGTAATGCATTAGATTTGATGTTTTAATTAATTTAAACTGAATATCTTTTCCAATTGCAGAAATAGAATAATTAAAATTCAGCACAAAGTAAAGAAAACCTACTGAGAAGAAAATAATGTCACAGATTTCTTTATTATACTTGTAAAGCTCGATAAGACAATGCTTCTTGATACAACTTTTATAAAATTGAGTAGACATATATACATATGATTTTTCATAATTAAGTATAAACAAATTCGTTCATGACATTGTGAAATATATTTTACTTTCATCTCTTAGTTCTCTTCATGAGGCCGGAAGAGGATGAACAAAGGCCAAGCAAATAACACTGAACAGAACAAGGGTAACATAGGAACAGACCTTTGATGAAGATATTTTGTTTCCAAATATTCCTTGGTGAGTAGTCCTCTAAAAGCAGATGGCAGACTTTACTCACAAAGAATTGAAATTCTATGAGTAAAGTATGTTATAATGAATCAAATGTTATTCTTTCTATAAATGAAGAGATTATTTTATATCTCTGATGAATAATATATCATACCCTATAAAATTAGATTCACTTTTTGTTCATTTAATTCATGCTTATTCAGAGCCTACTGGATGACTATATTCTGTCCTTAATGCTGATTATATTAATAGTGAACAAAACTCTGACAGTGTCTATAATCTAATATGGTGTATCACAAAATAAACAGTTAAATACATAAATCAGTTAATTATAGGTAAAGAGACAAGTACATGATGATATATTTCACAAATATTATAAAGAAAACAAATAGCGTGCTGAAATAGTGAATAATAAGGGCAAGTGTCTAGACTAGTGGCCAAGTAAGGCTTTTCTGAGGAGATGATATTTAATTTCAACCATGAAAAATGGAGTCAACCTAATTATATAAGAAATGAGGGCATTCAGGTGAATCGGAAATGAATTTTAGGCAGAGGGACAACATATGTAAAAGCTGTGCATTTTTGGCGTAGTGAAAGAAGTTGAGGGTGAGACAATAACAGTTTTGAATATTTAAACAAAATATATGAACAGTTGTATATATAGAATGTGTGTATATTTGTGTATGTATAATTCATTTGAGAGATGGCTTGAGCAGTCGATAGAAGATAGAGAAATCCTAAAATGATGTCTGCTTTTATAAAGAACTATGGTCCTACTGATTCTTAGAGTCTGTGAACTTTTTGAATATTTAAGATGACATTTTCGACTGCTTAAGTAAAGGGAGATTGTTTTTTAAATCCATATTGTCTCACCTATTATAACTAGGGGTCATTGCTGTATATAGATAAATAAATAAAATCCCAAAGTAGAAAATGGCAATATTTATTCTTTGGCCATTGTATTTTAATGATTTGGCTTAGGTCATAAGCTGTGGTCTCCCTTGCTGCCTTGTTTCCTTGCTGATGTGAAGGAGGCTCATGCTCACTTAAAATGTTTCAAAAAGTAATAATTTACTATCATAAGCATGCAAAGCAAAATTTGGTCTATTGAAAGCTGGAAAAGTATTGGCATGATAGGAACTATGAACAAGAATTATCTTAAAAACTACATTTTATAATTCATTCTTCAGTTAGAGATACAGAGAACCAGAGAACTGAATAGTCCTCTTATTGCCACATTATCTGTTATTTAAGACAACTGGGACAAGTCAGTCTAGGACTTTGCTACCCTATTATGCTTCTTTCCAGACTTCCATCCCTACCCATCACAAAGTTTGGTGATTTCTCACAGATCATCAAGACTTGCTATATTAAAATGTGTATGTATCAGCAAAGTAATTTTTCCAAGAAATGACTCTAAAAACTTTAATAACCTAGCATAAAAGAGTTTAATGGTAACTGTAGTTCATATACCTTTTCTTCACTTAAATGATATTTAGGCTTGTAGAAAAATGTTTTCAGACTAGATAAAGATTTACAGTAGTGGGACTGAGAACTCTAAACCTGCTTCAGTTGTCAATTCAACTTCTAAAGCACTTTTGTGTGTCACAAGGAACTTTGATTTATACTGGCCTCACGAAGAAACCTGATTAATAAGGAGCCAGCTAGTCCTCTAAAACAGCAGTCCCCAAACTTTTTGGCAACAGAGACCAGTGTTCCTATGAGAATCTAATGCCTGATGATCTGAGGTGATGCTTAGTCAGTGATGCTAGCGCTGGGGAGTGGCTGCAAATACAGATGAAGCTTGGCTTGCCTGCCCACAGCTCACCACCTCCTATGCAGCCTGTTTCCTAACAGGCCACGGACTAGTACCAGTCCCTAGCCTGGGGTTTGGGGCCCCCTATATCTAGAAAGAATATTTATTCAAGTGCATTTCACTTCTTTCTATATATGTGGAAAATAGATTGTAACGTTACACTTAAATATTGGTTACCACAGAGTGAGCAGAGTAAAGACACATTAGAAACCTGCTATGAAGAAGGATGGTGAGACACTATGGTGCATAATATAAAATATACTGGGAAATCATAACTGCAGATGACATTGTTTGGCCTATTGCAACTGGATTTGGGGTGAAGTATTTTTAGAAAAAAAAATACCTGTTAGCATGTAAAGTAAAAGCAGAGCTTCAGAGTATTAACAGATTTCCGTAATGAAGTTGTCAACATATAATGGGAGAAAGGCCTTAGAGAACAATAAAATGTGAGTACAGTATGTAGATAGAGGTGTTAACATCAAAGGAAAGGAGGCTCAATCTTTCATAGAGTTTAGAAAAAAAAAAATGTCCACATAATAATGTCCACATAAAGATCCGTTTTGATAAGATCTGTGATAGCCCAGGAATTTATAACACATTGTTGTATTGAATAGAAAGAGTCTGGGATCAATGATGCCTTCTGATAACCTTGATAATTTTGAAAAAAAAAAAAAAAAGAAAAAATAGAGTACAAACAGTAAAGAAATGATAGGTACTAGAGATTTGGGGGTGGGGAGAGAATTGATAGTACTTATTGACCAATGCAATATAGAGAATGGAGAAGCTCTAAACTGATATTCTTTCTTTAAAAATCCCAGATGTTTCTACTCGTCATAAAGTTGTTCTTTATTAATATAAGGCTATTGATAACATTTTTCTCTTTTTTTCCCCAATGACTCAGTTCATTTCTGATTTTAAGTCCTTCCTAAAACATGTGGTCACTCTCATCATTAATCTAACCTGTTTCTGTACCCTACCCTTGCAGTATTTAAAACTTCAAACCACTTACCTACATAAATCCAACTTCCTCTGTCCCACCATTAAATCCCTGAACACTGCTGGAGGAAAACACACAATTGATCGAATGAGCATCAGTACTTATTTCCAGTTTCAGTTGTCATTCACCACTACCTCCCAATCCTTCCTGCATCTTGGTCAGCAACCTTTCTCATCCAACCAATTTTTATACTCACACTAAGCTAATTTTTAATGGTCTTTAGTTCTTCACATATATACACATGTACATGCACACACACTCTAACAGACTGAGGCCATTATCTAGGAATTTCTTCTGTTTTTCTGCCCAACCCAAATTTTCTGCACCCACTCTCCTGCTTTTCTCCTTTTTGCTACTGTAGTTGTTTTAAACAGATACTACATCTGTATAGAAGTCCTTATGATTTTCCTCTTTCTCAATGACTTGGTGCTATCAGTAATCATAATGATTTCTGTTAAACTAAATAATATAATTTTGCTCTCTGTCTCCTTAAATATGAATATTTTGCATACTATTGCATGTCAATAGTTATTTTTTCAATTAGTCCTTTACTAGGTCTGTTTTCACCTCTACTGTCTTTGCTTGCCACTCTTTTGATATTCACTTTGATTTTCTCTTCTTTTTCCCTCCCTTTTTCTTTAACATCATGAACATAGGTTAACTCATCTACGTTCATGATATCCACTCAACAATTTAAGTCGATGACATTCAAATTTTATAAGCATGCCAAACTTCTCTTCAAGTGTTCAGAAAATTATAGTTTATTGTTCACTGGACATCAATTCCCTCCAATTTAATAATCTCATATTGAGCTAAATATATTTAACCTCCTACCCTTAGCATTACAGCCAACAAGCTTTTTTTTTGTTTTCTCTATATTACTGAATGACACCATCTCTACTAAATAGCGTAGGTACAGAGTAATATATTTGAATTTCCTTTTATTATCTCTACTCTCACACCCAATTCTTGTCCATGTTTTGTTGCTATCACAACCTAAATACTTTTCAATCTCTTGCGCCTGCTCTATTTTTCTGACTGTGATCATTTCACTGCTCCTTCCTCTCTTTCTCTCTGTGTCTAGGTTACTCTAATAGGTTCTTACCTAATCTCCAGAACTTTGTTTTTATCTTCATTTATGTTTTTATGTTATGTATTTTAAATGTTTAGTCAGATTTTTCTACTTCTAAAACATAAATCTGTCATTCTGTTCTATTTTTTAAACCCCTTTAGTGAAGCCTCAGGTTCTTCAGTTTTGATGTCAAATCCTAAAGCAAAAACACTTTAGCCTCATTTTGTCAGTCATACCTACATGTAGTTCTGAATAAAGAGTTCAATGCTTTCTTGAGCCTCTTAGTTCTTAAATACCCTGTTTACTCCCCAGAGCCATCATTTCTACTCTCTCCCTGTCTTGTTCTTACTTCCTCAAACACCCCTTCTTAAAAAAAAATAAACAAAAAAAAAAAATTAGAGTTTTTTTTTATTTGACACCTTTTTTTCTGGTCTCTTATTTTGTAACATCCAGTGTTGCATAACAAACTCCCTGTTAAACACTGATTTAGTTTTCTGTATTCTATACTTTCCTGAACTTAGAAACCATACCTTTTACTTCCAAAGTTATCTTTTACTCCTAAAGTATGGTATAGGTTATGGCATGTTATTTTCACCCAGTAAAAGTAAATCAAATGATTGAATAATGGAAAAGACTTAGGTAAGTAAGGGAAGGGTAGTGACATTGAAAAGATAAAGAAAAAAATGGTTTGAAAGCAAGAAAATTGTAACTGAGTCAGAACAGCCTCAATAAATCCCCAATTACTAAAACTTATAAAGGGAAAAATTAAAGAATAAAAATGAAATTTTACACTTAGCAATACTAGTATGTATTTTTAATGCAGACTTTCACTTGATTAGACAAACAGTATTCGTGGTTTTTATAAAGCTTAACATAATGATTTTTAATGTGCTAAATTCCCGTAGATATTTAAGAGATTGTCATCTAGTGAAACAAAGGTCTAAAATTATTATTTTTTATTTACTCCTATATTAATTTGCACAATTCTTACCAGTCTATTTTGTTGATTGGAATTGCCTATTTCAAATGAGTACCATCTGCTTCTTGTTTCATTAAAAGAGTGTTATATCTGAAATTGTTCACATTCAAACTACCTATTAAGAGAGGATTGAAAATAAAAGTAATTACTGTTGAATAGTCGAATCAATTCACCAAAGGCTAATTTGACTATTGTCTAGAGTTTAACAACTCTCAATATGTACTTTTCCAAAACTGCAAATAACTACAATTAATCTTTTTCATGTATTATCTTATGTATAACCTTAGTATCATTTTTTGGATTATTCCTTTTGATGCTATAAAAGAGAATAGAAAAATCATAGGTTATATTTGGAAGACATTTTAAGTTTATTCATTTATTCTGTAAACATAAATTGAACATATAATGTATAATAAAACTCTGTAAGGTCCTCAAGTAATTTAATCCAAACTACTTTTTATCCCACATACTCATTCATTCATTCTTTTAATCAACATTTATCAAGTTCCTGCTTTGTTTTATATATACTAGACACACCTTCTTTGTTTCATATATACTAGACACAAGAGATTCAATAGTAAAAGGAAACAAAAACAAAAGAAACCCAAGTAGTTTCTTTCCTCATGGATCTCTATAATTTAGTATCTGAGCAAATTAATTTCCTTACATAAATTTAACATACATTCTAGGAAAAGAATACTTGACTATGCAGATGACAATGGAAAGCTCACTATTTAATTTTTTATTGTATTACTTTAATATAAAGTTTTTGGAGCCACAATTTGATTCTCTACCATTTCTATTAAGTGCCCTTCTTTTGAATGTTTAGAAGCCATATTGCATAAACACATTCCTATTATACAAGATAGTCCTTTAGATATTTGAAGACAAAACTAATATTCATCTCTTTGTATCTATAAACAATGGTGGATACTCAGATTTAGGCTCATGTTAACTTTTTATCAAAATAGGCTCACGTTAACTTTTTAATGAAATTCAATAGTGAGCTTTTCAGCCTCACTGTTCGAATTTAAATGCAGAGTTTAAATATATTCCTTTAACATAGTCATTTATCTTATTTAGTATTCCAACCTGCCAAAAGTGTTTTTAATCATGATTGTGTAAGTTATCAAATTAGTTATTCTTTCTTTCTATATTCCTATAAACTAGAAGCTTAAATAGTTGTCTTTTTTATGTTTTAAGTTATTACTGTAGATAACAAAATGTATAGTCCTACAGATTTTTTTCTCACTTCTTTGGCTGATGGAATTCTACAGTTCCTTGAAGACCCTATTCAAATGCTATAATTTTAATGTCTTTTTTATTTTGTACCTCCTGACTATTTTGGAGACATCTGAAAAATGTATATATATATATATATATACATTATATATAACATATGTAACACATATAACATATAATATATATAAAACCCTAGTTTCATTTTTTTATTCAAAGCCTTATCTCATGAGTAATACCAAAACGTTTGGTCTGTCTTATGTCTCATTGCCACAAATTACTAAAAGACTGTGCTGTGCGACTGTAATCCTAATGCATTTCCACTTCAGCTGCATGTTATCCATTACTTACCACTGTATTTCTTCTTCTCTTTGAAGACTTAAATTTCGAAGTAAATGTATTTCATTCAGTTTTATTTGCAACAGAGCCAAAATTAAACCAGAATGTTAATAGGTAGATTTCAAATTATAATCAGTGACACCCCTTGAAATTCCCATTAAGGAATCATTTATTATTCATATTATCTAACTCAACAGGTAATTTTCTGACTAAGTAAATAGGTTCCTTTGTTTCTTCCTGGAAGGACAATAATATCGGGCTATGCATTTAATGATTGCTATAAAAATAAAAAAGGACTTTTTTTTTTCATTAAAATTCATGCTATTCAGATTTCTGGCATTTCTGCTGCTACTAAAAAAAGGAAATGGTGTCCAACGTAGTATTATTAGCCATGTGCATGCTTATTCCCATGTCCTTGACCCTGCCTGTGGAGCAGCTGATTGTTTTCAGGGATTATGAGTATTCCTGTCCTCACTTTGTGTGTCCAGGCTGGGACTGGTTTTGAGATGAATTAAACACTCATGAGTATGCAGACGTAAGATGAGTTTCATATTGTTCTGTGCTATAGATGAATTCCTTTGTGTGGAAAAAAATTGACTAATCTTTCCATGAATGTTCAATAAAGCAAGGCAACACTTCTACATATCTATAGAGAATTTATCAATATTTTACTTTGTCCAAAGAATAGAAATATCCACCTAGCTGTTATGTCATGGTATCCAGTTTTTAGAGCGTTATTATATTTTTGTGACTTGGCTTTCAATTAACATATCATTAAAATACGGATCAAAATCTCATTGGGATGATGTAGATGACTAGAGAAGGATTTTTGAATGTTAGTATTTGGAAGCTGAGTGACCTGTTCAGACAGGAGAATAATGTGATCTGCCAAATAATAGCTCACAATTTTAATCTGATTACCAGTAGTGTATTATTTATCTTTTTGAACATTTTTTAATTTAATTTTCAATAGAAATGTTTCATAAATTATGAATGGACCTTTTCTATATGGAAGGCTCATAAGTGAAACTAAAAATGCCTGGGGTTGACTGGGCTACACACATTAATGACTGGGAAGAAAGTGGTTAAATATAGAGGGTTGTGCCATAATAGGATACAGGACTATGTAGACATACCAAAGAAAGAAAAGAGGGACAATATTGTAGTACAAACGATTGTTCTGGTGGAAAAAAAAAAATACACACACATACACACACACACATACATATATATATACACATATGTATATATACATATATATACACATATATATGTGTATATATATATATACTGATAGAATAGGAAGAAAAGACAAGAAAGGGTTTTTTCCCCCCTGATAAAAAAATGTAAATATAGTTTTCAGTTTTTCCATGAGTCAGAAAGGAAAATTTATTGACTTTATAAATTAGGAAAGGGAATAAAGATCACTATGATTTGCTAGCAACACAAAATAAAGGCATGCAAATTGACAGTATATGAAAAATAATACAAAATTTGGCATTAATATTGTACTCCATATAATTTAACTTTTGAAATAAGTAGGCGAAAATTGAATTGTGAGATAAATTAATGCAGTGGTTATAAAGTTTCTCCCTAAAATGCCTTTTAACTATTTTTACAACCTCATTTATGTGTTTAGTAATGAACGGATTGGTTGTGGTCACTTAACTAGAATATTGAATGGCAAGTAATCATAATGCATACTATTATCCTTTCTTGAACTTTCTTCTTTTTGGCTCTACAAGTTTTAATTATCCTTACTCTTAGTCCATGCTAGTTTTCCTAACCTACCCGTAGAAATATTCTGCCTATTATGAAAGGATTTTTAAAGCTCCACAGGAGTTATTCAGCTCAATGTCAGACATGCAGAGTTAAGTTCCCATCAAAAAGAAACAACAAAAGAATATCACTCTCCTTGGGATACTGGGTAAATACTTTTGACTGTATATTCTTTATAACAATCACATAGAGTTGTGGAAAATAATCACATACTATTTCCTCTAAGAATAATGGTTATTAAGTACACTGTGAATCCTTGAAGTTTATTTTTGTTCTTTTATATAAATGTTTTATATACTCTTCCATAAACTATAAAATTGAAAGTTATATTTAAAGTTGGCAAAAGATAAATCAAATAATTAGAATTTAATGACAATGATTTCATTTTGATATTATTTTTACTCATATTAATAAAGTCAATAACATGACAATTTAATAAAATATTAAACACTAATCAAAAAATGAAATAGGAAGTCATTAACATATATCTGGCAAAATTCAATTTTCATCTTCACATTAAACACTCAAATGCATATTCTTTGCTACTGGTTGCCTTAATTATAAGTGCTTAAAAAAAATACCATCTTTGAAAAAATGAATATGTGTATTTTTCTTTCATTTTATTATTTTTGATGAAACATTAGAATAGTTAATGGTAATTGAATGTAACTTGTGTATTTCAGATGAAGGCAGTGTTTTCAGTAGATATTTGTCTATTTAAAAGACAATAAAGACATAATCAAATGTTCAAGGAAAAACCACCTTTTACTCCAGTTTTAAAGTATATTTCAAATATCGATGATACTTCTTTCAAAATGTGCCAGATTAAACAGCAGCCTCTTGAAAAGACCTCTTTGCCTGATAATTGCTTCTCTAGCTATTTTTAATATTTTTAAAACAGTATTTGTGGTAAAATACTTAACATAACATCTACTCTCTTAACAAATGTTTAATTGTAAAATACATTATTGTCGACTATCGTTATTTATAGTACAATGTAATATTTTTCATATTTCACCCATACTAATAGCTTCAAAGTACTATTTACATCAGGTGACTTCAAGAATATCTGTCTAAACTATGGGCGGTGAATATACAATGCAATATGTATATGACTTACTGTTGAATTGTACACTTGAAATTTACTGGATTTCATTAACCAATGTCACCATAATAAATAAATGGAGGGAAAAAAGCCCCCCCCCCAAGAAAAAAAAGAATGTCTGAGATTCTCTTTTCTTCTTTTAGCTTTATGTTAATGATCCCCACAAAATAATTGTATTCTCTCAGCTCAGTCTGAATAAACTTCTTCTATCAACTATCTGTACCTCTCCACACCCCTATTTAAAATCACATGTACTTTTAGAAGGTAGCTTAAATTTAATTTTTTATTAAATCTTTATTATCCACTGTAATACCTGCAAGTATGTTATCTCTGAAATATAATCTGTAACAGATTTAAATATTGTTCTATGTAGTACAACACAGCGCTGCCTTCGTTATCTTCCTCCCTCACTCCTTTGTGCTTTTCCTTCCTCCCTCTCTCTCACCCTGTAAAATTGAAAATATTTCCTGCCCGCCTTCCCACCTGCCCCCTGCCTGTCTCCCACCTGCCTACTTGCTTTTCTTCCCTCCTTCCTTCCTTCCTCCCCCTCCCTCCCTCCCTCCCTCTTTCCTTCCTTCCTTCCTTCCTTTTCTTCTTTTGATCTCTCAGTATATTTTAAGTTTTTAATGAAAGGAATCGAATATGATTATTGGTTGTTCTTATGAATTTCCCATTAAATAATCATAAAATTGATAGGTCATTACTAAGTTCTAGTTAAGGAAAATGTGACATTTATTTTCATCTGAAAATACTGACATTTTTGACTTATTTATGTAATATGTATGCTCTCCTAGGCTAGACCTTAATATTTTTAGAAGTTGTGAGAACTATGCTTTAATAATTGAAAACATTTTATACCTACTAATACAGAGATTTAATTTGAAATTTAAGATCAAAATTATTTAGGGAAATACAGAACAAACAAAATATTTGGATTGACCCCTCACACATAACAAACACCATTTTGTGAATTGAACCTGTTGGTGTACATGTGGTTTACTGTAGTTCTGAAGACCTGAACTACATGCTGCACTAACAGGAGAGATACCTCTAGGATAAAATTTCCACGTTAGCACATTATATTTCCCTGAGAGTAATGTTTCAATTCAAGTATAGATTTCGAATTTCACATTTATATTATTTTTCATTTTTTAGGAGATATATAAACGTGTGCTTTTCTAAGTAGAAGCTTGTAAGGTTATGAGACTATATTATCACAGGTGTAAGCATCTATGGACTATTAAAGCTGCAGATTCTTTGGTATCCCACCCATCAAGAAGAGGGACCTATCTTCTCCATCCATGCATTTGGTTTGGCTGACCTGTATCTGCTTTAGCCAAAGAATGTGCTGAAAATGACACTATGCCTATTCAGGCCCTAAAGAGAACTGGTACCTTCTACCTTGCTCACTTGCAGCCTTAAGTCACCATGTTAGTCTTACTACCTTGCTGGAGAGATGACGTAGAGAGGCTCTGGCCTCTGTGATTAATATAATAAGAGCTCTAATGGAAAAAGTGGACCATATGAAAGAACAAATGGATAATATTAAGTAGAAAAATGGAAATTTTAATGAAGGATCAAAAGATGCTAGCAATCGTTAATACTTAGCCGAAATTAAGAATGCTTTTGACTGGCTCATGAATAGACTGGAGGTAGCCAAGAAAAATATCAGTGAGCTTGAAGCTTACAAAGCAAATGCAAAGAGCAAAAAGAATGAATATCCAAGAACTTTGGGACAATTCCAAAAAGTGTAACATGCGTAGTGAGAATACCAGAGGGGGAAAGATAAATGAAGAGAAGAAATACTGAAGCAATAATGCCTGAGAATTTTCCAAAATAAACAATAATCACTAATCCACAGGCAAAAACAAGATAAATACCCAAAATCTTATAATTAGGAAAATTATACTTAAACTGAAGAAAAGCAAAGACAAACAGGAAATCTTGAAAGAAGAGAAAAAACAATAACAAAAACTTACGAAGGTTCAAGGAAAACAATCCTAATTTTCATTATATCTTCTCTTTACTAATAGCTAATTCATTAAAAAGATTACATCTCAACATCTTAATTTTGAAATATTTCATTTCTTTGGAGAATTTTTCCTGAACTTAAATTTTTCCTGAATGATTTATGACTTTACATAGCGGTAAAACAAACTGTGTAGATGAAGTAGCTTGAGATTTTTTTTATAATTTTAAGAGTGAGTTAAGAACTAGATTTCTCAATCTCCAAAGAATGAAACACACTATAAAGTGTTGGAATTATCTCTGACACCTTCTAAGTCACTGATGTAATATTCCATCTTTTAAGATTTGAGATATAATCTGTTAAATCCAAGAAGTGTTTTTTTTTTAATTAGAGGATTCCTCAAAAAGTAGATGTCATACTAGTTTCTCTATTTTAGAACTTCCAACCATTCTTAGATATAAATGTTGTAATAATATATTTAAGTCCAAATAATGCAATTACTGTGTGACATTAATGTTCAACTAGACTATTAACAATTTTAAAATTCTGTATATTCTATTTATAATTTCTATATTTCAGAACTACAAGTCTCAGTCCACAAATGTAGGTGTATACGAATATCGTTTATTCTTACGCTTAAAGACTCTAAACCTTACCCTAAGCCCTACACCTTATTTGCAAGGTATGCTTAAGTTATTGGTTCTTACATGCCCTGACAAAATGTAAAGGATATTCCTCTTGTCATAGATTATTTGTTCACACTCCTTACCTTTGAGACTCCTATGATGAATGATTAAATTACTCTCATGCTCAGCATCTCTGCTGCTAAAACACCACTCTTGGAGTTCACAAGATTTTGGTGAGGAAATCTGGCTTCTGACATATATCACTCTGCCCCACCAGCTCTTAGACTAGATGAGTCCTGCTGAATAGAAAGCAGTATTTGGATCCTTTATGCTTTAAACAATAGAACGCTCAATTCCCTTAGCCTCGGGAAATCCCTCCTAGATATCTTGCTGATCATTGAAGTCAAGGCCTTCTAATTTTTCTGTCTCTGGGGTATCTAGTAAAATCTCCTGAAGGGGTGAAGAAGAAAGGATAAGTGTTAATTCAGCAACTTCTGCTTTGGGGCTTGAATCAGAAATTGTCCCCAAGGATAGAAAGAAAGCAAAGCAACATAAAATAAAACAGCCAAAGAAAGCAGGAAGATGTTTCTGGCTGTCTACTTGACATTAGAGAGACATTTAATATATTAGTAAATTTTCTTAACCTAGTATTTATTCTTCTAATGATGTAGTTGTGTGATAATACCTTTTTTTGATCTTTACTCTCTTAACATACAATATTTGTGGCAACACTAATAGATCTGAAGCAAATAGTGAAACTTCTCCAATATCTGAATTTGAAATCATATTTGGTTCTGAAAAGAAAAATGTTTCTTACTATTTTGGAAATTGTAAAATATTATCATTTTTACAAATATCTTTGCCTCTTTTTTCCTCTGCAAAGTTGTATGACATTTAGAGCATCATAACTGCAAATTACAATGATTTTGAATTTCAGAATGTCATTTTCTTGAAATGTACAGAGGCACTTGATATCTGGATCTCTGTTGTGAGCTCCTTTATAATTGTCGTATGTGTCTCTTTTTATTTGGAATATGTTCACATTATGAAGTTTGATATTAAAGAGACAGCATAGAGTGAGAAAAGCGCAAGGTTTGAAATCAACTAAAATTGAGTTTGAGTTCTGGCTATAGCTTTTTTTAGTTGAATTTTTAATTAGGCAAATTACTTAAACTCTCAAGATCAATGTTCTTATCATCAGTCTACCTTTAAAAGAGATGACATATTCAAATTATTAGAACAGTTCCTGGCATATAATAGGTTCCATGTCTTGCGTATATGTTATTTCACGAGAAATTAATCTAATAGAAAAAGAAAAACTTGTAAAAGGTGCCTTATTTTTCTTTTATGTCTAATGCCTGGTTTCCATTATTCTTATGAGTATGTATTTTGAGTAAATGATGAATACAAAAGTCATTTTGATGTAGGATGGGATGAATGCCCCCCGAGGGGAGACTCAAGTCCTGCACTAAGAGAGAGAGAGTTAAGCTCCATTAATGCACTCAGGAAAGAATTTAAGTGCATGCCAGAGTTAGAGACAAAAGGAAAGTTTATTAGAGGAGTAACGCTCCATAGACAGAGCATGGTCTCCTCTCAGAGACATAGAGTGAGAGAGACAAACCCTAAGTGTTCAACAAATTCAGTTTATATGTCATTCTTAGTTTTTAAGAATTACAGTTTAAAGACTTTGTTTACCTGTTTTCCTTTGATAGTATAGGTACCAATATGAAATGTGTGCTAGCAAGCTCAGCTTTTGTTCTGTAGGTTGCCCAAAGGGAATGAATGGTTAAATTTATTTTGCGTAGGTAACAACATAAAGACTCTGTTTTACTGTCTTTTTTTCAGTATGGGTAAGTGGTTTGTTAGTAATCCCAGAGGAATCTTCCTTTGTTCTGTAGGCTTCCCATGGTCTGGCAGCAGGACATTTCAAGCTCTGAATACAGTTTATCAATTTATGTAGTTCTCTTGCCCCTTCCCTACATTAGTTTGATTTTTTAGTATTTATTCATGGAGTCAATTGGCAATAGTAAAAATCTATCAGTCCTAATTATTCTCTGTTCAAGTCTGTATGTGAATCTCTCATACAGTCTTTTATTCTTATCTTTTACATCTTTATTACCTATCAATTTTATGTGCTAATTATTGTCATTCAGACATATCAGAGATAGGTTATTCTAAAGAAGTTTTAAGACATTCAAGATATGACATAATTTGGTTTTTCATTTTCTGAATCAGAAATTTCAATTGGCTTTCTAGTTATTCTAACTAGATGTTGAAACCAGTTAACAACTGTTCCTCAAACAAATGCAAATAGTTGGAAAATAACCTTGATCTAACAAGACAGATTAGCAGATTTAAGAACCTCCACAAATGTTCAACCATTGGAATTGTCTTCAAAAGACAATGTGGTTTTTGTTATCAGAAAGTTTACTAAAAAACTTACCCACTGTTTATGGACGTGAAGTCTGAGCCAGACTACCCAGGTCCACGTCCCGGCTCCATTTACTGCTCTTTGTGGGCTAATCACTCAACATCTCTGTACATACTAGTTTTAAAGTAATTATAGTACAGAATCTGGCATAGAGTAAATATTCAGCATGTATTTTCTGTTATTATTCTGGATAAATATATTCTCTTGCATATCATATCATTTATTAAGCAGACTAATTTTAACTAATTGTATATTTTCCCTGACAAATAAAGATAAATCATCCTGTTTTGTTAATTTG
>NW_011888792.1:5587243-5589772 GCF_000151845.1 Pteropus vampyrus | reverse complement strand
GCTCTGAATACAGTTTATCAATTTATGTAGTTCTCTTGCCCCTTCCCTACATTAGTTTGATTTTTTAGTATTTATTCATGGAGTCAATTGGCAATAGTAAAAATCTATCAGTCCTAATTATTCTCTGTTCAAGTCTGTATGTGAATCTCTCATACAGTCTTTTATTCTTATCTTTTACATCTTTATTACCTATCAATTTTATGTGCTAATTATTGTCATTCAGACATATCAGAGATAGGTTATTCTAAAGAAGTTTTAAGACATTCAAGATATGACATAATTTGGTTTTTCATTTTCTGAATCAGAAATTTCAATTGGCTTTCTAGTTATTCTAACTAGATGTTGAAACCAGTTAACAACTGTTCCTCAAACAAATGCAAATAGTTGGAAAATAACCTTGATCTAACAAGACAGATTAGCAGATTTAAGAACCTCCACAAATGTTCAACCATTGGAATTGTCTTCAAAAGACAATGTGGTTCTTGTTATCAGAAAGTTTACTAAAAAACTTACCCACTGTTTATGGACGTGAAGTCTGAGCCAGACTACCCAGGTCCACGTCCCGGCTCCATTTACTGCTCTTTGTGGGCTAATCACTCAACATCTCTGTACATACTAGTTTTAAAGTAATTATAGTACAGAATCTGGCATAGAGTAAATATTCAGCATGTATTTTCTGTTATTATTCTGGATAAATATATTCTCTTGCATATCATATCATTTATTAAGCAGACTAATTTTAACTAATTGTATATTTTCCCTGACAAATAAAGATAAATCATCCTGTTTTGTTAATTTGAGAATTAAATCTAACATTTATTTATTTATATTGATTGGCAAATATAATTTTGCCTTTTAAAATCATTCTCTATATCTTTGTATTTATGTTAAGGACATCCGTTTCAGCTCTTGATGGAATAGTAATTATTTTTTTAACAGAAATTTATAATTGCCAAGAGAGAATATATAAATTTTAAATTCAGATTTTTTCTGATTAAAAATTGAACTTTAAGTTTTTTAATGTATATTATAATTATATTTGCCTTCAGAATAAAGTACAGAGAGCTTAAAAATCCTGAAAAAAAAAATACTGGATACAATTTTTACAGCAGATACGTATTACATTTCACTGTGAATGAGACTTTTCATCACATATTTTATTCCTAATTTTAAGTTACTAATAGTATAATTCCAACTTTGCAGTGTTTGAATATTTCTAGACATGACAAGCAATGTTCATAATGTGTAGCTCTACTCCTGAAAAATAATCCTCAGATCAATTGCAGAATAAAGTGAGAATCAGAGACATAAACAGTGTGGTACATCATTCCAACCATACAAACTAGTAACATATGTCACACTGGCCACATGCTTCAATAGCCTTTTATTGTATTGTTAAATATAAAACACATCTTTCCTTGCTTTTCAATTTGTTTTTCTCTTTGCTTTTCTTTAGAGTTTCTTTATTCCCTATTCTTATATCCTAATTCTCCTCTCTTTGGTCTTGGCCAATGCTTTCTTTTCATACCGACCTAATTGTACTAAACAGTGGGAAAAAATGCTTTTCAAATATGGGGATTCCTAAAGGACTTTTTATATTATATAAATGGCTACATTGTCTATCACATAAGTTGTCAAGGGTGTCACCTTGAATATTCCTTCAAGGAATAAAGAGCCTCAAAGTGAAACTATGCATTTTGTCTGGCAAGATGCCCCATCAGCTTAAATATAATAAAGTATTTAGAATTTGCAGTTAATACTACCGGGGAAAGATATACTAGAAAACTAAATCTGTAAGTTATTTTTACTAGGTATAAAATAATGAAAACATAACTTGGTACAGAAAAATTATATAGTCTCAATGAAATCATTGAAATTAATAAATAAACATTAAGATGTTATTTATTATTTACTATATATAATTTAAAATTACATGGTGCAGTTGGATTGCTTTTAACAAGTTATATTTGCATACTAAATGAAGCATAGATTTCTTTATAATTAAATATAAGTACTAATTTATGTTTTAATTACTACAAGTCATCTCATTTAGCAGGCAAATACAGTGTCCCCTGATAAATAACTATTAGCTTCTGTAGATATGTTATTTTTTAATTTGCTTGCAATAAAAAAAAAAAAACCAAAAAAAAACCTTTTTTTCTCCATTTCAAATAAGACTGATGAGATTGAGTCATAACTTTGGAAACTTCTTTTGTGTAGCAGGTACATGTAAATATTTATCATTATCTTAGAAATATTTTGCTATATTTAAAGATATTCATGAATTTAATTGTTGAAATAGAGAATAGCTCCTATTTAAGTCAAAGATTCTATCTCCTGAGGTATCTACAAATATGCCAAAGGTCATCAGTTTTATATCTGATTATAAATAAGTTCATATTGCCATAAATCTAATTTATTGCTTTACCAGGAGTGTCAGCTTTATTATAGACTATTTGTTCTAATGGGAATGGATTTTTTGTTTCTTCTCTATCAGAAAAAATTGTGTTAACTTTAAAAGAATTAGTA
>NW_011888792.1:5564578-5586568 GCF_000151845.1 Pteropus vampyrus | reverse complement strand
CTATATTCTATATGAACACTCAATAAGAACTTATATCCTTCTTGAAATATATTCTTTGTTTGAAACATAGTATCATTTTTGTAGTTTATATACATTGCCAACGCTGCATATCTTGAAAATTTACATATTTATACTCTTCCAATGACTTTGCTAAGATTCCACACTTATGTTTTAAACTTAGATATTTTATACTTACTTTATAGAATAAATATAGAATGAGAACGGAACTAAATAGAGTGTAATAGTTGAAGCTAACTGGCTCTAAAACCTTTTCTCAATGTGCTAGCTTAAGTTTCTGCTCATTGAAGAATATTATAAAGTTATATTTTCTTCATGAATATTTTAAATCATTCTCAGTGCACATGTCTATTTAAATTCTACAAAATGTAATACATCTTGCATATTTGTTGTTTTCTAAGCAATTTGCATAAAAGTTTCAAACATTGGAAATTGATTTATAACTATTTCCTTAGCAAGAATTTGTGCTCTACTTAATAAACCTTAAAATAAGTATCTAAAATTTATTAAATAATTGGTAATATCACTTGGTATTGAAAGAAAAAAATTGATTATAGTTCAGAGCCACATTTAGTTTTGATGTTGTCAAGAGAGAAAGTAGATTTGTGACTATATGAAAAGAGGTAGTGTTTACATAGGTTCCCTCTTCTATGTTATATTCAATTCAATTTCGTTCCATTCCCTATTACAACGTTCATTAAAACTTAGCAAAGGTAGTGTGCTACATATTGTTGGTAAAACTATTAATCAAATAGAGTAATACTATTAATTGTTTTTGCTGTAAAATCAGAGAAATGAACACCTGAATAAGTAGTAATTCATGATAAATTATTTAATACATATTTACAACATGTAGAAAGTGCTATGGAAACAAAATAAGCAAAGCATTAATTTTTTAGTGATAGGACTGAAGATTTTAAAGAAATTTATGAATTGGAAGATATGTTTATTTTGGATATCAAAGAATAAAGATGATTTTTATTGAAGTGAAAACAGTGATGTTGATGATAGTGACAGAGCTGGTGGATGGAATTCCACAAGAAGAAATGATTATGAGGTAAAATGATGTGGTGTAAAATGTTTTCAAGGATGGCAACTGACAAGCTAAAAACTTCAGAAGGAGAATTTCTTGACATTTAAAAGGATATCAGAAAGTGGAAAGGCATGAAAGCAGGGAGATAATCTAAAAGGCTATTTTAAGATTTTCTACCTCTGTAAATTATGCACAGTAAAACTTTTAGAAGGTCATCATACTTCTATACTACTAATATGACTAAGGAACATAGTCTAGAATTATTTTTTTTTGCAAAATATTATACCAATCTAAAATTGATCAGATGTAATCTGTATCCTAATGGAAAAATTTGTCAACTAATAGCATTTTTATGAGTGACTTCTTCATTGATTATCCCTGGACAAAAATTATCCATGTAAGTTATGAGTGTTTTAAAGCAGTATAATGTGATGATGTATTTGATCATTGATGAATTTTCTTTTGATAATATTAGAGTTGATTAAGAAAGCTCATCCTCAGATCTTATGGATCTGTAATATGTTTAGGAATCACAGAACAAAAGAGGTGTTTTAGAAAATATCTAAATCCTAGGAATTCAAATTCGTTGATAAATGCTTTTGGTGTGCAAAGACATTTTCTCTTAAGAAACTTGGGTGATGATAATTACTATCTTCTACCTGAAGGAAAGAGTTGAACTAATTTTCACCTAAAAGAACATTAAAATATTTGAGTCTTTTTTTTCCAGTATTCACCTTTTTTGTGTTGTTTCCTGATAGGTATCTATAAAGCTATAAACGTTATCACTTTTAGATACATTGTATACAAAACTATGTATTATGGCAAATATTAAGAAGAATTTCACAAAAAATAATATGAGTTGATCATGAAGTCGAGTCAAAAGGAAAGTTGTATGACCTGTTTTAAGTATAAGAATATGGCTCGAAGTGTCTGATTCACTGTTTTCCATCCACAGAAAAATTATGTGTGACATAATATAAAGCCACATTTATGTTTATTCTATGGAATGTAAAAAATAAAAGTTTTAGCCCATAAGAATAGTTGATGAATGCCAAAAGTAAAGTCAATAACTGATATAACTCATTCTACTGGAAAGACAATTACTTTAAGAAAAATAGCTTTAAAACACCTGTGACTTCATTTAAGAGAATAACATTAAGTACAGTTCCTGGAACTATGCTCTCTTTATAAATTATTCTTGTTTATCCCAATTTACAATCAATATCAATTGATAATGCATGCTGTTTTAGAAGGTAATTTCAGTATATAAGAGAAATGAGCTTTTATCTCTCGGAATTTGTCCTTGGAGTAAGCTTCTCTGTACAGCCTCTTAAAATTCAGCTAAGGCCATGCGTGTACATGAAGGAGTTGTGTTTTGTTTTTCTAAGTGGTGTTCACTTTTCTTATTATTTTGTTATAGTCAATGTTCAGATCTTCTTTAAGTAATGTCATATATTAATAATCTATTTCCCAATTTCAATCTAGCAATTTGTTGTAGCTTATAATATTGGAATCAAATCAATAAGAATAGTTTTATGTACTTTCTTGTTGGAAAATTTTATTTCATTTTGATTCATTCTCCTGTGTTAAGATCAGAATCAAAGACCACAATCCTGTGTACATGTTTGTTACTTTTCAAAGACCACAATCCTGTGTACATGTTTATTAACTATATTTCATTTTCTGGTCTGCTATTATGTTCATTTTACTATATGGTTCCTATTCTTTCTTCTCGGTCTTATATTGACAGGTATTAGTTTTTCTTTCTTTTACCTTTACTTCTCTTTCCCAAGTGTTTTTGCACATGTATATACTTACTACGTCCTCTTTAATCTGTTTTAAGATGCTACACATTCCAAAATGATTAGTGCCTCACAGATCTTCCTAGAGTCACGTGAGGCTAGATGAGACACGCTATAAAATATACATCATCATAAATAGAAACAGCAAAAAAAAAAGTCTCAAAAGATGTTATTCTTAGAAAGATAAAGTAAAACACACACACACACACACACACACACACACACACACACACACACACACACACACACACACACACACACACACACACACACACACACACACACACACGTAGACAGATATTTTGGCCCCTAGAATTTGCAGATAGAAAGAATTGGTGTTAGAAGGGAGTTGGTATCAAGAAAACCAGCCATCTGTCTTAACGGAAGTAGTAAAACAACTAAGTTGTACACTGCAGAGTCAGCGGTTCCCAACAGTGACTACTAGAGGGTGATTCTGAAGAATGCGTGGTAGGGGTGGTCATAGCCTCAGAAGAAATGATTATGCCTTTGTCTGCTGGAGTTCTAGCACTGTCACCAGGGAGACCTTCATTGTTATAGGGATTTGGACCCCCTTTGGCTTGAGAGACAAGTGAGGATGAGGGCCAGCAAAAGCATGGGCCTTCTTAGTTGCCCTCCAAAGCTTGCTGTGAGCTAGTTAGGTATTTTAACTCTTTTTTTCCTTTGAACATATTTTAGACTTATTTTGAATTCCTGTCCAGATGACCTTATTCATTCATTTTTTTTTCTTGTTCTTTTACTTTATCATTTCTTTCTGCATGCTGATTGCATTCCTTGATATTTCATTATCTTTTGTGTGGGTTGATATTCTCTTGGAAGCATCATCTGTCTTGGTTAATTTTTACTTGGGTTGGCAGATGAAAACCCATATCCCAATTTATCTGTCGATGAGTTGATGCCTATGTATATGTACTTATTAAACGTGCATAATGCTCATAATATAAAACATGTACTGGCAATAATCTTTACCCTTGATCTTTTAGCCAAAAGACTGAGAAGCAATTTAACTGGCACTAATTTTTAAATGCTCATGGTGATAACTATCTGAAAATACTTTCTAGATAAGCTAGAGGTCTAGGCTGCCTTTTGAAAAAATGGGTAGTACTTCTTTTAATTGTCTGAATGTGAACCCCTCTAATTTATATGTTAAAACCTAACCTCTGAGGTGGTAATATTAGGAAGTAGAGCCTTTAGGAAGTGATTAGATCATGAGGGCAGAGCCCTCAGGAATAGAATTAATGCCCTTATAAAAGAGGCCTCTGAGTGCTCCCTTGAACCTCTTCTGCCCTGTGTTAATGTAAGATGTCTATGACATGGAAGAGGATTATTATCCAATGATGCTGACACCCTGATATCGGGTTTCTAGCCTCCTAAACTGTGAGAAATCAATTTCTGTTGTTTATAAACTACCCAGTCTGTGTTATTTTGTTAAAGCAGCCTGAACATACTAAGACACTTATGATTATCCTAAAACTATGGGATTTGGAACAAGGATTTCTGAAAAATTTTTTTTTTATATTGCTTGATCTCTCTTCCTATGCAGCCCTCCAACTATCCATTTATTTATTTCTTGCCTAATTTATTACTGCCTAACTTATTATTTTTTGCCAACTTGCTCTAGCTATAAATTCCAGTACAATGTTGAATAGTGATAGCAAGAACCAGATGCCCTGATCTTAGGAGGAAAGCTATTAGCCTTTAGCCATTAAATATAATGTTAATTTTGAACATTTCATAGATGTTATTTATCAGGATGAGCATTTTATTCTTAGTTTGTTGAATATTTCTCTTATGAAAGAATATTGGATTATGTCATATGTTTTTTTCTGTTTACATGGTGATGACCATGTGATTTTTTAGTTTATTTTAGTAATACACTCAATTTCAATAATCATAGTCTGGATATTTCTAAAGATCCCTCAAATTACATTTCTAAGATGTAGAAATATGGACTGTAGCATCTGCACTCTTTGCCTTACTGCTGCCTTCTTTCTTTCATTTCCACAAGATTTCAGAGCAAAATAGATAGGTTGCTCTTACATTTTCTCTTTCTGACTAGTGTTTTAGTTAATTTATTTGTCAATTTGACTGGGCCACAGGGTGTACAGTTATTTGGTCAAATATTATTATAGATATTTCTATGAGAATATTTTTGAATAACATTAACATTTTAATTGGTAAAGTAAAGCAGGTTGCTGTTTATAATGTGAGTGGCCTTATCCAATCTTTTTGTAGGCCAACATACAAAATTATATTTTAAAATGAGATTCTCATTCCTAGTTGCACCCTTTCTGGTGTAACCTTGGATAATTATTTGGTATATTTCCTCTAATATGTGGATATAAATGTATCCAAATATATATATGTATATATAGATTTGATCACACACACACAAACACATAAAATCACAATTTTTCGAGTATTTCTTAGGTATATTCATAGGTATTTAAATTCTCTAGCAAGTTTCTAAAAGCCTTTTTTGTGATTATTTAACCTTTGGTGAAATGTAAATGATAAAACAACTGTTTAAAAAAATTATAAATTTTCTGAGGAGGTTTTCATTGATTTTTTCCATTGGAGAAAAAATATAGAATTAAATTTAATATGTGACTATATTATATATTTGGCCTCAAAATAAACCATGAATCACAGGTAATTGAAGTATAATAAACATAATATTTTATATGAATAATACTATTTGATTTCTCTCACCTAGAGACATAGTTTGTTGAGACAGAAACACTTAGATACTATTACCTTCCCTGAGATTTAGAAAGCCAAAGAGACAGAAAGAGAAAAGGGGAGGAAAGGAGGAAGAAAAGTAGACAGGGGAAGGTGGAAGGGAGGGAGAGAGGGAGGAAAAAAAAAGGAAAGATGGATGGAAGAAAAGTAGAAAGCAAGGGAGGTAGGTAAGTAGGGTGACAAGGAAGGAGAGTAGGTGGAAGGGAGGGAGGGAGAGAGGAAATAAATATTGAAATGATGCTCTTTGGATATTTTCCCCTAAGACTCAATAGTAGCTTGCTATTATCTTTTGATATAAAAATAAATCCCTTCAAACACATATGTGAAACAGACATTCTATATCATTTTTACTGCATTTTACACAGATTGCTTTTACTTCTACATGCTACTGTCTTTTTACCCCCCACATAGTATATATCTCACTTCCTTCAAATGCAATTTAAAATATATACTCTACAGAAGACTCATTAGCTTTCAGTCTTAATTTTTTCTATACCCAGTGGCTTTCAGAATGAAAGCAATTTAAATTTTGTAATTCCAAGTTACTTTATTCGTATATTTTAATGATGTAATCCAATATGATGTTTAATATGCATCCTGTTTTTAAACAAAAATTATTCAGTATCTAGAATTAATCATACATCAAGAACATTTTATCAACCTGTATTTTTGTGACATTATTGTATTAGTAAATGAAGAAGGCAGTGATATGAAAAATGAGTCTACTCAAGTATGTGTTTCCAAACTTCGAGTTGATATTTAGTTTAAAAATTTTAAATTAGGAAACAATATTAATGCACTAAAATGTACATTTTTTATTTTATTGTGGCGAAAACACTTAACATGAGATCTACCTTCTCAATAAATCAACTAATAAGTGTATAATACAGTATTGTTATCTACAGGCACAGTGTTATACAGCATATTTCTAGAACCTATTCATCTTGCATAACTCAAGTTTCTTACTCATTTATTATCAACCCCTCATTTCACTGTCTCCTAAGCCCTGGTAACCCCACAATCCTATGTTTTGCTTCTATGAGTTCAACTATTTTAGATACTTTATATAGATTTGAATTATGCGGTATTTGGCCTTCTGTGACTGGCTTATTTCATATAGCAAAATGTCCTCAAGGCTTATTTATGTTGTTGCGTATTGCAGAATTTCCTTTTTTAAACTACATAATATTCATTGTATGTATATACCATATTTTTAAAATCCATTTATCTTTCAGCGGATATCTAGGTTGTTTCCACATCTTAATTATTATGAACAGTGCTAAAATGCACAAATCTTAAGTGTCAGTTCAATGAATTTTTATATTTGCAAACATTTGGGTAATGACCAAACAGATCAAGTATAGTACAGTTTTGCACCTAAAATCTTGTTCTTGCTCCTTCCAGTCAATTTCTTCCCCCACAAATAAAAACCATTATTCTGACTTCTATTACTATAGATTAGTTTTGCCTATATATAATTTGCCTATAAATGGTATAAAAATATGTATTTTCATATTTATTGCTTTTTTTCCTTAAAGTCATTTGATTTGTCCATATTTTTTTCATGTAGTTCTAGGCTGATTCTTTTTTTTTTTAATTAAATAAAGCTATGATAAGTATTTTTTGTTCATACATTTTTGCTGCAAATCTGATTTTGAATAGTTTCATAGAAAGACCGTTTATAAGCCAAGGATATAAAAGTATTTAAGTTTCATGGCATATGTTTTCAGAATGATTGTATCAATTTATACCCCACTAACAATGTATTTTATGACAATATATGCATACAGATAGATAGATAAATAATATTTTTTAGCCCTTAAGGTATTTCCCTGGTTTTAGGTTGTACAGCACTCTTAAGATGTAAACTCATTGAAGTTTGTAATTATATCTTCCTTCCTTTTAATTTTTCCTGTATCACCTTCTAAAATATTTAGTACTAAGCACACATCGAATATGTGCTTTTGAATGTCTAAGGCAATAAATAATGGAATACAGTGTGATTTTTAAGGTTGAGTGGCCCTTTAAAAATGAAAGCTAAAATAAGAATGGATATAACTAAGACTAAGAAAGATGATTGAAACACAGTCATTTAAAGGATTGAAATTATGTTTTTATCATTCGTGACTCTAGGTCCCTCTCTTTAGGTAATATTATCTAGTGTGTTCAAATTGTTTTGTTATTATGGGGAAGTGATTAAAAATTCTACTGAGCTGTGAAGCAGTTATCTTGGCGTGAAAAAGCAAGAGATTACAAAATATTATTGAAGGATTATAAATATCTAATAATCATAAACTGCTTTGTAATTACCTGTATGGAAGTTACAGAATAAAATTACAGCATTAGAATCAACAAAAGACCACATTATACCAACATGTTCTTTTTAAATATAAGCGCTTCCTAAGGACAAATTCAAAGTCATCTTTTTCCCATTATGATGTTTCTGTTTGTAATACATTATTTCCTTTATTTTACTAGCTGATTTTCTTTCTAATTGAACTGGTTGAATTAACTAGCATGCTCTTGGAACCTAAAGAATTATAGGACCATTTGATATATTGATAAATTTGATTTAACCTCTATATGTCAATGTTTAGTTTCATTTGTTCTATATTTACTATTAGTTTACTATTTAGTTTAGGAAACTGATATAATATTGTATGATTTTGATACTTTAATTTTCAAGTGATCAAAAAATAATCAAGTATGTAGTAAGAGACTTCCCATTTATAATAAATCCTATGGACTGGATAGCTCTAATTTATAGACTATGAGAATGAAAAATATATGAGAGTTTAGAATTCTGAGCTGATAATTTTCTATCAACCAGAGTTGTTGAGCTTATGTTGATCTTGGTGAACTTTACCTTGTAGTTCATACTAATGGACTACTGAACTAAATTACATATTTTATAGATAGAAATGTATCTTGTATGTGACATTAAAATCAGTGATAATTTGGTTTTGTAATACCATTTGTTTCCTTGTGCTTTGTTATTTTGTATTGGCTATATTAAATTCATAAATCAGTTTAGAGAGCATTTAATCCAATATTGTGCTTCATATTTATTTACTCTATTTCTTTTTACATGCTAATTCTTCATCAAGTTAATACCTCATTTCATTATTTATTGATGGTCTTCTCTTATTTTTTAATACATGGCATTGCAAAACTATAGCATACACAATATATAACAATGAGGTGTTTTGGGCATTTGAAGAGCTAAGTCTAGATATAAGCCAAATGTAAGATGTAAAAATGGATAAAAAAATATATTCCAAATTACTCCACATTCAAAATTTAGCCTTAGGATAGTACTGAATGTTCAACATTGTGAATTAATTTAAAAGAATGAAATGTCTTACCTTTATACCTACAGCCAAATAGTTGATAAGCTTGAAAGCATATAGCTACTTAACTTCTTGTGTTTTACAAACATTTTTGCTTTGGGGCTTCTATTCAGGAGTATGAAAAAAAAGGTCTAGATAGATGAAAATGCATTTTTAATGTACTTTTCCATTTGACTATAAGCAGAAGTACATTTTAAAAATTAAATTAAAATAGTCCCAAGAAGCATATTTCATTACTGTTCCACTCTCAACTTATAAGATCTATATGAGTTTGCATTGTATAGAAATTATTGTTTTACTTTTGCTATACACTGTGAAACAAAATTTGATCAAGTCAACAGACATTTATTTCTTAAATTAAGAAGATAAATATATGGAATGATACTTTATCTGTGACCAATGTGATGTTTCTTCCAAATTTGGTAAAACAAATTCTGAACTTAAATACGTTTTATATATTATACAGTATAATTGAATGTTATAAAATTTAATACATTCTTTTCCACCACCTGATAGTGATCACCAGTGATCTTTTTTCATTGTAAAATGACCCAAAATAATTTGGTCAGACAAAGCCATTAGATTTTTCTAGTAGCTAAGATTGACAGAAATGATTAGATACAGGTAAAGATTATGGATTTTCCAGTCTTGCTTTCGGATTTACAAGAAAAATTCTCTGACCAAATTTTGCAACACATACAAACTTTTGTGTGTATGTGGGAAAGTATAGTTAAACAACTCGCTATTTGGTAGGACTTCATGAAGTCCTAGTTCTCCGTTGTTTTGGATTTTTAATTAAAATTTATAGAAAATGCCTAATCATTGGAATTTTTAAAAAAATTACTTGATTCACTAGATCCTTATACTCTGTCATGCAGAGAAAAAAGTCTTATCTATTTCATGCAATTCACATATTTTGAGTACAATTAATTTCACTCATAAGAACCCTCGATGTTGAAAAACAAGCTACATATTTCAGCAATGTTACCTATTTAGAGTTGTCACATATAGCAAACAAAATACAGAATATCCAGTTAAATTTGAAATTCAAATAAACACATTTTTAAAAATATAACTATGTCTTATACTTACACTAAAAATGTATTCTGTTTTAGCCGAAATTAGAATTTAAGTGTTTGTGCTGTGTTTTATCTGGCAACTGTATACCTATTTCTAACATTCATTATGGTATTCAGCAAAGTTTATATCATGGATCATTTATTCATGCAATAAAAATTAAATATCTATTATTGATAAGGTTCTGTTCTAGGCATTGGAAATATAGTCATCAAGAAAACAAAAAAAAATGCTTTACTTATAGAAATTATGTCCTATTGGGAAAGACTAACAATTAAAATTGTTAAATGCACATATTAAATAATAAATTAAAGATGATAAGAGCTATGAAGAACAAAAAGCAATAAAAGAGAATTGGAAGTTATGTTGAAGTTGTTAAAATGAGGCAACTTGTTACGAGAGAATCTTAATGGGGAAAATGACAGGAGACAATGTATAAAAGATATCTAGACTTTGAGTGATGGTTATGAGATCAAGTGATAAATATGGCAGGGAAGTGGAGGATGAGGTAGAAGGAAAATTGAAAAATGATATATATATATATATAAAATATAATGAATATTCACAAGAAATATTTTCTTGGCTAACTTATTTTATAATTGTTTTTGAATTTTAAGTATATAGCTTGATTTGTTTTTATAGAGACTCATGTAAAACAGTAGGTGAATATATAAAACATTTCTGTTACCACAGACAATACTCTGTGCCTATTTCCAATCACCCCACCAATTATATTTTGACTTTGCTGTAGACCTTTCACTGTAGGTAAATTCTGCATATTCTTAAACTTTATAAGGATATCTACATATCCATACATAAACAGTGTGTTCTCTTTTATGTCTGGCTTTTTTTGAACAACACAGTGTTCTTAAGATTCACACATTTTGCTCAGTGCATCTGTAATTTGCTGTTCTCTATTGCTAAGTGATATTCCATTTTATATGTTCTACTGTTAATGGACATTTGCATTAGGCTATATTCAAGTATGGGAAATTATGAATACAGATGAAATGAACATTCTTGTGAAGTATTTTGTTTGTTTTATAAACTCATGCATTTATTTCTCTTGCATATATACCAATTAATAAAGTTGCTAGGTCAAAGTATATGTGTAAGTTTAAACTTAATTAGAGCACACTACAGTTTTATAAATTTATTGTGTACGATTTTATAAGCTGAAAAGCAATGTGAAACATTCCATTTGCACTGTATCCTTGTCAACATTTGATTTTATAATTCTTTTTCATCATAGTCATTCTATATAAGAAGTTTATCGTTACTAATGATTTTGTTAAAGTATTTCTTTTGTGAAATGCGTGTTCAGATCTTATGAACACTTTTTGTAGTCTTATTTCCTTGTTGTATGCCATGATTTTTTAATATTTTACTGATATGATTGAGTTTAGGTCTACTCTTATGTAATTTGTTTTCTGTATCATATTTTCTTCCTTTCTCGATTATTGTTTGCTTATCCTTTCATTCTTTTTAGTTAATCAAATAACTTCGCTTTTGGCTTTTTAGATTTATTTTTTCTTCTAAATTATAAATTCCACGAAACATTGGTATTTGTTGTTTTCAACAGTCAGTAAACTTTACAACATATTTTCAAATGTTTTTTAAATTGGTTCACACTTTTACCCTCTTTAATATTCTTTTTTTCTCTATTGAAGTGTAAATTTGTACTTCAACCTGTTATTATCTTCCTTTAACCTGAAGAACTTCTTTTATCATTTTTTTTTTGTGTTACCAGTCTGCAATTTTTAAACAAAAATGCCTGTGTCATTATTCCATCTTTAAAGAGTTTTCTTTTACTCTGGCTGGAGAATAGAGGTTATTATTTTTTTCTTGTTCTCTTTTTTTTTTCAGACTTTGAAGATATCCTTCCATCATCTTTTGGTTTTTATTGTTTCTAACAAAAAGTTGGTCATCGTTTTTATTATTGTATCTTTAATTATGATGTGTTATTTTTGTTTCTAGATGTTCTTAAGATATTCTGATTATCTTTGGTTTTCAACAGTTTTTACTGTGATGTTCTTGCTTGGGTTTTGCTGACTTGGATCTGTGAGTAAATATCATTCATTAATTTCAGAAAATACTCAGACATTATGGTTTTAAATGCTTTTTTCCTCCATTCTCTCTCTTTTTTTTGGAAATCCAATTCTATGTATGCTAGTTATCTTTTCATATGTCTTTGAGTCTCCATTCTTTTTTAAAAAACTGCTCTTTATTTTTCTGAGTCTTTTTTTTATATGTTTTTGAATATCCATTCTTTTTAAAAATTTATGTTCTTTAATTTAGTTAATTTATATTAATTTGCATATAAGTCACTGATCTTTTCTTTTTTGCCTTATCTACTAATATGCCAAAATTATTTTAATATGAAATGTTACATTTTTAGTTCTAGAATTTCTGTTTTATTCATTGTTTGCTTTTATTTCTATAGTAAAATTCTCTACATATTTTTCACACACACTATATATATTTTAATTTCCACCATTCCCTAGGTAATTCGTGTGTCATATTTTATTATTAAGTTTGTTTGTTGTTGTTTTTTCTTTGTGGGTCACATTTCCTGCATATATGTTTGGCATAAAACATGGATACTTTTGGCAAAATATATACATTTGGCATAAAATAACAGTAGCAAGTAAAACCTTTTCTATTGAAGGAGTTTACTCTTTTCTTCCTGATGGATAGAGTTAGGATTTCTTCTCTTTAATAAAATCTAGAATTTAACTGGGACAGAGCTGAGATGCAACTTTAGTTTTAGTTCTATGCTGAGTTCTTATGTCTCAGGGTGGAATGAGGACACTTCCACTAGCAGGCCTTGAGATCTAATCACCTTAAAACTATAAGATCCCTTTCCATTTTCCTGCTCTGCACCAATGCAAAATTAGCAAAATTCCACTCAAGAGTTGATGGAATTTGAGAGCTAAACTTTGTCAAAGACACTAACACTAATAGTGTTTCATTTTTCCTTGCTCTTACAAAATCCCTCCTTACTCTTCTTTTTCCCTCTTTCCTGGGGAAGTTGTTTTCTTTGTCCACTTAGTGTCCTCAGAAATCAAAGAACACTCTGCTCTCTGCTCACCTAAGAGAAGCTGAAGCACTCTATCTTAATCTTCCTTGTCTTTAGCTCCTTGATGTTCTTTTTTTTAATTCTGATTGCATAAATTACCTGGTACTTTCTCATCATAATGGTGGTTTCATAACCATCCGCATCCTAACTGGAAGCAGAACTGAACATTTCTTTTTTTCTGAAATGTGTACGTATTATGGATATATGGACAGTATGAGAGAAGGATGAAAAAAAGAGTTAACCACATGATGGATGACTTCAAACACTTGGTAAGGTTTCTAGTTTTCTAGGTTTTATTTAATAGGCAACAGAAATAATTCAGTTCTATTTAGGTAACTCTAGTAGAAATAGACATTAAGACAATATAAAAAGACCAGATATAGAAATAATTAAATGAAAAGTTAATGGAGATGAGAACGCTTTTAAAGGCAATGATTGGTAAAAGAAATTTCTGTATTCACTTCTTGTAGATAATTCTAGCCTTGATTAAATCTGTTATGTCCAATATTAATACAGTCAGTGCTCTGTATCCGTGAGTTTAGTATTTATGGATTCAACCAACCACAGATCGAAATATTTTTTAAAAATGTTAACGTTACTGCTGATGTATAGTATGTAATTGGGTCTACCATGGTTGCATTTATACTGAACATTACAGACTTTTTTCATGTCATTGTTTCCTAAACAATTCCACAACTATTTATATAACATTTACATTATATTAGGTACTGTGAGTAATCTAGAGGTGATTTAAAATATATGGGAGGATGCACATAGGTTATGTGCAAATACTACATCATTTTATGTAGGGACTTTTGAGCATCCACAGATTTTAATATTTGTGGCAGGTCCTGGAACCAATCTGCCATGGATACTAAGGGATGACTATATGTTTGTGCTTACTAATTTATATGCCTTGTAGACATTTTATATATAACTACATAGAAGGAGCAAAAATTACTTATGCCATATATATTTTTACTTTTACAAACCATCTGTTATGCATAAAGGGAATATTTTCTGAACTAATTCCTGATAGCTAACAATTGAAGATAAATTATTTTATGGGCAATTTGTGTTTCTTCTTACTCTTTTGGGGATCAATATTTTTAATAATTTATTTATCAACATATAGAGAAAGTCTAGAAGTAATTGAAAATTAGTAACTTTTTTTCAATTTCCCCAGGGACACCTATTATCTCTTCTTCCATTTCAAAAACCTTCATGTACCTATTTTACATGCCTAGTGACTTTACACAATGGAAAATGTATGGTCTTCAGAAAGAGGTTAATGTCAGCATTGACACCATTCTGAATATTTAAATCTGTGTATGGTTTTAGGAATGTTTACATTTTCTACCTATCTAAAACACAAATTTAAAGTTATTGCTTTTAAAAAAATCAGACAAGAGATATCAAAAATGGCGTAGATGATAGAAGCTCTGTTTATTCCTCTGGCAACCAAATCAAAGTTATGAAAGATCCAAGGAGTAAACAGCAAGGAAAAATCACCTGGGATCTAGATTAATAAACCATACAACCAGGAAGAGATCTAAGAAATCACCCTGCAACAGCAGAAGGTAGGACAGGGCAAGGACGTGAGGCTGCCCAGTCCTGAGTGACAGAGTGAGACAGAGGCTGCGGCAGTGGCAGCTGGCAGCTGTTGATGCCTCTTAAAGGGGCCGTGTCTGCGAACAGACTTTCGTGGTGACGAACCTGCTTGCTCTGAGCACCAGTGCCCATTAGGCTGTGCAGGAGGCACCATGGACTTACAGGGGAACACTGAGTTGTCAGAATGAGGGCCAGGGCAACACTCTGTACTAAAGTGCCAGCAGTATCCATGGTTCCTCTATTGAGCCCTCTCCACTCCCATAGCTGAGATGTCATCAAACTGGATAACAGAGGTCACTCCGCCCAGAGGATTCCCAGAAACTTCACCTCCCTCAGATCGAAGCCTCACTCAAGCCACGTACAGGTGTGTCCTTACTTAGCCAGGTGCCACTTGCTGAGCAGCACCTAGACTCACACTGGTGTGGCCTTTTGAGGCAACTATAAGCACAGCATCTGTGGATTGCTTGCTGAATCTTAACAGGTGGCCCCAAAGGAGCACAAGCTGGGGCTAAATTTGGCCTGCAGCTGAACCCCCTTTCAGGACTGTGCCACTGGACACCTACTACACAAAGCCACAATAATAAGACTGGGAGACTTAGGAGCTCTGCTTAGCACATAGATAAAGACACAGAAAGGCAGCCAAAATGGGAAGATAAAGTGGCAGAAACCATATGAGAGAATAGAACAGATCCAGAAATAATGGTCAAGCAATCTAACAGATGCAGAGTTGAAAACACTGGTTTTAAAAATACTCAGTGAACTTATGGGACGTGTAGATGAATTCAGTGAAAACTTCAACAAAGAGCTAAAAAACATAAAATGGAAATGGAAATTATAAAAAGGAACAAGTCAAAAATGAAGAATACATTATTATCTGAAATGAGAAGTATATTAAATGGAATAAACAAAGTGAATTAAGAGGCTCAAACAACTTATATGGAGAATGGGAAAGCCAAGAACATTCAATCAGAATGGCAAGAAAAAAGAAGCCAGGACACTAATAATAATTTAAGGAGCCTATGAGACACTATTAGGGGTAAAAATATCCATGTCATAGGGTACTTGAAGGAAAACAACATGTTGAAGAACTATTTGAAGAAATAATTATGGAAAACTTCCCAAACCTGATGAAAGAAATAGACATAAAATCCCAGGAAGCTCAGAGAGTCCCCAAAACCAGGAATCCAAAGAGTCCCACACCAAGACACATCATAATTAAAATGCCAAAAGTTAAATACAAAGAGAGAAGCTTAAAAGCAAGAGAAAAGAAGTTAGTTACCTACAAGGGAGCACTCATAAGACTGGCAGCTGATTTCTCAAAAGAAACTATGCAGGACAGATGGACTTGGCACAGAATATTTGACACGATGAAGACCCAGGATTTACAACCAAGAATACTTTATCCAGCAAAGCTATCATTTAGAGTTGAAGGGCAGATAAAGAGCTTCTCAGACAAAAAGAAGCTAAAGGAATTTATCATCGCCAAGCCAGTATTACAGGAAATGTTGGAGGGACTTCTTTAAGAAGAAAAAACATGTATCAAAAACAGGAATAAAGAATAGTAATAACTACATCCCTATCAACAAGTACCTCAAATGGAAAAAATCAACAACAACAACAAAAGTGGAAATAAACTCATAGATACAGAGAATATTTAGAGGGATATTAAATGGCAGGGGGTTCGGAGGGACAAAAAACGGCAAAGGGATTAAGAGGTACAGATGTATAGTTGCAGAATAGACATGGAGATGTAGAGTGTAGCATGGGGAAGATTAATAATGTAATAAATATGTAAGGGCGAAGAGGTAATAGATTTAGTGGGATGATCACTTTGTGAGTTATGTGGCTCTCTGATCACTATGCTATACGGTTGAAACTGGTATATTATTGTGTGCCAAGTATAATTGAAAAAAAAACTCATTGAATTATACAGTGTAAATACAAGCAACTAATTGTCTATTATATTTCAATAAAGACAAAAAATGTGGAAAATAATCAGACAATATGGTGGTTCAAATCTCAGAATTATCCATGGGATGTATGGACTAGTGTGTAGATCAGGCTATAGCCCCCACCCAACATTTTCTATATAATTAATATGTGTTCAGATAAATCCCAAGGAAAGTCTAATGTGAATATTTGTGAAAGCACCGTGTCTTTTGCTCATCACAAAATTCATGGATTATATATATATTTAAAATATATGTATGGAACTATGTATTTTGCAACAGCCATGAAATCACATATCCAGCACCTATGTTCAAGATATTTGTAATTTTGTTTTCACAAGGATAGTGGGAAATTTAAACTCAGTTGTTTGCTTTTCTCTATTTTCCTTATAATCACCTAAGGTAAAATGAAGGTTGCAGAGTTCTGACAAACTGCAAACTTTTGGGGAAAGGTCTATGGTATACAAGCTACACTGCTAAAATTGTGTTCGTTTGCTAAGCCCACAGGGTCTCTTAAAGAGAGTATCTCTGTTCCTTTCAAATCAATCTTGAGTGCAGACATTTTGAATGAAGTTTTTAACCTCAATGTTCAGGGTTTTACTCGTCTGGGTACAGTAAACAGCCATGTTGCTCTAAAGCTCTTCCACTACTTACAGACTCCTAAGACTTACTTTTTCATTTTCTTAACTAATGTTTTTATTAGCAAAGTTTAGAATTTATGATAGAGTTTTTCATTTTCTTTACCTTTTGTGTTTAGTACTTTTAGTGTCCTGTTTAAAATATCATGGCATACCAACAAATGGTAAAGATAGTGTCTGGAAACTTCATAATAATAGATTTTACATTTAGGTTTGTTATTCTCCACAAATTAGGTTTTACATATTGAGCGATGTCATTGTTTATTTTTTTCATATGTATACTCAGATTTTCTGTTTGCCATTGAATTTAATTCAGTCTTTGTAAAAAATATATGTTAACTTTATGTGTGTTGTTCTACCTCAGGATCCTCTATTCTGTTTCATTTATTTTCTTGTCTTTATAGCTATATTATGCTACCTTAATAATTTTTATATTAATAGTAAGACTTGTAAGCAGGTAGTGTAAGTCATCTAATTTTATATATTAAAACAAAGGTTTTAGTTATTGTGGATCCTTTGCATTTTCTTATAAATTTTAGAATAAGTTTGATAATTTCAAGGAAATGCTTGATTGGAGGTTAATTGGTATTACTTTGAATAAATTCAGGAATAGTTGACATCTTAATAATACTGAGTCTTCTAATCTGTATGATTTCATTCTTTAAATCTCTCCATAAGTGCTTTGTAATTTCAAATATAGAGGTACAATTCTTTTTATTATTTTATCACTAGGCATGTTATGGCTTCTAATGTTACTGCAAATGCCATTTTTATTTTTAAACTTCATTTTCACTTATTACCTCTATGTGCAAATAAACTGATTTTTGTATGAAAGCTTTGCGCCATATGACCTTACTGAATTTACTTACTTATCCCTTGGGAATTTTTATCTATGCAGTCATTTGTCTGCAAATTATGGAAATTTTAATTATTTTTATGCTTTTATCTATTCTCCTTATCTTACTGCATCTTACTATAAAAAAGATATATGTCATCTTTATTATATCACAATTAATTTTTTACAATATTGTCAAATACTTTTATTACCTCTATTGTTGTCTTCTTACACATTTTCTTATTAAATCTGATAATACAGTGAATTATAATGATTGATTATTGGATGTTAAACCAATTTTCCTGGAATAAGCTAATCTTTGATATGTAGATTTTTTATTGCTACATTAAACTTGCTGATATTTGTAAAGAAGTTATACATTTTATTTATGCAAATTGAAGTAATTTTTAGGTGTTGGAACATGTTTATGTTGATTTCATAAAAGATTTAGTTGAAGTCTATGCCTTCTCCAAATTTTGAATGATCTCATGTAAGATACATACTGTTTCTTTCTTAAGCATTAATACAATTCGCCAGTGAAACCAAATGAGCCTGGAGTTTTACTTTTGAGAGAGTTATAATTATAAATTCTTTTTTATAATCTTTCCTTTTTCTGTCAGTTGACTCCCCATTATGCCCAATCTGATTACAACTTATAGCTCCACTATCCTTAGCAATTCCTTCTTCAGTTGCCACCTATGCTACTAAAATAAGTGCCAGTTTTAAACTCTTAAGTAAAAGAAGCCCGTATTATTAAATAAACACTGCCAAACTCTGTTGCAGAGGTAGTGTGAATTTATGTGTATGTGTGTGTATGTTTATCTCAATGCCCATACTGTTGCTCATCTCTGGAACATAACCATCTTTAGAGAAGTTATTATTTTAAATAACTTTTTAAATTTATAATATAAACTACAAATAGAACAAGATGATCAGCAAACAAGACTATAGACTAAATTTGAATATTAAAAATAAAAAAATTACTACCTATTGGAATTCACAGTGCTATGGAAATTTTAATGATTTAAGAATATTCAATATTTTCTACCTTTTCCAATAAATGGATATCTGCTTTTATAATTTGTTAGCTGTTAATTATTACTTTAAAATATCATACATAAATACTATTTTTGCAATTCTAAAGAAATAAACCAAATTATTATTTTTTATTCTATGAAATTAAAAGTTAAGTATCTGACCCATAAGAGTATCTACTAAACTTGAAATGCATTGAATAATTGTCTCCCATGTTTTGCATTTTAACATTCTCAGATTATCCCATTTTCTTTTGTATATTTGCTCAAATAAACACTTTTTAAATTTTCTTCATCTCTTTTTTGAAAAAATAATTTTATTTTTAAGATACCTTTAGTCATACAAATATCTTTGGTTCTTCTTGGGTATAAATGATCTCCCTTTTCCCCACTCTCTCATCAGGTAATCTACATCTAAGAAGTCCATGACTGATCACTCTGCTCTCATTATTCAAACTAACAGTGTTGACAGGGTAGAGATTAAGGAGAACAAATACTCCTTATTTGTTTTAATTCAATATAATAGTCTACTTTTGGTAGTCACTTAAAGTTTGTACACTGAGCAAAAAAATAAAGTCAGCAAAAATTATTCAACAAAAATTATTTGTATTTCTTTGAAAACTGTGTATAATTATGAACTATAAGCCCAAATTTGGTGCATTTTAGGATATATAATTAAGTGAACAATTTTCAAGAATATCTCTTTCTTTTAGTAAAATAAAATTAAAAAGTAACCATACTGCAATGTATTGTTCTGTGGTAAAACTGTAATAACAGTGTACTAAGAAAAAAGTTATTTCATTTTGCTGTAATATTTTACAGTTTGGGGAGATTTCATTGTTCTAAGAAAACTATGTGCAATGGACAGTTATGCATCACTCGATGGGGATATGTTATAAGAAATAGAAGATTAGCTGATTTTGTTTTGTAGAAATAATAGAAGGCACTTACACAAACCTAGATGGTACTTTTTGTGACCGAAAGCTTAGTATGTTTGATTACACCATCATAACCACAAACATGTAATATATTGTGTTACAGTGTTAGGAAGGCTACTATGTCATTAGGTGATAGGAATTTTTCAGGTCCATTCAAATCATATAGGACAACCTTTGTATATGTGGTCTGTAGCTGACTGAAACATCTTTATGGGGCAATGACTATGTTCAGAATAAAGATGGATAAATTTGCTGAGCACCATTTGGTTTTTCTTTTCTTTTTTTAATTAATTAATTGATTTTTATAGTGACATTGATAAATGAAATCTAATAAGTTTCAGCTGTATATTTTAACAGTAAGACATATATACATTTACACTGTGTTCACCTCCCATAATTAGATTTATTTCTCTTACCACATATTTAACCACTTTTACCCCATCTACCTCCCCTTGCTCCCCTTCCCCCTACCCTCTGGTAACCACTAGTCTATTGTCCATGTCCATGAGTCTCTGTTTCTCCTGTTCCTTTGTTACTTTTAGGTTTATATCATACATATAAGTGATATCATGTGATTTTAAACTTTTTCTGTCTGGCTTATTTTGCTTAACATGATTATCTCGAGGTCCATCCATGTTGTCGCAAATGGCAGTATTTCATCTATTCCTATGACTGAGTAATATTCCACTGTATATATGTACCACAGCTTCTTAAGCCGGTCATCTACTGTAGTACATTTCAGTTGCTTCCATGTCCTGGCCACTGTGAATAATGCTGCTGTGAACATCGGTGTGCAAATATCTTCTCAAATATGGGTTTTCAAGTATTTGGGGTAAATATCCAGTAGTGGGATTGCTGGATAATATACTAGATCAATTCTCAGTTTTTTGAGGAACCTCCATACCATTTTCCAGTGGCTGTACCAATTTGTAGTTCTACCCGCAGTGTATGAGGATTCTTTTTTCTCCACATCCTCTCCAACATTTCTAATTACTTGTCCTGTTGATTATAGCTATTCTAACAGGTTTGAGATGGTATTTCATTGTGGTTTTGATTTGCATTTCCCTAATAGCTAGCGATGTTGAGCATCTTTTTAAATATCTGTTGGCCATTTGTATGTCCTTTAGGGAGAAGTATCTGTTCAGATCCTCTGCCAATTTTTTGATTGGGTGGTTTGTTTTTTTGTTGTTATCGAGTTGTATGAGTTCTTTGTATATTTTGGATATTAAGCCCTTATTGGAAGTATTGCTTTCCAATATATTTTCCCATTCGGATGGTTGTCTCTTTACCTGGTTGACGATTTCTTTGGCTGTGCAGAAGCTTTTTAGTGTAATGTAGTCCCATTCATTTGTTTTTCCTTTTACATCCCTTGTCTTCAAGGTCAAATTCATAAAATCCTCTTTAAGACTAAGATCCTTGAGTTTAGTTCCCATGTTTTTCTCTATGCATTTTCTTGTTTGAGGTCTATATTCAGGTCCATAGTCCCATTTTGAGTTAATTTTGGTGTATGGTGACAGACAACAAGTCTAGTTTCATTCTTTTTCAGGTTGCTTTCCAGTTTTCTCAGCACCATTTATTGAAGAGGCTTTCCTTGCTCCACTGCATGTTTTTGGCTCTTTTGTCAAAAATTATTTGCCCATATAAATATGGGTTTACTTCTGGACTCTCGATTCTGTTCCACTGGTCCGTGTGTATGTTTCTCTGCCGATACCAGGGCCTTTTGATTATTGTCACCATGTAGTATAATTTGAAGTCGGGCAGAGTGATGCCTCCAGCCTCATTGTTTTTTCTCAGGATGGCTTTGGCAATTCGGGGACTTTTGTGCTTCCATACAAATCTGATGATTTTTTGTACTATTTCTTTAAA
>NW_011888792.1:5563009-5563742 GCF_000151845.1 Pteropus vampyrus | reverse complement strand
TGCCCCTGAAATAAAGCCCACTTAATCGTAGTGTATAGTCTTTTTAATATGTTGCTGTATTTGGTTCGCTAGTATCTTATTTAGGATTTTTGCATCTGCGTTTATGAGAGATATTGGTCTGTAGTTTTCTTTTTTGTGTTATCTTTACCAGATTTTGGTATCAGAGTAATATTGGCCTCATAAAATGAGTTAGGAAGTATTGCCTATTCTCCTCAAAGTCTTTTTGGAATTCACTGGTGAAGCCATCTGGTCCTGGACTTTTACTTTTTGGTAGCTTTTTGATGATTGTTTCAATTTCCATATTGCTGATTGGTCTATTTAGATTTTCCAGTTATTCTTGATTCAGTCTAGGAAGGCTGTATTTCTGTAAGTACTGGTCCATTTCTTCTAGGTTATTAAATTTGGTGTTGTATACCTTTTCATAGTATTCCTGTATAATCCTTTGTATTTTTGCGGTGTCTGTCATAATTTCCTCTCTTTCATCCCTAATTTTGTTTATTTGTGCCCTTTTTCTTTTTTCTTTACTGAGTCTAACCTGGGGTTAGTCACTTGTATTAACCTTCTCAAAGAACCAGCTCTTTGTTGCATTTCTTTTTTCTTTTTTCTTGTTTGTCTTTATTTCATGTAATTCTGCTTTAATTTTGATATTTTTTTTCTTCTGCTGACTTTAGGCTTCATTTGTTTTTCCTTTTCTAATTTTTTAAGATGAAGCATTAGGTTGTTTATTTGGACT
>NW_011888792.1:5558311-5562959 GCF_000151845.1 Pteropus vampyrus | reverse complement strand
GTTCTTGTTTTAGGAGATAGGCCTGTCATGATATGAACTTTCCTCTTATGACCACTTTTGCCGTGTCCCAAAAGTTTTGCCATGTTGTACTATTATTATCATTTGTTTCTATGTATTTTTTGATTCTCTTTTTATTTCCTCTCTGACCCAGTTATTCTTCAGTAGCATGTTGTTTAATCTTCATGTATTTTTGGTTCTTCCTTGTTTCTTTTTGCAGATGATCTCTAGTTTCAAAGCATTATGATCAGAGATTATGATTGGTATGATTTCAACCCTCTTATATTTGTTGAGGCTATCTCTGTGTCTCAGTATGTCATTGATTCTTGAGAATGTTCCATGTATACTAGAGAAGAACATATAAGCCGCTGTTTTGGGATGAAATCCTCTGTAGATATCAATGTCCAGTAGGTCTAATATATCATTAACAGATGGTATTTCCTTATTGATTTTCTGTTTAGATGATCTGTCCATATACGACAGTAGGGTACTTAGGTTTCCTACTACGATAGTGTTTTCATCTGTTTCTTCCTTTAGTTCTGTTAGTAATTACCTAATATATTTTGGGGCTCCTTGATTAGGAGCATAGATATTAATGTGTTATTCATGTCTTCTTGGTACAAAATTCCCTTTATCATTATGAAGTGTCCTCCAGTATCTTTCTTTACCATTTTTATTTTGAAGTCTATTTCGTCCTATATTAGTACTGCTACTCTCGCTTTTCTCTGAATACCATTTGCTTGAAATATCATCTTCTACCCATTCACTTTGTATCTATATTTGTCTTTGGAACTGAGATGTGTCTCCTGGAGGCGGCATATGGTTGGGTTTTGTTTTTTAATCCAATGTGCAACTCTGTGCCTTTTATTGGTAATTTCTGTCCATTTACATTTAGGGTGATTATTGAAATATGAGGTCTTTTTATAGCCATTAATCTTTTGCATTCTGGTAGTTCGGTGTTTGCATTGCTTCCTTGTTCTTATATGTCCATTTTTTCTATTTTGTTTGGATTTTGTGGATTTTCCTTCTGGTCCTTCCTGTTTTATGTTATATACTTCAGTTCTGAATCTTTGGCGTGTAGTTACCATTACAAATATGTAAAGGATAGTTATATATATACAGTCATTCATTTTATTCTGCTCATGCTTTATCTCCATTCCCCTTGGTGAATTTGTATCTTTGAATCTTCCCCTTTTCAGTCATCCTTGTCTCAGTTTGTCCCTATGTATGCTGAACATTCATTACTATCTTGCTATAGCAAATATCTTCTTATTGTTTAAGCTTATAATGTCCTGTTCATAGTAAGGGTTGCATTCCTCTGCTTCTATCTGCCTGCTCATCTCCTTACTCCTAATAATGTATTTTCTTTTTTTTTTTTTTTCATTTTATTTTAGGCGAGCTGACCCCTTTCAGTGTTTCCTGTAATGCAGGCCTCATAGCAGAGAATTTCCTGAATTTTTGTATGTCTGGAAAGGTCTTTATATCTCTTTCATATCTAAATAGAACTTAACTGGGTTTATTATTCTTAGCTGGTAGTTCCTTTCATTTAATAATTTGAATATTTGATTTCACTCCTTTCTGGCTTGTAAGGATTGTGCTGAGAAGTCTGACACTAATCTAATGAACTTTCCTTTATAGGTTACCATCTTCTTTTCCTTGGCTGCCCGGAGAATTCTGTCTTTGTCATTGATTTTTGATAATTTTAATACAAAATGTCTTGGTGAAGGCCTTTTTGGATTGAGATAATTGGATGTTCTGTTGACTTCTTGAATTCCAAACTCGAGCTTATTCCTTAGATTTGGTAAATTCTCGTCAACTATTTGTCTGAAAATGTTTTCTAGTCCCTACTTTTTACCCTCATCTTCAATAATGCCCATTATTCTTATGTTTCCTCTCCTGATGGTATCAGCTACTTCTTGTATTTCTCTTTCATTACTTTTCATTCTTGATTTCTCTCTTCTTCCTTCTGATTTATTTCTAGATTTCTGTCTTCAATATCTCTGATCCTTTTCTCCATTTGGTCAACACTATTTTCCAAGCTTGCTATTTCATTTTTCATCTCTTGCAGTGTGTTTTATCTCCAAAAGTTCTATTTGGTTCTTTTTGAGGGTTTCAATCTCATTGCTAAAGAACTCATTCTGTTCATCTAGTTTTTATTTTTATTTTTCAGTTCCTGAAATTGTTGACATGAATCATTTCAGATCTCATTGAGTTTTTTTCATAAGTACTGTCCTGAATTCTCTGTCATTTAAATCATATATTTCTATGTCTGTTAGCTTATTTTCTGGAGATTTTTCTCTTTCTGAGATGCCTTGTCACCTTGGTTGTTCATGGTGTTTAATAGACTATTTCTCCCCCTGAGCATTAATGGAAGTGTAATCTGCTTTTCCCCCAGAAAAATGATTTATTATGTAAACATCTTTCTTTAGCCTCTTGCAAAGAAGGTGTTTTTCTTTTGGTTTTCCATTAGGTGGCGTCTAATCCTCTTGGATCTCTGGTTTACATAAAGCTTTAACAATGCCTTTTTTCTTTCCTTATAGATATTCAATCATACTTGCTTTCCTCAGTCTCAGTCCCTGACAGTGTTGTGAGAGTTTTGGTAGCATTTGCTCAGATTCCCTTGGGGCTCCACAGCATTCGGTATCAGAGGGTTTGGGGGAAGGGGCCATCTGGGTTGTGGGATGGGTGTTGCGACTCAGCCTCGGTTTTGTGGCCACAGCTGGTAAAAATCAGCTGTTGTTTTTCTGCCATCCCCACTTCTCTGCTTTCTGTCCTGATCTCTTATCCCTGCCTCCGGCTGCATAGAGGTCACAGCTCTCCCAGGCAGGACTCTTCACGGAACTCGCCACACCTTCTCTTCTCTCCTTTCCCCTACAGGGAGCTCCAGCTGCGAAAAGCAGCTTTTTTTGTTTCTCCCAGTCCACCACGTAACTACCAGGGTTCTGACCTGTGGTAGCTCTTTTGCGCATATCCCATGCTCAGAAGTACTTGTGTGCATTTGGGGTGTTTTTTGTTGATTTTTAGAAGTTCAGTTTATTGTTATTTCAAGGGGAGAGATCTGCTGACACCTCTCACTCTGCCATGTTTCTGACGTACTGTTTTGTTTTTGACACTCTCAAGTATTACATTTATTATTTAGAAACAGTAGTGTAAAAATCTTATATGAAGAATAAAAAGGTACTCTTCTCAGTAAGAATATAAAATATTTAGAAAAATGTATAAAATTTGTTTTTTTTTTTTTTTAAGTCAAATAAACAATATACCTCTAAGTATTTTAAATGCATCTTCCTAAGGGAATGAAAAACAAGCCACACAGATTGGGAGAAAATATTTGCAGAAGACATAGCTGATAAAGGACAGTTATCCAAAATATCTGAAGAGCTCTTAAAACTCAACAATGAGAAAACTAACAGCCTGATTAAAAATAGTTCAAAGGCCTTAACAGACATCTCACTAAAGAAGATATACCGATGACAAATAAGCATAAGAAATGATGTTTCACGTAATATCTCATTATAGAAATGTAAATTAAAACAGCAATGAGATCCATTGCACACCTATGAAAGGCTAAAATGTAGAACACTGACAATATCAAATGCTGGCAAGGATATGGAACAAGAATCATTCATGTCTGGTAAAAAGAAAAAAAAAAGGCAGTTCTTACAAAACTAAACCTTTTTTATTATAAAATCCAGCAATAATGCTCCTTGGTATTTGCGCAAAGGAGTTGAAAATTTATACCAATTTGAAAATTTATAATAGCTTTATACATAGTTGCCAGAACTTGGAAGCAACCAGATATCCTTCTGTAGGTAAATGGAATATTATTTAGTGCTAAAAAGAAATGACCTACCAAGATATGCAAAGACTTTGAGGAATCTTAACTGTATATTACAAAGTGAAAGAAGCCAATATGAAAGTCTACAAAAGTGAAAGAAGCCAATATGAAAGTCTACATGTTGTATGATTCTATGTGACATTCTACAAAAGGCAGAAATATAGAGATGGTAAAAATTTTCAGTGGTTGCCAGCTACTGAGGAAAGAGAGGAATGAATAGGTGGAACAGAGATTTTTAGGGCAATGAGAATACTCTGTATGATACTATAATGGTGAATACATGTTATTATGCATTTGTCCAAAGCCATTAAATGTACACCAAGAGTGAACCATAATGTAAAATATGGATTTTGAGTGATAATGCTGTGCCAATGTAGATTCATCAATTATAACAAATAAACCACTCTGATGGGGAGTGTTGATAATAGTGGACACTGTATGTGTAGGGCAGAGTTATATAGGAAATCTCTGTACCTTCTCAAATTTGCTATTAACTAAACTGCTCTAAAAAACAAAGTCTATATCAAAAGAAAAAAATTGCATCTTCTATTTAGAATATATTAAACAAATAACCTGAATACCTAATTAATAACTTGACTAAATTGAATACTTAAGTCACTCTAAGAGTCATTTATTTACACAATCACATTTCTGAAAGTATTGTTTATTGAGATTAATTTAATAACTAATTGGTCATTAAAGAGAAGAGTCTTATTCCCATCATTAACAATTAACAAATTAATTTATAGATTTTCTGCCGAAGTTCTTATTTCAGTGTCCTAACTAAATGCAGTATATATCTTCGAGCATTGT
>NW_011888792.1:5555477-5558261 GCF_000151845.1 Pteropus vampyrus | reverse complement strand
GTAAAATATGGATTTTGAGTGATAATGCTGTGCCAATGTAGATTCATCAATTATAACAAATAAACCACTCTGATGGGGAGTGTTGATAATAGTGGACACTGTATGTGTAGGGCAGAGTTATATAGGAAATCTCTGTACCTTCTCAAATTTGCTATTAACTAAACTGCTCTAAAAAACAAAGTCTATATCAAAAGAAAAAAATTGCATCCTCTATTTAGAATATATTAAACAAATAACCTGAATACCTAATTAATAACTTGACTAAATTGAATACTTAAGTCACTCTAAGAGTCATTTATTTACACAATCACATTTCTGAAAGTATTGTTTATTGAGATTAATTTAATAACTAATTGGTCATTAAAGAGAAGAGTCTTATTCCCATCATTAACAATTAACAAATTAATTTATAGATTTTCTGCCGAAGTTCTTATTTCAGTGTCCTAACTAAATGCAGTATATATCTTCGAGCATTGTCAAATATAAGGATAATTTTAAAATAATTATCATCGTGCAGCATTGTTTCTACTTTATTGATTTCCTGTTAACATTCGTGAAAACATTTCTTTACATGTAAAGGGTAAATGTTTATTATATAATTTTTTCCACAACAAACAATATATTTAAGGTCTTACAACACTATCTTCACCTTCCATCAAAGCTATTTGTCCTGCTTGAAATTGTATCATAGCTATCCTTGATGATGAGCCAATACATATATAAGAAAATAATGGTCAAAACTATTCTCTCTTGGGCTTCAAATAGACACTACTCATTGGAATTAATGTACCAGGCAAACTATTTTGCAAAACCTTCAGATATAATCAGAAGTAAAAAAAATGAATTAATGTTTCCATTTCTTTGTGTCTTCTTTTAATTTCTTTTAATAAGGTCTTATAATTTTCATTACATAGGTCCTTCACACATTTCATTAGATTTATTCCTAGATATTTTATTCTTTTTGTTGCAATTGCAAAAGAAATTATTTTTTCCACTTTTTTTTTCCTGATACTTCGTTATTAGAGTATAGGAATGCTATGGATTTTTGAATGTTGATTTTGTATCCAGAAACTTTACTATATTTGCTTATTGTTTCTAGTAGTGTTCTTGTGGAGTCTTTAGGGTTTTCCATATAGAGAATCATGTCATCTGCAAATAGTTACAGTTTGACATCTTCGTTTTGCGCTGGCTGGAAAATTACTGTTTGGCTATCGCCCACGGGAACATAACGCTCTAACAATAAGCTTTCTGCTTCTGTACCCACCGCTTGCACAACCAGCCTGTGGGTTGACAGTTGGTAAAAAGAAGAAAAATAGACTTGTGTGTTCAAACAGGATGAAGAATGGGGTTTAGGGCTTAAAAACCCTACATTTCGGGGCTGCTTGATTTGGGGTCTGCATACCCCTGGCAGACCCAGCTAGCTGAGTGTGTTTCCTATAACTCACTGATTTCTGGTGGTCTGTGTGTCTATCGGGGGCTGGCGGCTACAACAGGTTCCTATTTGGATGTCTTTTACATCTTCTCTTGCCTGATTGCACTCGCTAGGACCTCTAGTGTTATATTGAGTAACAGTGGCGATAGTGGACAGCCTCACCTTGTTCCTGATCTTAGAGGGAAGGTTTTTAGTTTTCACCATTAAGTGTAATGTTGGCCAAGGGTTTGTCATATATGGCCTTTATTATGTTAAGGTACTTTCCTTCTATACTGATTTTGTTAAGTGTTTTGATCATAAATGATCCTGCAAGGGAAAAAGAAAAAAGAAAATACAGCAGGCTCTTAGTCTATTTTATGCTACTGTAACTAATTTACATTGGTATCTTCACATTCAATAGTCAAATCATAAAGTAAGTAGTATGATACTTTTCATCCCCAAATGATAGGACCATATAGACATTTTTTTGTTTAATTATTCAAGAATAATTTATTTCTAAGGTATATTAAATATTTAAAATTTTTATTTAAAGTAGATAGTGCTCTACCAGGTGAAAGGCAAATATAAATATTTACAGAAAAAAACTTTGGTATCTATACACACACACACTCACACACACACATATACACACACTACATATACACACAAAAATACACATATACATATACATGTATATATACACACATATATGTATACATATATATGTATGTAGTTGCCAGTGTATCTGTAGAATCTTCTCTTTGCAGAATGTTCTTAACAATTTCTATCATGCAATATAAAATATAATACATTGATATATCTCAAGCTCAAAAGAATGTAATTTTCTTAAAGTAATTATTTTCTTCTTATAGTGGTTTTTAATGGAAATTGCTTTACTTTGGATTTGAACAAGATTTTTTTATGCATGATAATTATAGGAATTTTGTGTTTTGTATAAAGAGTAGGTAATGCATATATTATTTTGCATTTGTATTTAAGCTAGTATTGTGTTTGTTTATATATAGTTTATATACTAAAATATATATTCATGTGTAATCTGGAAAATAGCAATTTTCACTGATACTTCCTTGGTATTACTGTCTATTTGGAATTGTAAAGAATTGCAAAACATGCCATCAAGGAATGTAAAATTAAATATTTATGTTCTCTTTATTCCTTTATTATATCTTTTTTTTTTTTTTTTTGGCAACAATACATGTATATATACACTGACTCACCATTTCAGCCAGATGATAGCTCATATTATCTGCTAAAGAGTAGTGGATAGTTGTGATATTAGAAGAGAGTGGATAATGAACTCGCAGGCCTTAAGAATTCTGGAAACTATTACTAAGAACTATTGTGGGAATGGT
>NW_011888792.1:5532458-5554721 GCF_000151845.1 Pteropus vampyrus | reverse complement strand
AATTTGTGCATAACTAAAATTCCAAATGAGAGAAGGGAATCAAAATTACCAAGATGCTTAGGAAAGGAAATGATGCATATCAGGTACTAGTCTAAGGTATCAGGAATTCTGATTAGATCTCACAAAACTAAAGCTGTGTGGTGAGGTCATTTTTGATGTGTCATTATTCTCCAGTTCAGAAGGAATCAAATGAAGATATATAGACAGCTTGTAAGGTAAGCAAAATGACTTTGACATTGCAAGGTAAAGACAAAAGATATTCTTCTTTCCAAAACATTTTCATTTTTGTGGTTCATATTAATTCAGTAAGAAGGATACAAATTGTAGTTAATATTAATTTAAAGAAATTTAGTTTTTTTCCAAGATATTTGTACTATCTCAGCCTATGAAATTTTGTGTCTATCTTGTCCTTTCCATGACAATCATGCATGTATCTTGCACTTTATGTGATTGAACAGCTATGATGAAAAATAGTATATGCTCATTGATGCTCATTATGATGAAAAATAATATATGCTCAACATCACATTTTAATGTTGAGTTAAAATCAATCATACTGTGATTTTTATTCATCTTAACATCTCTTAAGCCCATTAGTTTATTGTTAAATAAACAAAGGTCTAATGGAAATTTAGTGAAGAGAAACTAAAATGGAAGAAAAATAGAAAGTGCATATGTGATATTTCAAACACAAATCTGGCATAAATATAAAATAATTTGTGCTCTTTGGAATACTTATGTAGTTTTCACAGAACATCATATCTTATATGTATAGCTTCACCTTTATTAGCAAATATCTTTTTCCAGGACATTACACCTAATTAAATCTAACCTTCCACAAACAACCTCAACAAAATTCTTTTCAAGGCTCCCTGTGTCACAAACAGTAAAAACATATCCTATTCTGTGGAAAGTAAGAGGCATCTGGCCATATATGCCAAATCATAGGACTAGCAGGTATGTGCTGTGTTTGAGGATAGTGTATGGATGCTGAAAGTAGGAAGAATGGGACAAGGCATCTTTGAGTATCTGTCTCCTTCCCAAATAACTACATGAACAGGGGATCTCAGGACTATAAAGTTGAATAGCTTTTAACTGAGAAATTGGAGTGTATGTCTAGAGTTGTGGGTAGGGTGGGCTGAAAAAAAAATAATGGACTAGAAAAGACTGACATTTCTGTTTTTTATGACCTATGCATAGATTTCCTTTGTATTATATGCTCCCAAAGACCTCATTTGTAGGAAGGGAAAATTAGCATCAATATAATCTGAGGAAGTGTTGCTAGGAGCACTTTGTTAAAAAGGTCTGTTTCTTTCAAAGTTTATAATGTACATATTGTGCCAATACCCATGAGGAAATTCTGATACACATTTTTAGTTCAAATTAATGTCTTCATTCTTGCCATTGCTTGTCTATGTTATTATTCATTGTCACATCTTTGAGGATTCTCTGTCTAATTATGTAAAGTTGAAATATATGAAGCCTTTCAATTTTTCCCCTCTTTGCCTCTTTGAGGGATACTGAAAATCCTGACCCTAACCATTTAGCCAAAGGCTACACAGCACATTCAAGTAAAGCTTAGGTGAAGGAAGAGGCTGGCATAACATTGTCTTTGCTATTCTGCTGCTATGCCTACTATACCTCAAAACAGTCATGTCATCTGTTATCTTCTTATGATCTACTTCTTTTCATTTTTCCTCCTGCACGTTAGAAAAAGCTCTTATCCAAGACAAAAAATAAAATAAAAAAGAACATATTAACAGTTCATTGGCCATTGTCAGTCATAGTGAATACATTATTTCTCTGCAGGGTGGTGATTAAATCTGACAAAATTACCAGACTCTGTGTCCCAATCTAAAATTATAAATTAACAATTCTATTTTAAATTTGAGGGGAAGGAAATTAAGATGTCATAATCTCAGATGTAGAGGGTAGATTCATTTTCATCAATCTAATGAGTTAAAAATTACTTGTGATTTCTTTAAAGTTGACATAGATATTAAATAGAAATAGAACATAAAGTAAAAGGAGACACAAGCTTAATGAAAATTTGTTAATTTAAAATAATCCTTAATGATATAGGCAATATATTAATTGTAAAAAAGAGCATACAATCCTAGAGACAGACCGTCCCTAAATCTTATGATAATACTTAATAGCATGGGATTTTTGGGCAGGTAACTTAATTTTTCTATGCCTCAATGTCAGCTATTTATTGAATAATACCTAACTCATAGGTTTTTGTAATATTTGAGTTAATATATGCAAAATACATATCATACTACCTAACATTTCTAGGGATTCACCATTACTGAATGTTCCCATGAAGTCAAATCAATCAATGATCACCACCTCCATCATGCATTTTTTCTTAATTGGAAAAATTTCCATTCTTAGGAATCTTATGAAATAGAAGAAAGTATATTACTTCATTAAAGCAATTTTATTGTAGAATAAAAAATAGAATTAAAGATAAACGATACTCAGAAAACTACTATGAAAATGTGCTAACATTAAACAAATTATAAGAATCTTCATGTAGATATTGCTTGTCAAAATTAGAATTTATCATAATGAAACAATATTTTCAATGGATATTAATATTTGGCTATATATATATACTAACAATTTTTGGGGATTGTAATAAATGCAAATTGAAATGATGGAGATTAATTTGACAAATGAAATTCAAAAATATAGGCTCCAATCATTTGTAATTATGATATTCTATATGTTAAAAGATATTTGGTTTTGATTCTAATGGTAACTAAGTAAGACCCTATTCAATTACACTCTTGCAGAAACTTTGACAAAAAAAAAAGCCTGGAAATAATACAAAAAAACAACTACCTAAAAGCACTGGAGAGTAGAAAGAAGCCAGTAGACTCTCATGGGGACTGCATACTCAGAGAAGGGAAAGAAGAATGATTTTATGGCCAATATGAATAGAAAATGATCAACTACAAAGAGGCACAAGGAAACTTTTTAGAGTGATATAACTATTCTATATCTTGATCGTGGTGCAAAGCATATGACTTCATACAGTTAATACAAATTATTAAACTGTGCACTTAAAATTAGTAAATGTTTTTCATGCAAATAAACCTCAATAAAGTTTAAAGTAAAAGTTATTTAAAAATTTTAATGTTTCTTATTTTTCAAACTGCCATATTTATATGATTTTCCAAAATGTTTCCATTCTAATAGCTAATTCTACAACAATTTCATTAATCCAGTTCTTATATTAAATTCATTATAAAATAAAATAACTTATTATTTATGATATGGCATTGAATCATGTCTATTTAAAAGTATTCCATTATTGTAGAAAACTAAATATATTAAAAAATGATGAGCAACAGGACCCTTTATTTATTGCTAATGAGAATTCAAAATGGTACAACTACTTTGGAAGATAATTTGGTGGGTTCTTAACAAAAACCCACTCGTACCATACAGTCCAGAAATCTCATTTCCTGTATTTGTCTGAAGGATAATATCTACACAAAAACCTGCACACAGATATTTATAGAAGCTTTATTCATAATTGCAAAAACATGTAAACAATTAAGGTATCCTTCAGTAGATGAACAGATAAACTATGGTATATCCGGACAATGGGATATTATTCTGTAATGAAAAGAAATGAGCTATCAAGCCATGCAAAGACATGGAGAAAACTTAAATGTATATTGCTAAGTGAAAGAAACCAATTTGAAAAGACTACATACTATATTATTCTAACTGTATGACATTCTATTAAAAGCAAAACTATGGAGACTATGAAATAATTAGTGATTGTCAGGGTTGAGGGGAAGGGATGAATATGTAAGATATTTAGGGCAGTGTGAAAATACTCAGTATCATTCTAAAATGATAAGTACACGTCATTATACATTTGTCCAAAACCATAGAATGTCCAACACCAAGAGTGAAACTTAATGTAAATTATGGACTTTGGATGATTATGATGTGTCAATGTGGGTACATCAATTATAACAAATGTACCACTCTGGTGGGGGCTGTTGATAATGGTGACAGCTATACCTGTGTAAGGGAAAGAGTATATGGGAAATCTATACCTTCCCCTCAATTCAATATGAACCTTAAACTGTTAAAAAAAATAGTCTTAAGAAACCTATATCAGACATAGTTAATGTGAAAGACAATGTCAGTATTCTCATCTGTGTACAAGCAATTAAAATTTTAAGGAATACTTTTTCGTAAACAGTGTTGTAGGGAAAAGCTGAAAAGGGCCAAAGTAGAGGGATGGAGTGGGATAGATTGCAGATTTACTTCTGATGAGATGTCAACAATTTTGTTCATTTATTTTTGAATTTATTCTGAAATGTTTCAATAAGAAAGTTGTCAAATAATAGGCTAACACTCATCTAACTATTGCCTAGTTTAAGACATAAAACTTGCACATTTTTCTTAACCAACATTCTCAGTTTTATTTTTATATCTATGTATTAGATATGTACTTTCACTAAGTATTTTTGTACATTTAAACTTTTTAATCATAAAATTTACTGATATTGATATGTGTAGTCCTTTATCATTCATTTTTATTGTCATATAATACTTCATTATATGAATACACCATATATGTTATATATACCACATATGTTATATAATCATATATGAATACACCATATATGTTATATATACCACATATGTTATATAATCACTATGGGTGATTATATATACCACATATGTTATATAATCACTATGGGTGATTATATATACCACATATGTTATATAATCACTATGGGTGATTATATAACATATGTTTTTATATTATAAACTATGCTGGTAAAAAAATTCTTGTCTCTTTGACACAAGGATTTATGTGGTGTTTCTCTGTGAGTATATTTTTTGCATGTAGGATAGACATATCTTCAATTACTTGTGCTTCAAAGTGCACTAATTTAATTTCTGTCATTGTGTGTAAGATTTATTGGTTTCCAGTCTAACCAACAGAATGTAATGATAGATTTTAAATTTATTCAAATTAAACGAATGAGATTTTTTATTTTGTATTTTAAAATATTAGGTTAACATTTAATAATATTGATCATTTTGTTATGTTGTTCTGTAATTATCTGTGTTTGTATTATGCCACATTTATTACTTGCCATTTTTTTAAGGATTTGTAGAATTTGCTGGTATTTTCTGGATATTATTCTTTCTTGCATATATGTACTTCAGATACCTTTCTATATTTATGGCTTGTATTTCCTGGTTTACTTAATTAAATCGACTGATGAATTTTTTAATACCACTGAATTAATCAGTCTTTCCCCATATCTCTTGTTTAAGAACTCCTTTCCTATCTTGAAGTCTAATACACTTTTTAAACAGTCAAGAGAGCACAATAAGGCATATAGTCACATCTTTTTCTTATCCCTTGATAGACAATAATTAATACATGTTGGACTTGGATGTAATCACTAAGGCTCAATGCACTGCTTTCATTGATTTTCCAATAAGGCTTAAAGCTATGAAGAAGAAACTCCTTTCTTTTTCTTCCCAGTGGTTAATTTAATTTTCTCCCCTACTGAACCAAATTATTTATTTTCTAGCATCATCTTTATTATCTCTTCATGTTGCCCATCTATTGCCAATACAATCACAGCTCATAACAATTAACATCTGTTTCGTAGTATTTCTAGTTATTTACTGTTTTTGCCTAAAAACAACTTTTTTAAATTTAAAAATAATGTGTTCTTGTTTTTAATGGTCTTACCTTATAAAGCCATTCCTAAGAGATAAGCCTAAAAATTGTGACAAAGTCATCTTAACTTGCTATTGATATTTATATATATATTTGTTAATGTATAAATATACATACTTTTTAAACAATATAAAATATTTCAGAATGTTTTGTAACTCAAAATGTAAATTTATTTATTGGTATGCCTATATTAACCCAGATTTCTGAAACTCTATTGCAAAACAAGTTTTTTGGTTTTTATTATGTAATTCTCAACTATTGAGTACCTGTTATTCTTGTCCTTCATTGTTCTGCATTAGTTCTTTGTTGTTTGATTTATGTTAGTATGGCTTTCTTATGTGATCAGATTTTAACTTAGAAAAATTTACTTTAATGCTCTCATAGAACATATTTTTAAATTACATGCTGGATATTCTTTCCAAATTAAGTGAAAACCGTCCTGTAAGAATGGAGATTCCTGAAAAACTACATAGAAGTACCTGTTCATACTTCTTAATTTCCTTTATATTTAACTTCTTGTTAAGGTTATATAGCTTATCATTGATCAAAATAGGAATTTCTTACCTTATATAAAGGCAGCTCAATAAAACTCCTAGTGAATATCAGTATAATTCTAGATGAAATTAAAGTACATTCATCAATTGTAACTGATTAATGTATATCAGATAAAATTGTAGCTATTCGAGGCCCATCACTTTCTGATTAGTACTATATATGATTGCATTTACAGGATTCGGTTTTTACATTGAGTAAAGCCGTTGTGTTCTTTTGAGCATAAGCTATTCTGTTCTTTGAGCATAGAATGTAAAACATCTCACAGATGGTTTTAATATTTAGTATAGCTTAGAAATACTTGGATCATGTGGCATATTTGTGTACAAATTGTAGGTGTACACCCTACAATAGATTTAGGGTTATGCAGAATAAAGAAAAAGAGTATCATGTAAGATTATTTTGTAGCCTTAAAGACACTGATGATGAATCTGGACATCATTTTCAAGAGAAGAGAACAAAGAAATATGGTTGTTTTTCTGCCCTCTGTTCTTTTGTCATTCACTCATCATTTATTGAACAGCATAGGTTCAAGAACAAAATAAATATTCTAATATTTTTGAGAGAGACATTAGCATTTATTTGAAATGAGTCATATTGGATCAACCAAATAAATGGCATCACTGACAGAATGTTAACTGGTCATTCAGAGTGTGGAACAGAATTAATAATGCAGTTTACTTTGCATCATCACCTATGCTAGTATTGACTGCAAGATTAAGAAAAGAAAGGAATGTGCTATGATGTTTAGATTATTAGCTAAATTAACTGATGGTGGACGGATGCCATTAATGAAACAGAGAACACTGTAAATGTAACAAAATTGGGTGCTCAAATCCTATTTTTTAAAATTGTGTGTGCATGTATAATTATAAATATTAAGTAAGACTTTGAAAATATGAGCTTCAAATTCAAGGGAGAAGACTCTGTCTTGGATATATACGTTAGGATGTTTTATGCATATGCATAATAGTTAAAGCCACATGAAATTATCTAGGAGAGAGTAGAAGTAGAGAGCAAAAAGTGAACTTGGAAGCACTCCAGCATTTTAATGTTTGGTAGAGGATGGAAATCCAACAAAAGAGATTAAGTGCTTCCAGTGCTATCATAGAAGCCAGTATATGAGAGTACTTTCAAAAAGAGAATTTACTCTGAGGTTAATTAAACTGAGAACAAAGATATTATAATAGATTTCTGAAATGGTAAATTTTGGAAGACATTGATAGGTACAGTTTTATTGGAATGGTATGGATATAAGCCAGACTTCTATAGGTTAAAGACTTAATAAGATTGAAGATAACAAATAAAGACAACTCTTTTATAAAAAATGGGAGTAGAGAAATAGAAGAAAATATTTTTTAAGATGGAAAAAGCTAGGACATTCATTTGCATATAGATATGAAAAGATGAAGAGGAAGGATTGATTTAAACCAATGAAAAACGTATTATGTAGAAATCATTTAAGTATAATACACATACAGAAAAGTAGACATAACCATGCAAAGAGGTCAATAAATTTTTATCAACTGAACACAACCATGTAACCAACATTTAGATCAGTAAAGAGAGCATTATATTATGCCAGAAGCCACCTTCATTTTTCCATTTCCTAATTCCTTTTAACTAGTTTATCCAGTATATTTATGTACAGTGGCATAGTTTAGTTTTTTGTTATGCTATACTCCATGGTATGAATATACCACGACTTAGGTATCCATTTTACTGTTAGTATGATTTTGATAATATCCTGTTTGTGTTTATTGTGAATAGTATAGTTCTATAACTAAATATATAATTTCTAAAATTAAAAAAAAACACAATAAATCATTTACAATAGAATCAAAATCATAAAGTAGTTGGGGTAAAATATAGCAAAATATATGTAAAACTTTTCAGAAAACTCAAAACATTGTTTAGAAAATCTATATGTTGAAAAATCTCAGTATTGTTAATATATCATTTCTTCCCCAAATTGACCTGTATGTCCGATGCAGTAATAATCAAAATCCCATCATTCTTTTTCTAAAGAAATTCACAAGATGATTTAAACATTTATTTTTAAAGGCAAAGGAATAAGAGTACCTCAAATAATCTTGAATGAGAAAGTTAACTTTTCTGAATTCAGAAACTCTCAAGAGCAATTAAGTCCACAGTTGCAAACCTACTTTCCTTTATCTCCAGGTTCTTCACTGCCTTACTAAAAGATACACCCAGCACTATGTTGGGCAAAATTCACAATGAATTTTGTTAATGGTTACTTTCTTTTAGGAAATGAGAAAGAAGAGCACTATTGATTAGTTTGCAAATGCCAAATACTATGATAAAGGAGAAAGACTACTCATATTTTTCAAGAAGGCCAGGCTACAAGAATATTTCAATTTCTCATATTAATGAAGACTTGATTCTCCTTCATTTTGGGGATTTCTATGATTTAAATGATAGTTTTCCCTTAGAGTAAATCTTAAACGTTAGTAAGTCAGTGATTATATTTCACTTCTGATGTGATAATTTTGGAGAATGTAGAACAATGCAAATCATTCAATTCAAAAGCAATAAGAAGACAGAGCTCCTGTCATGTGTTGAGACTTGTGATTAGCAAAATCTTTTTTTCTGTAAAACAGGCATTCAAAAATGATCTTTTTGACTTCCCCAGTATGAAAACTTTTTTATTAAAAATGATTAGGTGACATCGATTAATAAAATCAAATGTTTCAAGTATACAATTCAACAGTATGTCGTATATATATTGTGTGTTCAGCACCCAAAGTTAGATTTCCTTCTGTCATCAAACATTTGACCCCTTTTATCCCTATTTACCTCCTTACTCTCCCCTTGCCTCTGGTAAACACTAATCCACAGTTCATGGTCATGAGTCTGTTTGTTTAACATGTTTATTTGTTGCTTTCAGTTTTATATCCCACGTATGAATGAAATTATATGGTTTTCAACTTTTTCTATTTCGCTTAGCATGATTATTTCAAGATTCATCCATGTTGTCACAAATTGCAGTATTTCATCTTTCCTTATGACTAATAGTTCATTGTATCTATGTACCACTTCTTCTTTATCTTATCATCCACCGTAGGATACATTAGTTGCTTCTATGTCCTGGATGATGTTCATAATAAAGCTGTTATGAGCATCGGGGTACATATATCTTTGCAGATAGATGTTTTCTAGGTTTTCAGGTAAATAGAAGAGAGATTGCTTGATCATATAGTAATTCATATTCATAGTTTTTTGAGGAATCTCCATACTGTTTTCTGTAGTGGCTGTACCAAGTTGTATTCCCACCAGCAGTGTATGAGGGTTCCTTTTTCCTCACAACCTCTCTAAAACTTGTTATTGCTTGTCCTATTGATTATACACATTCTAACAGGCATGCGATGGTATCTCGTAGTTTTGATTTGCATTTCCCTAATAGCTAGTGAAGTTGAGCATCGTTTCATATGTCTCTTGGACATTTGTATATCTTCTCAGAAGTGTCTGTTTAGGTCCTCTGACCCTTTTTTAATTGGATTGTTTTTTATTGTTAAGTTGTATGAGTTTCTTATATATTTTGCATATTAGGCCCTTATTGGAAGTGTTGTTTGCAAATATATTCTCCAGTTTGAATGGTTGCCTCTTTGCTTTGTTGATGGTTTCTTTTGCTGTGCAGAAGCTTTTTAGTTTGATGCAGTCCATTCATTTATTTTTGCTTTTACTTCTCTTGCCTTTGAGGTCAAATTTATAAAATCCTTTCTAAATCCTAAGTCCATGAGTTTAGTTCCTATGTTTTCTTCTATGCAATTTCAGGTTTTAGATCTTATATTTATGTCTTTAATCCAGTTTTAGTTAATTTTGGTGTGTGGTGGTAGACAGCAGTCTAGTTTCATTCTTTTGCAGGGGGCTTTCCAGTTTTCCCAGCACCATTTATTGAAGAGGCTTTTCTTTCCCCATTGTATGGTTTTGGCTCCTTTGTCAAAAATTATTTGCCCATATATACGAGGGTTTACTTTTAGGCTCTCATTTCTCTTCCATTGATTTGTGTGTCTGTTTTTCTGCCAGCACCATGCTGTATTGATTATTGTCTCTTTGTAGTAAGATTTGAAGTCAGGCAGAGTGATACCTCTGGTCTTGTCTTTTTTTTTTTTTTTTCTCAGGATGGCTTTGACTATTAGGGGCTTTTTGTGCTTCCACACAAATCTAATGATTTTTTTGTTCTATCTCTTTTAAAAAGAACTTTGATGCTCAACAACCACAAGAAATTTGTGAGCAATGAGTAACAGAGCTTTTGTTATCAGTCACACTTATCTAAAAAGAGAATATTTTCATCATGTAGCATGAATGCACATATCTTGCCAAAAGGGGCACGACTGAAGGACATTACCCTTGGTACTGCTGGTGCTTCTCCTTCCTTTGTCCTTCATTGTTCAACTTTTACTAATTTTTTTTTCAGTTACGTATGTCATTGAGTACTGAGTTTGGGTGGACTGTATTAGTAGTTTAGAGAAAACTGAGATATGCTATCCTTTTTATACCAATAATTTCTCTGATTTATTAGAGGTCATATGAAACATTCAGTTATTAATAAAGTTTAGATAATGTACATTGCCTACTAAATTGGGTAGATCTGAGAGTAAATAGGTAACTAAAGCTAATGCAATATGAAGATAATAAGTTTAAAATTTTAAATGAAATGATTAAGTTTAAAGTAAGCATACTGTTGTCTTCATTTTATCAAACCGATGTGATGTGTTAGAAATACTTGAAGTTACTGAATTTGTAATACATAATGGATTAGCAAAAACACTTTTGCCATTCTTTTATACTGATATATGAGGTTTATAGATCATTAAAATTATGTTTCATTACAAATCGTTAGTTTTCACAAATTATTCCTGCAATAAGATTGACATGATTCCTATAAAAAATGCTTAATATAGTTTTAACATTAAATACTTTGAAGTTATAAAAAATACTTATCCATAAATAAATACAGAGGAAAGTAAATTTCCCTTTTGTGATATTAACAAAGATTGGAGGCAACAGGGGGTATAATATCATTGTCATCAGCAAGAAAAGGATTAATTGCTGTCATGTTCTCTCTATACTACTTTGTGGGGTACAAATGACATTTTTCTAACCTGAGGACCTTAATCAAAAATAACAAGATTTGAGCGGGTATTAATCTGCAGCTACCAGTGGCAGCCCTTCCATAGCAAAAGATTGCAAGTTTAGCAATGTGAATTTCTGCAAAGAAGAACATACTTATCAGGAGACTACACCTGGTAGAGCAAAAATGCTAGGACAGTGTACAGATCAAGACTGTGGTCAAAGAAAAGGCACACTGAAGGCCATTGCCTTTTGTCATATCTTAAGCACACATACCCAGAGGCTTCTGGGACTATGTTTATTCAGAAAAGTTATTGGAAAGTTCCTTAAAATACCATTAAACTTTAAATGTACTATATGAACATTTGAATTTTCAAATACTTTTTAATTACTCAGAAGTAAATAGCAATATGATAATTTATTATTAGATGAAACCCTAAGTTTAATGTTTAGCTAGAATGCATTATTTCTCCTTTAATCCTCATGAATCCCTTCTCTTCAGAAGCTTTCTTTAACTGATGTGGTTTTGGCTTTCAACAACATGCTTTGTAATTACAAAAATTTATACATAATTTCTTTCATAAATTATTCGAGACCAAATTTTACTCTGCTATTTCCCAATAAAATGGTTTCAATGTTATTATGACATTAGATAATCACCCTTTAGTAATTTTTTTCTATGTAAAATTAACCCTTAATGGTTCACTTATATTAGTCTTGCAATTTCCAAATATGTTTAAGAAGTATTCCCAGAAGGTAATTTTCCCTAACACATGCTTCCTATAAAGTACCACTTAATTGTAATGCCTCTTTGTGCATTTTCATTGATAATCATGGTGAAAGAGATTTAAATCTCTTCGTAAATCTCATTTTAACAAAGTGTACAGTTTGGGAGAATTCTAAAAAAAAAAAATGACTTTCTAATTTGCCATATTATATTTATGTCTGTTTTAAAATTTTCAAAGTAAGTACAAACTTGATTTATTAGAGCAAAAAGGCCAAAGAAGTAAATTTAATATTTTGCTAAAACAGTTAATTGTGAAATGCAAAGCCTGTGTTTACTTAGCTTGTATTATGAGTGTACTGGTATGTATTTCCCAAATACTACCATTTTTTTTCTTTTTAAAGCTCTGCTTCAATTCCCTGAATAATTAATAACTCTTTTTGGTAAGATTTTCCAATGTCAGTGTGGTAACTACTGACATACAATTTGTCAAATTTTATAATAGATCATTTATATACCACTTCCAAAACTGAATTACTGAACGTAAAAACAATATTTTTTTTCCTTTTTAACAATTGAGTAGATGATTTTTAAAAAAGTTAAAACAATCTTGGTTTTTTAAATTTATATTTATATAAATATATCAAGTCATACTCATGACATTAGGTTTATTATTTTTAAATGCCCATGAGTAATAACTTTGAAAATAAATCTGTAAGTCTAACAGCGGAAAGAAACTATTTGCTGGACTTCTCAAAGACATGCATAATATATTCAACTAAATTTTTATTATTCTTTTCATCTATCCATCAAACAATCACTGTTTTGTTAGAAATAGGTATTTTAATTTCAATGGTGAAAAATATGAATAAAAGATAAATAGATAACTTAAAACATAATTCCCTGAATAGTATCTAATTTGTCTTCCTCTTTAAGCAGGAACTATTTGATCATATTCCTTCTAGAGTTAGGAAAATCTTAAATAAAATAACATCCATACAAATTATACCAAATGCCACACTAAACCATGTAGTCGTATACTAATAGTATACATATCTACATAATTAAATAATAAAGATACAAAGAATATAATATGCAGCATTAAAATCTCTAAAATTCAAATCACAGGTTTGTAATTAAACATATCAGTTCAAAAATTAGATATTTATTTAGTCATCTGTCTAATGTCTAGAACATGTAGAACTGTTATGACTCAACAACAAAAATGCAACCCAATTTAAAAATGGGCAAAAGACTTGAATAGACATTTCTCCAAAGAAGGTATACATATTGCTATCAAGCACACGAAAAAATGTTCAACATCATTAGCCATTAGGTAGATGCAAATCAAAACCACGAGATACCAATTTCACTTATACTAGAATGGCAATAATGAAAAAAATGAGAAACTTGTATTGACAAAGAGGTGGAAAAATTAGAATTCTAATTATAAATTAGAATCGTTAGTGATAGAATCTAAAATGGTTCAGCTGCTGTGGAGAACAGTTTGGTAAGTCCTCAAAAAGTCAAATATAGAATTTTATGACCTAGCAATTCTATTCCAAGGTATGCATCCAAAGGAATTAAAAATGGGGATTCAAAGAGATACTTGTACACTAATTAGATTATAGTACATTAATCACAATAGCCAAAAAATGGAAACAACTCAAATATCCATCAACAGATGGATAAACAGATCATGTTATATACATAAAAAGATTGAAGAACTGATACATTACCATACAGTTGAACCCTTAAAACATAATGTTAAGTGAAGTAAGCCAGACATAAAAGATCCTGTCTTGCCTGATTTCATTTATATGAAGTGTCCCTAATAGGAAGATCTGTAGAGATTTTTTTTTTTAATAGATGGTTGTCAGGGGCTGGGAGAGAAGGAAGTGGTTAGTAACTGCTTAGTGGGTGGGCGATTTTCTTTTACAGTGATGAAAATATTTTGGAATTAGATAGAGTGGTGGTTGTACGACATAGTTAATATACTCAATATCACTGAAGTATTCTATTTAAAATGCTTAATATTATTTATGTAAATTATACCTCAATAAAATTATAATAACCAAATGATGTTATATACATAAAACTACATTATATAAGACATTATATATGACAAAGTAAAGTCATACTAAGGACCCATCAGTATATGTGTGTTTGTTTTTAATTGAAGGTTTGTGCATGCATACATATTTTAATTTTAAAAGTCATTTTTATAGTTATTTTCATTTCATAGATATAAAACAAAAAAATTAATGTGCCCATAAATTCAAAGATAAAGATGAATACACAAAGATAGTTTTAAAATAAAAAAAGCTAGCTACAGCACATACTTTTTCAAAGACCTACAAACTCCTCCTGAGCCCTTTATAAACACTTATAGTCTCTCCAATAAATAAGCCCTCAAATTAATTCTTGGGAGAATGTTTCCCTTCGACAAATGCTCCTGGAGCTAGAAGATAACAACTTTTCAGTGCAGCAGTTTCAGATTTCCTGTTGATAGACTCTTAACCTCAGTTGAGCCCTGCCTGGCAGCACAATGCTATATGGTACTAAGCAAGCCTCCTTGAAGGCACTCTTTCACAGGCTGCTGCTGCAAAGCACTGAAGTCAGACTTGTACAGCAAAGCAGAATCAACTCTTACTTTTTTCCCTTCCTTCAAGAAAACAACATTATAGCATTCAATGTTGAGGCAATATCATTCAGTTTCAAGAGGCTGGCTCCAAGACAATTCTAACCATAACCATAACTCTAACAAGTTTGTTTTTGAATGGTAACTGAAATCTGAAATAATTTTACAAATTGTTTATAAGTCCTCCATACTTTGTACCAATATAGTAAGAATGTTCAGAGGATAACTGAAATCTGAAATAATGTTACAAATTGTTTATAAGTCCTCCATACTTTGTACCAATATAGTAAGAATGTTGAGAGGATTTCTGATTCCAATATCAGGTGTAAGATTATTATAGGGAACCATTCATCTAATAGTTCAATTGTGGAGTGCCAGTAAAGATTCTTTGATGTGTACTAAGAAATATTACCAACAAAAAGATACTGTATTTTTATTTTTACCATGCCATCCTCTCCAGTTAATAACTGCCCTCATTTTTTATTTGTCAATTGTACCTTAATAAAACTGGAGAAAAATAAAAGTTCTATTATGAGGGAAACAAGCATAAACTCATTAATGTAAATGAGTTTAATATATCACTGTCCTTTCAGATGTCTGCAAACTGGCAGAACATGAATATAATAAATATCTGGAAGAGAAGAAGAAACAAATAAAAAAAAATAAACAAAGCAAAACAGAAGACATAAGGATAGAAATTTACCAAAGATAAGAATGCCTTTTTTTATCTTTATATTTAAATAATTATATAAATGTTATTAGTATTTTTAAAGCAATATATGATATGCTACTGTACTGGCAAAGAATTAGAAATAAATCATTTTCCACAAATTTAGACTTTTCAAATATCCCTTCCCCACTTTTAAAGATTTCTCCAACCTGAAACTCTAGTTTTCCTGAACTCTATGTGGTATGGTGATTATTCCCATGTTGTTTTAATTTTCTTTGTAGCCTTTAAGGTACTTCAGAAAGACGTCAAGGTGTTTTCTTTATCGCCATATTTAATCTCTTCAAGATACATTTTCTATATATTTATTCAAGTGATCTTTTACAATCTCTCAAAATCTTAACTTTTTCATTAATATGTGTCATTCTTTTCATGGTAAATGCATTTATAAGGGTTTTATAGTTTTTTTAATATTAGAAGTGAATGTTTTATTTCATTATATCTAATTGGGTGTGTGTGTATAGAGAGAGGAGAGAGAGAGAGAACACTTCCTAAGCTTCTTTTTCTGGTTAGTTCTTAAATAGTTTTTTTTTTTATTTCTCTTAATCATTTTTAAAAAATTTATTGTTGTTTCCTGACCCCTCTACTCCCCAGTTGTTTGGTGAGCAATTTTTTTTCCATTGTTTCTTACTTTCTATTATTTTATTGCCTTATGGAAATAATTTATCTTTAAAATTTATGATCTCTTAAGGCTATCTTCCAGAACTCTCATTTTTCATTACTTAATATTTTTATTAAAAAGATTTATGTGGCCAAACATTGGGACTGATATTAGAATCTGTATTGCTGTCAGTTTTACCATTTACAAATTGTGTTATCTCTTAGGCAAATCACTAAAAGTCAGTGAATATATTTCTTCTTTAAAAAAAAACAACACACACAAATGTTGTAAGAGCTAAAAAAGAAATATAGAGAAGTGAGGTCTGTAAGTTACCAATGAATTTGAAGTATCATTTAACCAATATTGCAAAACTGTGAACATCAACACTAAATATCTTTAAGATTCCCCTTGTATCAAAGGCCTAATAATGAAATACATAAATTATTATCTCAGTTTAATTTATATCTTATATTGGGGTTGAAATTCATAATATTAATCAATGTGGAAAAATTATTATACCCTTTTTTATTCTAAAGTTATAATTTACCTTTTGTGACTTTTACAGTGAAAAGTTTTATCTTTTTCTTCTAAATTATGAGAGGCCTGTACACATATTACTTTTACGAAGAATCGGTAACTTGGAAGTTGCATGGCCGAAGAATTTATTTTTATTTTTTTAGTATCACTATATGAATCCTGAATATGTATATTTCTCTCTCCCCCCCCATACACACACACACGCACACACACACATATACACATACGTACATATATATGTTAGTTCCTCAGAGTAAGGACAGAGAAAGTGCTGGGAATATTTCCTAATGATGGATGGTGGGGAGGCAGAGGACTGGCATATTTAAAAACAAAAAACAATATAATCAGGCCTACCTAGGGTTTTAGATGTAACATGCTCTGTAGTCAGTCTCCCCCTCGCCACAGGAATTTTGCACTTTGTAAAGGGTTTATATTTGAAGTCCAACAGAAATTACAAAATATTTATAGAAAATGTAGAATCATGTATAAACAAAAGAAATGATAGTGATAATAAGTGGTCTTAACAGTCTTGCCATGACATATATTTCTTATATAGCCTGATAGGTTGGATAAATTGAAGGGCCAAAAATAGATTACACATGGGTTAGACTGAAATTATGTCAAAAATCATTAAGCAAATGACTGAGTCTGCCTTGAGAAATCTGGCTAGGTTATTATATCACAGAACTAATTTATTTCTGACTGGCTTATAGTCATATACTGATGACTTATATTCTTGTCATCATGAATGACATGAATTTACCATGAATTTACCAGCTCACTTAAACAGTAGTAATGCTTTACCCAGATTTTCTCACTAGCAGTGCATAGCTTTAGAAACCAGACAGACTTGCTCCCATAACTTTGGGTTAGAACTTTTATACATAAAATCTAAACAAAATAACCTTTGTTGAATGAATAAATTTACTAATTACTATTAAACATAAATACTTATAAACACCACACCTTGCATTTATCACTTTGATTGTGGACTAGGATAATTTGTCTCTTTGAATTATCAAGTAATATTGTAAGCCTCTATATTTCTCAGTAATTCATGTACCTTGTTTTGTTTTTTATTTTGGAACTTTTTTGATTTTTATTTAATATGCTTTAAGATAATGTTTGACCTATATATTTTGTTAAATATATTTAATTAAGCTTTCTAATTATTCCTGAAAAAATTTTTAAGGAAATATTCTATATAATAGAAAGTAATCAGAGTTATAATACAGTAAATGAACTTTGTTGAACATTCTCAGTAATAGAAAAGTTGTGAAATATGAAGAGAAAAAGAAATTGTTCATGTATAATTCAACATGATGAATAATCATTTATACTTTTAATAATTATTACTTCAGTGATTTTCTATTATGACATAACACATCCTGTTGCAGAAACAATAATGTTTTATGTTATAACCCATAAACATGAAATTTTCAAAATTAAAAATTAGTAATTTTTGCATTCAGAAATGCAAATCAAAGTTTTGCAAGTTTTCTGAAGTTCAGTCATTGTCAACTGATAATGTTATGCTAAGAAAAATATGATTTTAAATGTAATCTTGAGTAAAGGATAATTATAATGGGCAGACAATGTCTTACCATGTAAAGCAGCCTACTGATCTTATATTGGATTTTAGGGAAGAGTTTGTGGTGGATTGTATTGATGACAGAGACTGAAACAGGTTTATGAAAGCCTTAGAAGCATGTTCTGCGTTGGTTTCACAGGCAAGAGTGGGTTCATAGCAGCCTTAAAACTGTGTTCATTGGAGAGAGTCTAAAGCTAAATAGCTGTCTTTCAATGTGTAAGACAGTCGCTGATTTGTTGTCCTTAGAAGTATATTCACAGAGTTGTTGATTGATGAGAGAGGTTTAAAACCAATTCTCAAGTTTAAATCTTTCTCTGATTACGGAAATGAAATAGATTGACTAGAGAAGTTTAAAACCAATTTTGAAGGTTATTTGTTGACTATAGAACAATCAGTCTCTGTCAAGTGTGGGGATTTTTAAATATTCTCAATCCCCATTTTGGTTCCCCTTTAACCTAATCTAGAGGAGAGAGAAATTAGGTTTATCCAGATCTTCACCACAATTGTATATTCTTTTCGAGGATAAAATGTTTTTTGACAAGTTTTCAGTTCATTTATTGACCAACATGCTTTTATCTTGCTTTTTTCTTTTACTCATTTGTTCAATTATCTGTAAGGACAGTGGTTGCATAGTGACATTTAATGCTCTAGAAAACAAGAGTTGTATGTCAAACAAGTTTAACTAAAATATTATAAAACTGACAGAAATTCTGGCACTGTAATCCATTATTTCCTAAATTTAAACAACAAAACTTGAACAGGAAAACAAGTCCTGACTACTCTAAAAGTCTATGATAAGCAGATTACTTTTATTTTGAGCTTCGATAGATTGTTCCACTTCACATCTAGTGTTAACATGAAATATCTTTTTAATTCGCAAGTAATTTGGATTGGAGTCACAATTTCTTTTAGCACAAATGGGGCCCTGAAAATCTATTTTATAAGGACAAGAAATGTTTCCTTAGCAACAAAAATTATGTTCAGAAAACAGTTTAACATATAATAGCTTTCTTTCATTTGCTGTCATGCTCGTCGGAACTACAGGCTTGAAAAGTTAAATTAGGAACCTTAATTAGAAGTTAGTTAAAATAAACTACATTCTTTTTCAAAATTCCTTTTGAAAAACACAATTAATGCATACAGTAATTTATGGCTAACCCATATAATATAAAGTTAAATTTTAAGGTAGTATCTTACAATGGAAAAAGCCTAAGAGTAGGCTTTCTAGTAGGAGTCTAAAGTTTGGTTTGTTTGGTTATTTCCTCCCAATTCATGGATAAATTGTGTCAAGAAATTTCCAAGTATGTGGCCTTTTGACCAGATTTTCATGCTGATATTTGGATCAAATGTACTAAATATTTAATTCTAAAGAATTTTAAATAATATCTGGATTTATTATTAACATAAAACTTAGCTAATTATACTTACCAATATCTATTGAAGTTTTTTTTTTTTTTAATACTGAACATGTTTAACATATGTTAAATTCTATCAATGCTTATTAATAATGTTTCCTATCTCTCAGGTATATATTTTATACATAATTCCTTAATACATTTATTCATTGCTTACCATTGAAAGGTACTGTCTTAAAAGTCTTGGAATATTGGACTATAACATACTATTTAGTAGGGTGATAAATAACACTACTTTTTATTTTTCAAAATTCAGAATTTAATGAGAAATAAGATACAAGCCAAACAAGTAGAGATCAAATGTCACTGTATACTGATAAAGCTAATTAAAAGATTTGGCTTTATGTGAGTGGCCAAGTGGGATGACCATTGTGGCTGTAATTAGAAAAATTTATCCACCAGTCACTTGCATAGATAGTCAAATGTAAGGTTCTAGTCCAGAGATGGAATCCATGCCCCCCTGCACACCCCATCCCCCGCCCGTGCTCAGCTTATTATATACCTAAGAGCAGAGAATGCATTCTGTATAAAGACAGAATGTACCTTTAGTGAGCAGGCATATCTGAAAATGAAAAGGTAATATGGACTTAATATAACATGGTTAGTTTTTTCTCCCAAATACATCTATAGTGTATCACTGCTGAGAATAAGTGAAATTGTTCTCAAATGACAAAATCCTTGCTTCTGGGAAATGAAGTGGAAATTATTTTCCTCTATGCAATCAAAGTGTGGAATATCTCTCTCCTGACATTTAAAATAAGTAATTTACATGTCATTTTGTGGAGTCTGTAAGTCTACATGAATACGAATTTCCTATTGACCAAATGAATAAGTTTCAATATATAGGCATTGTTTTTCAAATGCATTCATATGTCACTGTGATTATTGAATATCAACACCTTTAAATATATTACTAAGGTTGTAACTTTCAATATTATATATTTTCTCAATCAATAGATACTAAAATTATAACAACTACCGGCCTTCCAGAGTTCATATCATTTTGGAGCATTAAAAAGGGTTTGCTATACTAAAAACTGTTAGAACATAAAATAACTTGTTTCTACCTATAATTGTTTTTAAAGCATTCTCTTGAATTTTGCCATTCTAATTCATCTATGTTTGTTTATTTGCAATCTGAGAATCATTTTATAGAAATTGAAAAATTGAATATCATATAATTATTTATAGAATATGGTATTCATATTATGGTAATTATTATTTCATGTATGGTAATTATTATTTCATGTTTTATAAGTATACTGGCCACCAAAGTACTTTTCTGCTGGTGGCCCCTTTTGAAATTGGCTTCTATCTGAATTGAGTAAGTGTAAGTTATGTTTGTTGATCCTTGAAGGTGGAAGAAAATCCAGAGATAACTTAGTTCAAATTCCTTGCAAGCAGAGAGGTAACATAGAGTTGTAGTTAAGAAATAGCATTTCGGAAAGCTAGATTTTGAAGATTTTAATTTCATCTAATCCATTATTTAAGTGTGTCATCTCAGTTTCTCATCTTTAACGAAGATAATGTTATGAAGATTGATATATGTAAAGGGCTAGAGACAGTGTATGACATTTAATACATATTATTGCTATGGATAAAACTGAGCTCTGAAGAAGTTACATAGTATCCTGAATTTCACAAAACTGAGGTCCAAATCCAAATTTTGTAATGGTAGAGAAATGTATTTGGAGCCACTTTCTCAAACACACATTTAACTAATATACTTAAATCTTTCTTTCTACCTTAGAAGTCCAATATCCACTATTAAAAGTTATCTAACTCAATTTAAAAGTCAATTCCATACAATAATAATTAACTGAGGATACATTTCGTTAAGAGGTGGCTTTTCTCCTAAAAAAGGATTTTAATCAAACCAATAAAAATATTTCACAATACATTCTAACTTTTGATAGTAAACTATTTTTGGTGAAAGTTTATTAAAAATGTTAAAGGACATTAATTTTCTACCATTGAAACCTGTTTTCTGTTTTATTTCATTTGTATTATACATTATAACACCTTTATATTTCTTTTTCCTACTGAGGCTTTAGTTCTAGATATGTGAGAAGCCATAAAGTGATCGGCAAGTATAAAAACTTTTGGAATGTTACTATATTCGTCGCTTAGATTCTCAGACTAAATACATCTGCCTTAATTGCTAGTGTATTCCCTAGCCAACTTAGCAATGCTGCCTTATGGCTGGTATTCAAAAATAATGTTGATAAATTAATGCATTAAAAAAATGACTGACATTTCAATGGTGAGATTCGGTTTTCTGAATCATAATTTAAAATTTAAAAATATGATTTCTAACTAAGGAAGAGAGGATTTCACAAAAAGAAATATGTTTAGCTGGAGAATTCTATTCAAGAGATTTTAATTTATATCTATGAGAAAAATAAGAAATCTTATTTTTACTTAATTCCATTTAATAACACATTAGTGTTAGTTCCATCATGATAGAGGAGGTATCACTATGTCTAAGGAAATTAATAATAGACATATGTTAAAGAATACATATACAATTTTACCATAGGAATGAATTTATTGAGTAATAAAACAAATGTAAAATGTGAACACACATGAAATACCTTCTCAATATCATGCTTATGGCATTATAAGATATGATACAGATGAAAAA
>NW_011888792.1:5526250-5530923 GCF_000151845.1 Pteropus vampyrus | reverse complement strand
TAGATGAGCACTATTAAAACAGTCAAGTAGAAACACATACTTATGCAAATTATAAAACAAATAACAATGAAAATCAAAACAATATATAGTTTAGGCTTTAGAAATTTAAATGTACCCATTAGCAGAAAGTCTATTATTTTGTTACTGTTTATTTCAACTGGTAAGAAATTTTTGATCTTTTACAAAGTTACTAATTACAGTATACACTATGCAACAGAGTGACAAATTGTCTCTTTCTTTTATACTATTTTATCAGAAAAGAAAATTTCTCAGATAGGTGTCTGATATAAGGACCAAGCAAGAGCTTAAATTGCATTGAAAGAAATACTACCCAGGAGTATCCACTTTGGATTCCTAGAGATATAGCATATTGCTGGAATATGTACTTCTAGTTTTTCATTTGTTCAGTTACATGGTTGTATAAAGTAAAAGGAAAAACCAGGATGCACATATACAATAACATTCTACTTAAATCTATTTTAATATAGTAATTCATGTATTAACTTTTATCAATGAGCCTATCCTTTGGAGCTGAGTTATCTAGTTCCTACAAATTCCAGCCAATATTTGAGTGGAATATCATAGCTGGAACTATTTAGAAACAGATTATTTAAGAGAAGAGAGCTGAGTTATAGTACAGTTGTACCCTGTCAGATCTCATTTGTCTTAGATCTAATTAACTATTTAGAACTTCAGTTCATCACACTAGAAGTATGGGCTGATGCGAGCACAAGAGACAAATTGCCTAAAATTCCAACAACTGAAGGAGTTGACAAAATTTAGCAAGAAATTTTTGATCACTGACTATGTGTAGAGAACATTATGAAGGGATACAATTCTGGAGAGACAGAAAAGTTTAAACCAAAAATAAAAAAAAAAAAATGCAAAACTCAAGACATTTGTTGATGAAAGGTCAACTATATGCCACAATTAATGGCATAGATATTGAAAGGATAGACATATTACTGTGAGCTAGGGGCATTAAAGCAAAATTCATAGTGTGGAAGGGAGTAGTCCAAAGAAAAACCTTGAAATATAATTGGATTTATATTGAGTTTAGTCAAGGAGGAAGCATGAATCCTGCTTTAACTTTTTTTCCCCCCACAAACAAACAAGAAGATAGGATTTAAGTGTTAGAGGATAAGGAAGAGGGAAAATGAGATGGTAAAGAGAAGAATTCCAATAAAGGATGCTTTATTGAGCAGATTACAGATACTGGTAACTGGATTTTAATTCTGCTAGAGAACTCTGGAAAATATTTTGAATGTGCCTCAGAGTTTTCCCACTCAGGGATTAAGGAAGCTGGTGTATTTATCAAACTCCTCATTCCATAACTTCTCCAGAGCTCTTTTTAAATGAATGAATTTCCCAAAAAGTCAGGCTTGCTTTACTTGTAGGCTGAACAAATTGCTATAGTCACAGGAAGCCATTGATGAGTTTCTTATTACTAGTATAAGAAGCTATCAGTCAGAATGCACACATGAGTGCCAAGTAGATATGGGCAGGGAGAGTACCAAATAACATCTGCTGTTGCATAGTTCAGCACCTAGTGGTGTCTGTCCTTTATAGTCATTGACAAAGTGGTATTGTGTCAGTTTCTGAAAGAAGAAGAAATTTTAACAGAGAGATTAGTGGGATAAGCTATACTGTGGTGCTCAAGGCTCTAATATTTATCTCCCTCCTCTAGCATACGGTCTAGACTCCCCTTTCTAGGTTATCACATACTTACTTATTTACTTACTGTCTTACTTACTGACTGACTGACTGACTGACTGACTTACTTACTTACTTACTTACTTACTTACTTACTTACTTATTTATTTTGGTATAGGTATTTGCTCAGTAGGGCAACAAGGCCTTCATTCCTGAGGAATTTGAACTCTTGGTTTCTGTGAAAACTTTCTTTAAGAGCTTTGGTGAAGTTCTTATTTCTTATTAGGTTGTGGTTGCTGCAATTACACATTTATAATTAACACAAGACAGGGAAGCACCAAGAGGCGCCCCAGTGAATCCCCTGTGCATTGCACTTAATGTTCTCATTAAATCACAGCAATTAGATCTACTCAGGATAATCAGGATTACTTACCTTTATAAGAATAGTAGCTAATTTCTTTGTCTAGTGTGAGAATTCTAAATTAATCAGGTGTCACCTATAGCTTTAGGTGTAATAAACCATAGCTATATCCCTTCAAGGCAGATTTCAACCCCCGAGGGAAACATTTGACCTCTAATCCTTCAGTCTGAAGTTTCAGAGATGGTAGGCACAAACTCCTGAGAGTATCATCAGGGTTTCATCCCTAAACTGGAACATTATCTGTATCAAGAAATATTTCTAACAATATATAATCATATAATAATGATCAAGATAGCAGTATCCAGGTGATTTGATGTATGATTTGACCAGAAGATCTTTTTAATTATGTATCTGTCACACAGCTTTATCAAAAATTGAGTTCTTTTGTCTAAGGTGATATTATGTGGGATAACATATCAGTAAATCAGATACTCCGTGAGCACATAATAATGGTGCTGGCCAAGGATCTGTAGATAGTTAATATCAATATTCAGAATATGTATTGATCTCCCTTTGAGTATGATACTTACCCTCTAGTATACGAATGATCCAATTTAATTAACTTGCCCAAAGTGGCAGCTTGGTCTCCTCAAGCTTTAGCAATATACCAGAGGCCTAGCTTCAGTATCTGTTACTGACTGTTCAGTTAGCAGCAGCAATAGATAGATCAGTCTTGGTGATTACATATGTATAGTCCTATATAAAGTCGTCTTTCTCCACATAAAATTGATAACTAGCTATACTGTTTTAAGATCTGCTCACTGGAACTATTTTCTTTAACCACTGTCTGCCAAGACCACCCCTGTTTTATAGGAGACCTCAATTTCTGCTTTACTAACATAATCATCTGACTCATCTCTGAGCAAGACCCTGATATTCCTCTTGTCAAGTGGTCATAGCATTCACCCATATACTTTAAATCATCTCTAGATTACTTATAATGCCTAATACAATGTAAATATTTTGTAAATAGTTGTTACACTGTATAGTTTAGGGAATAATGACAAAAAATACATCTGTACATTTTCAGTATAGATGCAATCATCGTAGGTCTAACTATGTAGTACACATCAGCAACAACATAACATTTTTTTGGAATAGTTTTGATCTGTGGGTGGTTGAATCTGTGGATGTGGAACTCACAGATGTAGAAGGTCAACTATATTCTAGTTAGCTTCTAGCTAATTTACCACATTACATTTTCAATTACCTAGAATTCCAAATATATCCAGAAAATAAATTATATGTTAAATATGCTTATCTGTTTTTTAACTTTTTTTATTGAGATGTACATTACATAGAACATTCTTATCATCACAGATAACTCCAGAACTATGGACTCTTTTGTCATATATAGTCTAAATAACAAGACATCTTATCCTATAACCTAAACTTGCTCCAGAGACCGATCTTGCTCTTTTTAAGCCTTCCAAGACACCCAATAAATAAGCTAAGCAGTGCCCCCAACAGAGTTATATGCTAGCTCCAAAAGAGGCTTTCCAAGCACTATGTCACTTTTTGAGACTTGTCTTTGGGATGTTTCTGTTTACCTCAGACAATGAACATTTAAAACCCTCACCCACATGACATCTAAAACCTTCACCCATATGACAGAGGGGATGTAATCTCCCACCTCTGACATAAATTTATTGTATCAGGGGGTCCAGAACAGTTGCCACTTCCTACTCAACAGTTCTGACTAATATCACTTCATCAATAGAATTAACATGAGGAAAAGTACTAATTCTAATTTAAAAATTTTATTTCATTCAGAATTAAGGAGTTTACATAAGTGAAAAGTTTTTTGAGTTTATTTGAGCTGACTTCATTCTGGGGTTGCTGTTTGTGCACACTCAGTTTGGCTCTGAGCATGGGTCTCTGAGATAAAAATTATATATATATATATATATACACTTTATTTAGCATAAACATTCTCTTAGAAAAATAATTTTTATTTAATTATAGGTTATTTTTCCTTTTACCCATTGGAATGCCTTGTAGGAACTAAGTTCATGGATATGAACTTTGTACCTATAGATATTTCTCTGTGCAAATGAGTTTGCCAATGCATAACCAGTAACTTTTGCCTATACCAAATATAAATAAATGGCAGCTAAGGCCATTATGTGCATAAACTTTTCATTATTTAAAGCACAGTTTCTTTGTCCTGTGACTTTTTCGACATCAATATATGGTTGGAGGCACTATTCTCATCCATCTTCATATATGCAACTTGCTGAAGCAGCAAGCATAGGGTATTGACCATTATCATTGATGGTGATAAAACGTACTAACTTTACCTATGATAAATAACTTTTCTCCCAATTTCCTATATTTCATTAAATGTTTGGTCTCTATTTAGCTGATTTGTTTTCTTTTAATTTAACTGTTAACTGAAAAACTAATAAGAAAGACCTTCATAATAAAATTAGAATATTTATATTCAGAGTAGATAATAAACAAGATGTTTTACCATTCATCAAAGGAATAATACATTTTCACATAGACATTTTAAAATTATATCTCCATAACCAGTAATCCACCACACACCCACACTTAGTCACTGGGGAGTTAGGCATATATGGTTTTATCTGTGTGG
>NW_011888792.1:5523776-5524954 GCF_000151845.1 Pteropus vampyrus | reverse complement strand
GACATTTTAAAATTATATCTCCATAACCAGTAATCCACCACACACCCACACTTAGTCACTGGGGAGTTAGGCATATATGGTTTTATCTGTGTGGCCAAATACTGAGTTAAAAACTATTTTGTTATGAAAGAAAAGGATTATAAGTTGGAAATGAAAGCTAAAATTTGTAACTACACCTTGACTTTAGATAATCCAATTTCTATCTTGTTTGAAGCACATGAAAATTCTCAAACAAGTAAATTATCTATTTTACTCTGAAACAATAGATGTACTCTTGTCTATTAGCTATTTTTATAGAGGTACAGAGTGAAAAGAAATGCAATGAAGAAGTTAAATATATCATATGAAGAATACAACCATTCAATTATCTTTGTAACAGAAGCAGGTAAAACCTATAAAGAACAAAATAAACAAGACTTTCTTTTAAATAGTGTTCTTGATATTCACCCAGGGTACCTCATAGTTAGATATTGTTGATGAAATAAGGCTATTATCCAAGATGGAATTAGGAAAGGATGTATGACTTTATTGGAAATCATATGGTTTCGGAAAAAACCTGACACCCGTGTATATAAAATTCTGTTTAATATGAATAAGAAGCACAAAGCAAGTACATGGTTCATGCCAGAGAATCTGCATTATCCGATGGACTTGTTGATAATAATATCTACTCACATACATCATCACCACTACATAACAAAGCACATATTTCATTTGTTTCTTAAATTATTTTTCCCCAAAACACATAATAAAATGGTTATATAGTTTAACAATAACCACTCAAATCACAAGGCAGATTTCTTTGATTTTTTTTTTTTACCTTCACAGATTTTCATTCATATAATTTTTGAACTTTTAATGGCCTTAATGAATTCTTGTTGATTCTTTTTGTGTGTGACTACAATTTCCTATATCTCATTAAATGTTTGGTCTCTATTTAGCTGATTTGTTTTCTTTTAATTTAACTATTAACTGAAAAACTAATAAGAAAGACCTTCATAATAAAATTAGAATATTTATATTCAGAGTAGATAATAAACAAGTTGTTTTACCATTCATCAAAGGAATAATACATTTTCACACAGACATTTTAAAATTATATCTCCATAACCAGTAATCCACCACACACCCACACTTAGTCACTGGGGAGTTAGGCATATATGGTTTTATCTGTGTGG
>NW_011888792.1:5520287-5523726 GCF_000151845.1 Pteropus vampyrus | reverse complement strand
ATATGCTCTATGATTAAGTGAAACTTGTCAGAGTAATACTCAAACACATATTTTTATCTGTAAAGGAAGACAGTATAAAACTCTAGTTTTTATTTCTAAACTTTGTTTTTAGATAAAATTCTACTGTTAATTCTTTGTGTTCTATGTGCACACAGATTGTATCTTCTCCACCTAAATGGTGAACAAGAATTGAATTTCTTCCTATTAGAGAAATTTCTGCTAAGATATAAATATCTACTGTCAGGAAAAACTGAAAACAATTCATTTTGGATGGATCCCCTGAACATGAGTCAGATATTTAGCTTGTCTAAGGGAGAAAAAAGGAAGAAGTAAGTAAAAACAACTATGTCCTTTTCCTTAAAGTGAGAGATTCCATAGTTTACTATTATCATTCCCAAAGTATAGCCTCTACTACATTTTACACAAATAGACTTGTACCTACTTTCCCCTCAAGACTATTTGTTCATATCATCTATAGTAACTGCCAAGAAAAATTGAAAATTACAGAACACAAGACATCTAAATATAATAGGAGCTATATGCTAGCTATTTCAGCATGTCATATTATATACTTCTTTACTCAAAATAGAATGTTTTACTGGTAAGAGACAGATAATAACAGAACTCTATGAAAAAAATAACTTTTGGTCTTAATCATTTGTTCATCAAATTTAGCAATGATAAAAGGTAAATATTTGTGCTCTGTAAATAAAATCTGTGGATGTGACATAGCTTTTAAATGACACAAATGTAATTTAATTAGAGTAGTTACTTAGATATTTGAATTTTTTTAAAAATGTGTAAACCGATTTAAAAATATTAGCATTTCTATGTAGAACATTTGTTAGAGTGGTCAAAAGTGATCTTTTTAAAGGCTATAAAATGTAATATTCATAGAAATTTGACTTAAATGAACTTGATATGCAACAATTCCTTAAAAACAGCTGAAATGTTTCTGCTATTAATTACTATTACAAAAATAAGTTATTAATGATTCTGTATCTCATTTAATCCTTAAACGAGAAAAAATAATCTGTCACTTAGGTCATTGTATCTAGAATAGAATATATTTAATAGTTGGTATTATCTAGTAGGAGAATTATAGGGTCTTGGCTATATCTATATTAAATAAGATCAAATGAGTAGAAAATAGTGTGACCTTTTAAAATTATTTTTCAAAATCAATGTAGGATACTATATATTTGACTTCAGTACTGATTTTTCTTTACCTGTTTTCCCCCACATAAATTCATTCTCTGGGTTGTTCCCTAAGAGATTCAAAAAGTATTGTGGTGCCTTTACACTAAAATGTGACTTTATTGGTGGCAGAGATGAGATCTTTGCAATACTTAGCAAACTAGACTAAGGAGTACATGCTCAAAGGATTTATACATAAGAGGTGAAGTGTGCCATATTAGAAAGAAAGGTAAGGAATAAGCAATGGTTATGAGGACAAATAGATTTAAAGTGAAGGATGAAAAAAGATGTGCCATGCAAATATTAACAAAAAGAGAATTGATGTGATTATATTAATATACAAAATAGGTTTTAGTCAAAAATCATTACAAGAGACAAAGATGAATTATAAGCTGATAAAATGTGAGTTCATCAATTGTAAAAATATATGTATCAAAAAACAGTGCCCCAAAATATGTGAAGCAAAAATTGATAGAATTGAAGAGAGATGAAATAGAATATTATACAAAAGTAGTTGGAGACTTCAGTGTTCTACTTTCAACAATAGAATATCTAGAAAGAATGTCAATAAGGAAATTGAGAATTTGAAAAATACTGTAAACCATCCAGATCTACCAGACACAGAGACAAATCTCCACCCAAGATAGCAGAATACACAAAATACACAAGTGTGTATGAAACACTTCAGATAGACATATATTAGGCTACAAAACAAGTCTCAATAAGTTTTTAAAAGATTCAAATAATAAAAAGATATTTTCTCTGACCATAAGAATGAAGCTAGAAATCAATAAAAAAAGAACTATGGATAAATCTCAAATATTTAGAAATTAAACTTCGCACTATAAAAATCCTGAAGCTCAAAGCAGAAATTTTTGAGTTCACAAGGGAAATTTGAAATTGTACTGTGATGAATGAAACTGAAAACACAACATACCAAAAGTTGCATGCAGCAAAGGGATTGCTCAGAAACAAAATTATAGCTGTAAATGCCTAAATTTAAAATGAAGAAAAAATTTTAACCAATAACCTAGTGTTACCCCTTGAAGAACTTGAAAAAGAAGAGCAAATTTTACTGAAAACTACATGAGGAAAGAAATAATAAAAATCAGAACAGGGATAATGAAATAGAATAGAGAAAACAAAACCAAATGTTGATTCTTTGAAAAGGTTAATAAAATTGACAAAACTTTAGTTAAAGTGACAGGAAAAAATAGAGAAGACACAAATTAAAACCAGAGGAAAAGTGGCGGGGAGTAACATTTACCCTACAGAAATAAAATGATTATAAGAAAATGAACAATTATATGCCAATATACTAAATAACATAGAGGTAATAGATAAATTCCTTGAAATACACAAAATACCAAATTGACTCAAGAGGAAATAGGATATCTGAGAAGACCTATAAGAAGTAAACATTGAGTCAGTTATCAAAAACCTTCTAACAGAGAAAGGTGCAGGACCAGATGACTTCACTGATGAATTCTATTAATATTTAAAGAAGAATTAACACCAATTCTTCTCAAACTCTTCCTAAAAATAAAAGAGGAGAGAAGACTTTCTAACTTATTCAATGAGTTACCAAAGCCATACATAGACACAAGAAGCAAAGAAAACTATAGACCAGAATACTTTATGAGTATATATGTAAAACTCCTAAACAAAATACTAGCAAACCAAATCCAATAGCATATTAAAAGTATTATATGCCATGACTGAGTGGGATGTGTCCTAGGAATGCAAGATTGTTTTAACATTGAACACTCAATGTAATATACCATATTAATGGATTGTGGAGTGAAAAAAGAAAATCACATGATCATCTACTTGAGGCAGAAAAAACATTGTGGAAATCCAACAGGCTGTCATGGAAAAAAATAATACACTCAGAAAACTAGAAGTAGAAGGGAACTTCCTTGACATAATAAAGGGAATCAGTGAAAAATCTACAGCTAATATCATTTTCAATAATGAAATAATGATGAACTGAAATGTTCTTCTAAGAATAAGTAGCAGTATAAGGAATGAGACACAATGCTCACTTACACCACTGCCATTCAGTATTGTATTGGAAATTCTCGTTAGAATAATTAAATGGACACGTGGAAGGAAGAAAGAGGAAAGAAAAGACATCCAGGTTGATAAGAAAGAAGCAAAATTATCTCTATTCATAGATGGCATGATGAATGATCCTATAGAGACAGAATCTCAAATAATTTTTTAAAATCTATAATTTTTG
>NW_011888792.1:5516608-5519367 GCF_000151845.1 Pteropus vampyrus | reverse complement strand
TTTAAATGGGCAAAGTACATGAATAAACATTTGTTCAAATAAGACATGCAGTTGCCCACAAACACATAAAATAGATACTTAGTAGTCATTAGAAAACTAAAATTAAAATGATAATGTTATACCACTTCTTGCCCACTAGGATCAAGATAATAATAAAAAAAAAACATAGAAAATATGAAGTACTGAAGATGTGGAGAAAAAATGAGCCCTCCTAATTGCTGATGAGGATTTCAAATGGTTCAACCATTGTGGGAAACAATTTGACACTTCTTCAAAAAGTTAAACATTTAGTTACCATATGACCCAGCAATTCTACTAGGTATATACCCAAAACAATGGAAGGAAGTAGTTAAATATTTCTATGTGATTGTTCGTAGCATCAATACTCACAATGACCCAAATGTGGAAACAACCCAAATATCCATGAAAGGATGGATAAATGCATTGTTATATATACAAACAATGGAATGTTATTCAGCCATAAAAAGGGATGACATTAATATATGTTATAGCATGGATAATATTTGAAAACAATTTAAGTGAAAGAAGTCAGAAATAAAGTATTACATATGATTTTTTTAATATGAATTTTCCAGAATAGGTAAATTGAGATAGAAAGCATATTAGTGGTTTTCAAGGCCTGGGAAAGTAGAATGGGATGTGACTAGTTAATGAGTACAGAGATTTTTTTTGGAGTGATGGAAATATTTTGAGACTAAACAGAGATGGTGATTGTACAACATTTTGAATGTACTAAATAAGTGCCATGATATAGCACACTTTAAAATGGTTTAAAATGATAAGTTCTGCAGATCTAATGTACAATATTGCGCTTACGGTTAACAATACTTTATTGTGCACTTAAAATTTTGTTTAAAAAGGGTAGGTTTTATGTTAACTGTGCTTACCACAATAAAAAATGATTAATTTTGTTATGTGAATTTCACTTTTTAAAAAATCATTTTGTCTCATAATAACTAGCTCATATTATAATGAATGTACACATTATAATGAATATACACATTGTCTCATAATAACTAGCTCACATTATAATGGATATACACATTTTCATGTTTTCCTTGGCTCTCTGTAATCCACCACCAGTTGTACTTAGGGAACATCTCTATGGATTATGTGACTGATGAGATATAAAACTCTGCCTGCTACCATGGTTGTTGCAGTGGGGAAGACCTTCATTCCCCATATTTCTAGTAGTATGGATTTGTACACATGACTCATGTTTGGCCAGTTAGGTGGCTCTCCCTTGAAGTCTGAATATGGAGCTACTGAAACAAAGATAAAAAAGGACAGCTAGTATTCAGTTATGGTCATCGGTGACATGTTGGTATTTTTTAATAGTGAGTAAAACATCTAGGTGAGATTGTTTCTGGTAATTTGTGGTGGTTTTTCTACTCTCTGCTTTGCTTTTAAAATTGGCCTTGTTCATGAATTTCTTACAAATTTGATCCTATCCTCCATTCAAATCTGTGACTTTCCTAAATTCTTTAGTTAAAATTGTAGTGTAAGTCTGTGTGTGGAGGGGGAGGTGTGTATGTGTGCATGAACATACACTTCCACTCAAACTTAGGTTAGCCAGAATAGGTTTTTATTGCTTGCAACCAAGACCTCTGACAGATATGTTAATGGTTATTTATTCATAGTTTCTTTATCTTTTCCCTTATGTACACTCAATTATCATAGATGTTATAAGTAGCAAATCCCTTTGAGACAGTTGATTTCCCTGAACTCTGGGCAGGAAAAGGTTTTAATATTTTATATTTATATCTCAATCCTTGACTGAGTCTTGTAATTTATCATGAAACTCAGAAACAATTGACATGCATATTCTTGTATTTAATATTGATTTGAGATTTTGTTAGAAAATTCTATACAGTTAAGAGTATGATAATAAACATATACTCTTCAAAGAAATATTCCACTACTTGATTTCGGATGAATTTTGCATCATTCCCAGTATTCTTAATGTATTAGAGAAAGAATAAGCTTCTCATCCATCACATGTTTTTTTTTTTTCTTCTAATGGACTACAATGGAATTTAAGTTCATTAAAAAAATATTTGTGTGATATTTTATAATAAAAAGTCTGCAAAGATTGATCCCCTGTTGACATCATTGTATGGCATCCATGTAGCACCATATTGCAAAGTATGTCACATGAGACATCTCATTGCCAGCAAGTTGACATCTGGTTCATAACTTTTAGTATTGGTTAGTGTGTCTCTTGGTAAAGCATAAGTGCACTAAATCAAGTACTAAAGAAGTACTGATTTGAAATTCCAAGGGAGAAGCGCTCAGACGTCAAAGGTATTTTCTGTGTCATTAATTTCTAATTACATGTTTTTAAAAATCAGCTGTTTTTATTACAGCACCTAAGTTCAAATGGAAAACTGACAGATTTAAAAGAAATTGAAATAATAGAAATTTTGAAAGAGTAAAAATGTCATTCCCAGATGTTTTCCTCCTTTGCAAGCAGTAATGGCTTTTCGGATTGGTTTGATGTTAAGAACTAGGGGTAAAATTCAGAAACGTATAGAATCACATATTTTGATTATTAATGATAAGAAAACCATTGTTCTCAATTATATTATATGAATCGATTATTAACATAATGATACTTGCAAAACATAGTGGATATTTGTTTTTTGCAGTGTTCTTCTGACATCCTAATCCTATCTATTACAGTATATCAAGGTTCTTGTAACACAACAATTAAGAGCAACCAGATCTTGTAGGAGGAA
>NW_011888792.1:5512629-5515438 GCF_000151845.1 Pteropus vampyrus | reverse complement strand
AGTAGTATGGATTTGTACACATGACTCATGTTTGGCCAGTTAGGTGGCTCTCCCTTGAAGTCTGAATATGGAGCTACTGAAACAAAGATAAAAAAGGACAGCTAGTATTCAGTTATGGTCATCGGTGACATGTTGGTATTTTTTAATAGTGAGTAAAACATCTAGGTGAGATTGTTTCTGGTAATTTGTGGTGGTTTTTCTACTCTCTGCTTTGCTTTTAAAATTGGCCTTGTTCATGAATTTCTTACAAATTTGATCCTATCCTCCATTCAAATCTGTGACTTTCCTAAATTCTTTAGTTAAAATTGTAGTGTAAGTCTGTGTGTGGAGGGGGAGGTGTGTATGTGTGCATGAACATACACTTCCACTCAAACTTAGGTTAGCCAGAATAGGTTTTTATTGCTTGCAACCAAGACCTCTGACAGATATGTTAATGGTTATTTATTCATAGTTTCTTTATCTTTTCCCTTATGTACACTCAATTATCATAGATGTTATAAGTAGCAAATCCCTTTGAGACAGTTGATTTCCCTGAACTCTGGGCAGGAAAAGGTTTTAATATTTTATATTTATATCTCAATCCTTGACTGAGTCTTGTAATTTATCATGAAACTCAGAAACAATTGACATGCATATTCTTGTATTTAATATTGATTTGAGATTTTGTTAGAAAATTCTATACAGTTAAGAGTATGATAATAAACATATACTCTTCAAAGAAATATTCCACTACTTGATTTCGGATGAATTTTGCATCATTCCCAGTATTCTTAATGTATTAGAGAAAGAATAAGCTTCTCATCCATCACATGTTTTTTTTTTTTCTTCTAATGGACTACAATGGAATTTAAGTTCATTAAAAAAATATTTGTGTGATATTTTATAATAAAAAGTCTGCAAAGATTGATCCCCTGTTGACATCATTGTATGGCATCCATGTAGCACCATATTGCAAAGTATGTCACATGAGACATCTCATTGCCAGCAAGTTGACATCTGGTTCATAACTTTTAGTATTGGTTAGTGTGTCTCTTGGTAAAGCATAAGTGCACTAAATCAAGTACTAAAGAAGTACTGATTTGAAATTCCAAGGGAGAAGCGCTCAGACGTCAAAGGTATTTTCTGTGTCATTAATTTCTAATTACATGTTTTTAAAAATCAGCTGTTTTTATTACAGCACCTAAGTTCAAATGGAAAACTGACAGATTTAAAAGAAATTGAAATAATAGAAATTTTGAAAGAGTAAAAATGTCATTCCCAGATGTTTTCCTCCTTTGCAAGCAGTAATGGCTTTTCGGATTGGTTTGATGTTAAGAACTAGGGGTAAAATTCAGAAACGTATAGAATCACATATTTTGATTATTAATGATAAGAAAACCATTGTTCTCAATTATATTATATGAATCGATTATTAACATAATGATACTTGCAAAACATAGTGGATATTTGTTTTTTGCAGTGTTCTTCTGACATCCTAATCCTATCTATTACAGTATATCAAGGTTCTTGTAACACAACAATTAAGAGCAACCAGATCTTGTAGGAGGAAATCTTCAGGTATTTGAATCTAAATATTGTAATTAAATTATGCCACAGTCTTTTTTTTTGTTTTTTGTTTTGTTTTTCTGAAAGTCTTGGAAAACATGTATTGACATAAAATGAGGATACAAAGAACTATCATTTAATGTACATAATAACCAAAATATCAATAGCAACTTGGAACCAAGTTTTTTTCTATGTTCTTTTGAAAATTCAAAGATACTACTTTCTATCTAAACTCTAAATATACCAATTTCATTAACTTTAGCATCAATATTTGAAAAAAAGATGTTTTTAATACATATAACTTAATTAACCAATTTAAGTGGGGCAAAAACAATTTTATTGTTGCTGCTGGTGCTGAGCTTTTTTATTCTTCCATCACTTATTCAAATAGCTACTTATTCATGAGATTAAATAATGATTTATGTTTCTAGTGATACCCTATATAAAAGTCAATTCATTATACTAATAATATATTTTAGCTTGGAAGAATGTCATTCTTTGTTTCCTCTTGAATGACTATAAATCACATTTGAGAAGGAAATATTGGATACGCAAATTAATTCATCAGTTGTTCAGATAATAGTATCTCTTGGCTCAAATTCCAAGTTTGTTTAGTTTAAGTTATCATAATTAATCATAAACACACGAGGTATCTAACATTCTAGAAATATTTGAATATTAATGGACCAAAAAGAAATCAGATTTTTCTTAAAATGTTTTTCTTAAATTGTGGACATACTCATTTAACTCAAGTCTAATTTAGTAGAAAGATGTTACTAGGCAAGAAATACATTTAGAACTTGAAGGAATTGACTTGAGGGAAGGCACTGGAATAATTTGAATTCAGATCTCAACTCCCCAAATGGTAGTATCTGAAAAGTTTTCCGCATTTAATGCCTTCTGGTTGAGTATCTTTATCTATGGCACATGGTTACCTGTATCAAAATTTGGGGTGTTATAAAAATGTAGAGTATTGAATTGAACGATTCTAACTCATCATTATTTCTGAGAATGGGATCTAATAATTAACACTCCAGTTGAATCTTATGCACATTAAAATTTGAGAAGTATTTACCTAAACATTTAGTATGTGCACAATACATATTATGCAACAGTATTTTCATTCATGCTGATGTCAAATTCTATGTCACCTGGATCCAGAACATATATTTCCTCTGGAATCACTGTCATTGATTTAAGGAATGTCATATACTTAAACTTTTTAAATATTATGATTTCGTAGAAAATAGGAATAGAAGAACCA
>NW_011888792.1:5508541-5511509 GCF_000151845.1 Pteropus vampyrus | reverse complement strand
CTTACTAATGCAACTAATATCACTTTAATCCAAAGTACCATTAGTTCTCACCTTAAATATGATTCTCTGGGTTCTGTTCTTACACTAGGCAATGCACTTTTCATAGTGTAACCCAAATAGGCTTGAAAATCCAAAGCAGCTTGTTCCACTAGTTAAAATTCATTATTGCCTTCCAATTCCAACTATCATGTAGGTTGCCTTCTTTATATGATGTCATATCAGACTTTAATTCACTAAATTCACCTTCTTTTCTTTTATTGACTACCAAAGCTCTACATTGTTTCATGACTTTTACATTTACTGTTCTCTGTATTAAATCCTCTTCCTGCAGCTCTTTGAGTGACTGATGCTCTCTTACCACCTATATTTTGTTTATAATGTCACCACCCCAGAGAGAACTTTACTAATATCCTATTTAATGGAGACCCTGATCCCCAATCATTCTTTCTAATAACTCTTATAACTCCGTGTTATGATCTTCAGAGCATTTATGTACTTCTCATTGTGCATGTCTTTGTTTTCTGTTGACCCTGTTGGAGTGTAAGTATCACAAGAACAGAAATCATGGCTGGTTTTTTTTTTTTTTTCATTTCTACTGCTTAGAAGAGTGCGAGGCATATAGTAAGCACTCAAGTTTTTAATTGAGTAGAAACTAATTAAGACTCATGAAAGAACTCCTCTGAAATTGAGGAAATAATTTTAAAGATCCATAAATGTCCATTTTATGTTTATGTGTTAAGGAACGTATATGTCCTTATAAGTTGGTAAAGAGAAACTTTGTCTCACTAGACACTAAATCACTCAAGATAAAAAGCTCTTGAATGAATACTTTGAGAAGATAATAGGCTACTGTGTTGTGGAAGAAAAGATGAAAACTTAGAGGAGAAATAAAAAGGTTTCTAGAAGAAAAGGGCACAGTGAATTAAGAAAAAACTTATTGACGAAGACTTGAAAATATTCCCGGTTTGAGAAAAATGTACTTTGCTTATAACTGCTTCCTTGATTTATCAACTTTAAACTCAATTTATTGGTTACCCACCGCAAAAATGAGAAATTTAGTTTACATATTTTATTTCTATTTCACTGTCTCTTTTTCTCCATTTTTGGAATATTTTTAATTTATTTCTTACTTTTATAATTTTAAATACTACTCTTAAACATATTTTCCTGATACCTCAGCTTTACAGTATGGACTGGTCTTTGCTCTGTATCTAGGTAAAGAAGATGTCACCATACATGAAAATGTTTATATAATGTTGCTTGATTCTTTGTCTTGATATAGAATTTTACTAAACTATACATTTTTATAGACAGAATTAATTGGTTGAGCTGACTCTGGAGTTTTAAAAATTGTATTTTCATAATTATTTTTCTGACTGTTTCATCTATTCTCTTTTCAAACTCCTTTTAAATGATTGACTTTTTCAAAATTATGAATAATTGAGAAATTTTGTCTCTCTGTGTTCTACATGTTTGAAGTTTTCCAACACGTTTCCAACATGTTTTCTTATGGTCTACTGAATATTTTATTTAGTGAATGCTATGTTAACATCCAACGATTTTTTTTTTTTCGCTTTCACTTTAACATTTTTCACTACAATGTTTTATATTGTAATTGGTGCAACATAGCTTCAAATTTTAGAAATTCTTATTGGAAAATCTTGACTTTCTTTTTCTATATTATTTTTCTTTTTCCTGAACCAGTTGGTCTATTAGTTCATTTTGGTCCTTCTATTGCTTATTGCTGATTTTCTTCAAAAGTTTGATGATGACTGGTTTTTCCTTGAGGTTTAGGCATCTACACTTATTAATATGAGAGTGGCTATTGAAATTCTAGCAGCGAGAGATATGTTTCTTTTATAGGTCTTACCCCAGAATAGTGACATTCTCTGTTAGTTCGTTGCAAGTGAGTTGAATATCTAAAATGCTAAAGTACATATGAAGCAAGTGAAAGGCTGCCACATACCACACCCTCTGCTATTTCTTTTATGTTAATTCCCAAGCATTATACTAATTGCTCTTCATTTAATAGCTTTTTAATTTCTCAAAAACCCTCTCAAAATGTTTTACCACTGACCGATATCCCCAATCTACATATAAGGAAACAAGAATTATAAAGGTTTAATAACTTGTCCAAACAAATTATTGTTTGTGCTGAAGCCATTTTTATATCCTGACAATTTGGTGCCAGAGTTCACTTTGATTTAATACCATTCATTCTAGGGAGGTTTTTAAATTTTTTCACCAATATCATTCTTTATTCTGTATTTGTAATTTTTCTAACAACCAGTATTTACACTGAGATTTTTTTATTATTATTTTCGTAAGCCTTTATATAATTTTTGGTTTGGTTTCTTCTCTTTCCGACTGCTGCTTTTTCTAACTGCTTTTTTAGGGAATAATACAGATTATTCTTGTTTTACGAATTCAGTAGATTCTCATGTTTCTTTAATTAATCAATTATCACATTTATATTTTTCCTTTGCTATTGTTTACTGCATTAACTTTATTTTCTCCAAAGTCAGAAAACCAGTTTATTCTCCTTGAAGCTTCTCTTTCATATTTTTCTCAATTGTCTGGTGGTTATTAAACATTCATGTTAATGAATAAACGTTAGGTGAATCATAGATGTAGAATGTATCTTAGTAATATGGTCTTTGCTATGTTGCGATGTTTTTCCTCAAAATCTCTACGTTCTTATTTCTTCTATAATAAGTTACCACAATCTTGATTGCTTAAAGAAACACGAATTTATTCTCTTATAGTTCTGGAAGCCAGAAGTATGAAATTAATTAATATAGCTTTTATGCTGGATTCTTTTTTATCCTATTTATCAAAAGAGAGTAAATTATAGGTTTGTATTTTTATCTGAATTGGGAAGATTATAAAGGGAAATATATGAGGAAAGAGAAATAATTGTCTTGGATTTTTTAGGTTTGAGATGCTTAATGGCCATCTGCCTAGAGAT
>NW_011888792.1:5501187-5508234 GCF_000151845.1 Pteropus vampyrus | reverse complement strand
GTTCATGTTAAAATATATATTGTTGCCATTTTAAATAAATGAGTATGGAATTGTGATCAAGCAGGTTTTTATAGCTACATCAGTGCTTCTATAGTATTAGTACCTTTTTAAAAATCAAATAATTTCATTCTTTGACATTTTTATAGTTAATATGTTTAAGTTTCACTATGGCTGCTGGGATTGGGAAAGGTTAGTAGGTGAAGTAGACCTCTAATATATTAAATGATAGGTAGTGGTCAGACAGGTGGGAAAATAAGAAAGGTAACCTATGTAAGAAGAATAGTATGAACACAGGTTTTGACATTGGATTACAAAAGTCCTAATTAGGAAAAAGACTCGTCTATGAGAATATTTTTTTGAAGAGGAAAAATTGTATTGGAAAAAAAATACTGCTAGTTAAAGGACAACATGGAATTCTAGATTAAGCAATTTGGATTTTCAAATTATAGGATTGGAGTGTCGCTAATATATATTTTTAGCTAGGATTATCTGATAAAAAATTAGGAGATTTATCTTGAACTGTGCATGGCAGATCACAGGAGGCCGATAAACGTTGATTTAAAGAGAGCTCTTCTATCAAAGATAAAGTTCCCATTTAAACGGACAAAAAAAGGTAGCTCTGATGTGTGCTATCACTACAAAATAAATGTCTTTGTAAAATGTGAACTTGATAGTGTACAGAAACCCTCCTTTAAATGGTTAAAAGTGTTTATATCCCTTCTCTCATCTATTTGATCTCATTTAAATCAATAAAATGATTTACATTTGGTTCTTCCAGTTGTTTTTCTTAATTTTCTATAATGATTTGAAAATAGAGCTACATAAGAGAGGCTTATTTTATTTATTTCCAATGATCATTTAAAGAGTGTCAGAGTCTTAGAAGGACATTTTGGGATTTATATTGCTTTGCCATTGCCATGTTGCCTTATACAATAATTAAGGGAAATTTTACTTTGACTTAGCAATTCAACTAACCAAGATGGGTGCCCATATTTTAATCAAGTAATCAGCAAAATATTGGGTGACTATTCATTATTATAATGTTCAGTTTTTTCTTGTACTGTAATGCCCCTGGCCTTAGCATATTTCTTGAGAGCAGCGGCAGGAAAATTCTATGTTTGGCAGAAGTCAAGAATTTATGATATGCCTCCTAGCAATAATAAGGCAGATAGCAAAAACTGTTTTCCTTGCTGTACTGCTATAATACTAACTCTAGAAACTTACATCTGACCTGTGAGTCTGCTTTACAATGAAATAATGCTTTTATATTACTTTTTACTTGAAAGAGCTCTGCCCAACACAAATCCAAAAAGATCCAGAATTTCTTCTGTGTGAGGCATTTTAAAAGAAGTCATAAGTACCAAACTGAATAACCATAAGCTTGCTAAGGCAAACTGAATTATGAGATATAAGCATCAGCATCTATTATAACATCGACTTTGGGTAAAATCGGTTCCCAGGATTTAGCCGCAAAAAAGGTTAATAAATTATGGATAAAAGCATGCAACTTAAGTCAGAGAACAATGAATATTTCTTTATCTCAGCAAGATGAAAACTCACTGTATCTTGTGATTCCTCTTAAGAAGAGAAAAAAATAAATGAAACATTAGTAAACACAGTGATTCACTCGATTTTGATTGGAGCTTTACTAAAGCCATGACCTTTGCCACCTTGCTCCTGAAAGTTTATTAGATGTGTATAGAATTTTAGAACTAGGAAAACCATCAAAGATAAAAAATATTGTGCCTATATTTTATAGAGATGGGGAATTAGTCTATGAAAAGTTAAGAACTATAACAAAGTTTAGAGAGCTAATTTATGGTAGAGCAAGGCTAAGAAATGTTCAATTAATCAAAGTTAAATAGCGTTTTGATTGCAGGACTTTTCAGAGCCTACACTAAATGAATGAGCATTGTATTTTCTAGAGGAGAATATAGTGTATGCAGTTTATCACACTTAAAAGAAGTGAGAACGATGTATGGGTCCCAGGCCTGGCTGGTCTCAGGTCTGGCTGTGATCCAGGCTCGAGGCTAGGAATAGGATCCTGAATTTAGAATGTTACATTAGTGTAGTAGGGCTCCTGCGCCTAGAATATGTAAACATAATTCAGCTTATTATATCATGCATGTGTGGCTGAATGCCACTATTGTATTCTGATATATGTGGAGCCATGCAGTCCCCTGGGGAGCAGAAGGGGAGCAGAAGAAGAGCAGAAGCAGAAGTGGTCTCCCACAATAGAACTGTACTCCATGCAATAGAACTGTGCTCCACACAATAAAGTTGGTGCCTGCAATTTCATTCTCATGTCGGTCCCTTGTGCATTCTTCCAACTGGGTGTCTCACCACTGAAAACTTCCCTTCTTGATCAGCTCAGCACTGACACTATTAAATTTGAGAATACCTATAAATATTTCTCTTAGGACACAAATATTTCATAGCACACAATTTAAGAAAATGCCAGAAAACATTGATAGGGTTACATATTAATAATTTATACATTATGTATTTCTTAAAATTATGCTCAAAATTAGCTTACAGTTGGTTTAGAAATGGACTTTCTGCAGATATGTTATTTTACTTGTTAAAAACATTTATTAAATTTTTATGTACCTACATTTATATAACTATATTATGTAAATTTTATGTAAATCGTTAAGTGTGATAATTTAGTCTTTACTCCCCATCTGATGTCAGTACCCCTCCTCTACCAAGACAACTAATTTTAATTAATTGTATATCCTAAAAGATATATTCTGAAATTCATGTAATCTTACATGAGAATGTATATACTGAATCACTCATATACATTTACAGAAATTATATTTGTTTTACACAAACAACAGGATATTATGCACAATATTCTAAATCTTCTTTTCACCCAAAATAATATATGGTAATTCCTTTCGTATCGCGCAATTAAGTTCATTTTTTTAAAATGATTTAACATTTTCCAATGTGTAGATACATGTGGATTATTTAACCAGAGCCTTTATAATAGAGTCATAATAATTACAGTTTTTTTCCTTTATAGAAATACAGAAGTAAATATTTTTTTTGTAAATATAGTAATATTCAGATATTTTATGTTTATAGGAAAGACTCTTCTGAAATAGGATTGCTAAGTCAAGGGATATTTATACTTCAAAATTATAATAGTCATTGAAAAGTATTCTGCGAAGTCTACAATGAATATAACATCTAACAGCAATGAGAATATCCTTTCATTCATATCTCAGTTATTGGTGCTACCAAATTTTCTGTTTCTCCCAGTTGTGTAGATGTATAGAGTTAATAGTTTTCAAACAATCCCCAAAGCGGTTTGTATATTAACACCTCAACCACTGTCTCCTAAACCAGTAAGATAGCTACTTTCTGGTCAATAATTGATTCTGCCATTCCAAAATTAGGCAAATGTCCTAAAAAAAACCCAAAAACATGTGGTGACTGTGGAGCTCATTTTTACATGCATCCCTTTTCAAGTCATCGAAGCATTTCTAGTCCAGCTCATATTGGTTGCTCTTCATTATGTTTAAGTGGTTTTCTATATATATGCCTGAGTTTTCCTGCTGTTTCAAGAAATAGGATTGCACACAAGCCATTCTGTCTTGACTGGATCCAGAAGTCTGTTGTTTTTTAAGTTTTTTTTTTCCTTCCTCTCTTTTGTGATCCATATTTTATTTCCTTAAGAATTGCTTAGTTATTTTATATTTTATATTCTATGTCTGATGCTTCCCACATCTCAGCACTTAAGTCCTCTCTTAATGTTTCTTTATTGTATCTATTTCCTCTCATGATTTATTATGTATTCATTCATATTTGGATGTTGGTAATCCATGGGAATTATAGGAATCTCTACTGAAGCATGTTCTGAAGAGAAAGTTTGTCTTTATTTAATTCCACTGGGTTTTGTGGGGAAGGGGAAAATTCACTTCCTTCCCTTCTTGGTTCTCATGGCGAGGTAGAATAATTAATATGACATAAGGCAGATTGGCTAGAGAAAATTAAGTTTAAATATGCTTGCACAGGGAATTCACATAAGCATGGAAATTCTAAAGTCTGTAAGGCAAGAAAAGATATATATGTCATTCCGGACTAAGTAGAAGGAGGTAGGGATCTGGGACTTCAAAGGGAAATTAGTCCAGAGGGAGATGAAAAGAATTAACTTTTAGTAAACAAATATTTGCTGGGCCATCTAGAGACACTGTGTCACAGACAGGACTTTGATCAAATAAGCTTTTCTAGGTTCCTCTCTGTCTACCACGCCTAGTTTAGATTATCCTGTGATGATCGATGGTGCTACTTCTTACTAAAACAGGCCTTCTATCTTAAATTTTTTTAGGTATTTTGGGGGAAGGTCAAAGGTTCTTCCTGAGTCTTTTGTTTCTTAAAAATAAAATAATCTTTATGCCAGAGAGACACATTTTGGGTGGCAAATTTTGCGTTTCTGCAGTTTCAAGGCAGAATGGAACAGCATTAGTCTTTTTCCCTGGGATTCTGGCTTAAATGAGAGTCTCACAACCTACACGGCATAGTCATTCCTTTTATTCGTGTTTATATAGTTAAAATTTCCTTCAAGGATTTGCATCTCTTTTTTGTTCCTTTTCCACTTACTGCTCATTTTATTTTGTAGGTTTATTATGTTTTGCTTTTATTTAGGGATTTTTGAAGGTTTATCATGATGTATACAATTGTATCTTATTAAAAAATTTGTGTGTGTGAAATTCCTAATTGAAATTGAATATAATTTATACTTCAAAACTAAATAAATTAACATATTTTGTTTTTGAATTTTCCTGTTCAGGTACTTGGAATTTTTTTTCCATTAAAATCATATGTCTTGCCTTTCAGAAAAACATTTTGCCCCCGTCTCCAGTAGCTACTATGTTTTCTTCATTCAAGTTATTCACAAATATTCACAAATATTTTACATGCTTTTGTATTAACCATTAAAATTGATGGTTTTAATTTTTTTTCTCTAGGGTGTTTTAATTACACTGAAAAACTATTTGTATTTTATACCCTTTATTTCTTATTTTTTCATAATTCATAAAGAATATTTTTCTTTTATATGTTATATTTTCCTTAATTTTTTGAGGAATATATTAATATAAACATCAAAAATATATATTTTAGCTTTTGCTTTTCCAGTGTGAATACAAGTGATTTACTTTTCTAGTCTTATTACATGTACTAAATTTTCAAGAAAAGATTAAATATTAACAGGGGTAGGAATTTGCTTGTCCAATTCTTGATTTAATTAAACTATTTTTAGTATTTAGTATTATGATCAAATTATAATATCATTACATCTTATTTATCCATTAATCAGTGGATACTTAGGTTGCTTCCTTATCTTGACTATTCTGAATGATGATGCAATGAACATAGGGGTTCATATATCTTTTTGAGTTATTGTATTTGTTCTCTTTAAATAGATATCCAAAAGTAGAATTGGGGGATTATACAATAATTCTGTTTTTAGTTTTTTGAGAAACCTCCATATTGATTTCTGTAATGGCTGCATCAGTTTGCAATCCCATCAGTGCATGAGGGTTCTCATTTCTCTATATCCTCTCCAACACTTGTTATTTGTGGCCTTTTTAATAATAGCCAATCTGACAGGTATAAAGTGATAGCACATTGGGATTTTGATTTGTACTTATCTGATCATTAGTGATGTTGAGCATCTTTTCATGTGTCTGCTGGCCATCTCTATATCTTCTTTGGAAGAATATTTTTATGTCTTCAGGTCCTCTGCCCATTTTTTAACTGGATTGTTTGAGGGTTTTTTGCTGTCAAGTTGTGCGTGTTCTTTATATATTTTTGGATATTAATCCCTTTCAGATATGTCATTTGCAAATATTTTCTCTTATTCAGTAGGTTGCCTTTATGTTTCATTGATGGTTTCATTCACTGTGAAAAAGCTTTTTAGTTTGATACAATCCCATTTATTTCTTTTTGCTTTTGTTGTCTTTGCCAGGTGAGTCATATGAAAAAAAAAAATGCTTTGGCCAATGTCAAAAAGTATACTGCCTATTTTTTTTTCCCTAGGACTTTATGTTTGTTTGTTTGTTTGTTTGTTTGTCTTACATTTAAGTCTTTAACCCATTTTCAGTTTATTTTTTGGATAAGGTATAAGAGAATGGTCCAGTTTCATTTTTTATTTTTTACATGCAGTTGTTCAGTTTTATACCACCATATTGAAGATACTATATTTTTCCCATTCTATAGTCTTGCCTCCATTGTCATAGATTAATTGAACATATAAGTGTATGTTTATATCTGAGACCTCTATTCTCTTCCACTGATATATATGTCTGTTTTTGTGCCAGTACATATCATTTTGATTACTACACTTTTGTAGTATAGTTTGAAATCAGAGTGTACGATACCTCCAACTTGGTTCTTTTTCAAGATTGCTTTGGCTACTTGGAGACTTTTTTTGTTCCATATAAATTTTAGGATTATTTGTTTTAGTTCTATGAAAAATGCCATTGCTATTTTGATCAGATTTGCATTATCTCTGTAGATTGATTTGTGTAGTATGGACATTTTAACGATATTAATTCTTCCACCCTATTAACATAGTATATTCTTTCATCTATTTGTGTCATCTTCAATTTCTTTCATCAGTGTCCTGTAGTTTTCAGTATACTAATCCTTTAGTTCCTTGGCTAAATTTATTCCTAGGTATTTTGTACTTTCTGATGCAGTTGTAAATGGGATTGCTTTCTTAATTTCTTCTTCTGATTGTTCATTATTGGTGTATAGAAAACCAACAGATTTCTGTATATTGAATCTGTATCCTGTGACTTTACTGAAATCATTTTATTAGTTCTAATGTGTGTGTGTGTGTATGTGTGTGTGTATGTGTGTGCATGTGTGTGTGTGGAGTCTTTAAGTTTTTCTATTTATAGTACATGTCATTTGCAAATAATGAGTGATATTTTTTCTTTCCAATTTGGATGACTTTTACTTGTTTGTCTTGTCTGATTACTGTGGCTAGGACTTCTAATACTATGTTGAATAGAAGTGATGATAATGGTT
>NW_011888792.1:5483846-5500496 GCF_000151845.1 Pteropus vampyrus | reverse complement strand
TTTTGTTAAATTCTCCTGTGAAGCTGTCTAGTCCTGGACTTAACTTTGTTGTGAATTTTTCTATTACTGATTCAATTTTATTACTGGTAATTGGTTTGTTGAAATTTTCTGTTTCTTCCTAATTCAGTCTTGAAATATTGCATGGTTTTAGGAGTTTGTCAGTCTCTTCCAGGTTGTCCAATTTGTTGGTGTATAATTGTTTGTGCTTTTTCCAGTTTTATTTTTGTAGTTGATCTCTAGTTTTATACCATCGTAGTAGGAAAACATGATTAATATGGTTTCAGTCTTGATAAATTTATTGAGACTTGTTTTGTGGTGAAAATTGTGATTTATCTTAGAAAATGTTTGTGTATGCTGCTGATTTGTATGTAAGTTTATCTGCTCTAGTATGTTTCTTGTTGATTTCCTAAGTGAATGACCTGTCCATTGATGAAAGTGGGAAGTTAAAATCCCCTAGTATTATTGTAATACTGTCACTCTTTCTTTTCGTGTCAGTTAGTACTTGCTTTATGTATTTAGGTAATCTTATATTGGGTACATAGAGATTTACAAGTGTTATATCCTCTAGTTGGACTGATCCCTTTATTATTATATAATGTTCTTTGTCTCTTGTTAGTGTCTTTGTTTAAAGTCTGTTTTGTCTGTTATAATTATTGCTACTCCAGCTTTATTTTATCTGAGGTGAGTTTCTTGTAGGCAGTATATGTATGGGTCTTTTTTTTTTTTTAATTTAGTCACCTTATATATCTTTTAATGGAGTATTTAGTCCATTTACATTTACTGTAACTATTGAATGGTGTATACTTATTGCCATTTTGTTAACCATTTTCTGATTTTGTTTGTAGTTCTCCCTTTCTCTTTTCGTCTCTTGCTTTTTTCCCTTGTGATTCGATGAGTTTCTTTAGAGTTATCTTTAGATTTTTTTCTCTTTATTTTTTATGTATTTATTGGAGGTTTTTGGTTTGTGGTTACCATGAGATTTGTGTGTATGTGTGTGTGTGTGTGTGTGTGTGTGTGTGTGTGTGTATACAGTCTATTTAAGTCAATGGTTGCTTAAGTTTAAGTTCATTCTAAAAGCACTATGTATTTATTTCCCAACCCATGTTTTATGTTTTTGACTTTACATTTTACATCTTTCTTTGTGTGTGTGTGTGTGTGTGTGTACAAATTAACTAATTATTGCCATTATATATAATTTTACTAGTTTGTCTTTTATGGTTTATTCTAGCTTTAAAATTAGTTAGTTTACTACCTTTACTATATTTTGCTTTTAGCAATGAGATGTTTCTTTCTTATACTTTCTTATTTCTAATTTTGGCCTCTTCTTTTTTGCTTAAAGAATTCCTTTTAACAATTTTTGTAATGTCAGTTTGGTGGTAATGCAGTCTATTAGGTGTAGCTTATCTGGGAAACTATCTCTTCTTCAATTTTGAATGATAACGTTGCTGAGTAGAGTATTCTTGGATGTAGATTTTTTTCCCTTTATCACTTGAATATGTCATGTCACTCCCTTCTGGACTTCAAAATCTCTGCTGAAAAATCAGCTGATAGTCTTATGGGGCGGGGGCGGTTCCCTTGCATCTAACTAGCTGTTTTTCTCTTGCTGATTTTAAGGTTCTCTCTTTGTCTTTAACTTTTAACATTTTAATTGTGATGTGTCTTGTGTTTCTCTTTGGGCTCCTTTTGTTTGAGATTCTTCTTTGCTTCCTGGACCTGGATGTCTGTTTCCTTTGCCAGGTTAGGGAGGTTTTTGGTCATTTATTTGAATAATTTTTCTGTTTCTTTCTCTCTCTCTTATCTTTACGGGACCCCTGTAATTTAAATGTTAATATACTTGATGTTGTCCCAGAAGTCCATACTTGCCTCACTTTTTTTTTCTTTTTGCTGTTCCAGTTGGTTGATTTCCACTACCTTTTCTTTCACCTCTCTAACTCATTCTTCTGCATCATCTAATCTGCTGTCATTTCTCTCTAGTGTATTTTATTTTAATTTCACCTTTGTATTCTTCAGTTCTGATTGATTTTTTTTTCCTATGTCTTCACTGAAGTTTTCTCTCTGTTCATCCATATGTCTCCTGAGTTTGGTGAGTAGCCTTAGCCTTAATATTATTACTTTGGACTCTTTATCTAATAATTTGCTCATCTCTGTTTTGTTTAGTTCTTTTTCTGCAATTTTGTTTTGTTGTTTCATTTGAAACATATGTTTTTGTCTCCTATTTATGCCTAATTTTCTGTTTGTTGCTATGAATTTTAGGTAGATAAACTACTTGTCACAATATTGAAAGAGGGTCCTAATGTGGAAGGATCCTTTGGGGGTTCAGTGGAGCAATCACCCTTGGTCAACAGAGCCAAGCGTTCCAGGAGTATACCTTGTGTGGGCTGCATATTACCCCCCGTTATGGTCATGCTTATAGGTAGTGCTGGCACTCAGCCCAGCTGTCTACAAGGTCTGATTGCAACTGCTGTGAGTAGCCTAATGTAATGGGCTGGCCCTTGGCCTGGCTGTCAACAACCCCAGACACAGCTGCTGCAGGTGCACTGATGGGATGGGCTGGTCCTCAGCCTGGATAGCAGCATGGCCCTGCCATGATCGCTGCAGGCTTACTGGTGTATAGTGCAGGACTCTGCTGAGGGTGGCTGTGAGGTACAGCCTTATTGTTGTGGGAAAATTGGTGTATGGAAGCTGACTATCTGGCACAGATCACTGCTTTGAATGGGTTCCAGAGCTGCCCAGGACCTACTGCCTGGTTCTGGATGGTGGAGTGCTACCTTGGAAGGGTTTTGTGGCAGGCCAGGGTTGCCTTCTGGTTGCTGTGTGGGCAGGGCACCACTTTAGGGTGGCTCTTGGGCCCCCTGCAGAGTTTTATGGGGTGGGACACCAACTTGGGTGTGGCTTCAGTGTGTACTGGCTGGGTCAGGCAGTTTGAGATATGTAGATCCTCAGAGGAACACTGGGGTGCTGCCAACTGTTAGTAGGTTGATGGAAAGTACCAGAACTGGCACCTGCCAACATAGGGCCCACTTGATGGAAGAAGAAAAAAACACAGCAAACCGTGAGAAGACGGTGGCCACTAGCACCTTCATCCCATTGAAGAAAACTTCAAAGGAACCCCTGCCCCTCTGGCATACCCCAAAGTCAATCAGTATATCTGCTTCTTGTATGACCGGGACATTTTTCAAACTCCTGCCTCTGTGCTGAGACTCAGAGTGAGTGAGTTTGTGCATGGACTCTTTGAGAGAAGAGACTGAGTTTCTCACTGTTCCAGGACTTTCTTGGACATAAGCCTCACTGGTTCTCTAAACCAGGTTATGTGGGCTCCCCTTCCTGGTGCCAGTTCTGGTCTCCCATGCTGGTAAGCCAGACGTGGGTCTCAGAACCTTCCCTCCTTGTGGGTGAGGCAGGAGCAGGAACTTTGTGGCCTTAATATCATGCCTCTCACCTGTGGGGCACTGCACTGAAGATGTGGGTCCTGACAACACTGTTTCTCTGCCCCTCCTACCCATCTTGATGTGACTTTTTCTCTATATCCTAAATTGCAGAGAATCTCTTCAGGCTTAGTTTCCAGGCTGTTCTCAGAGATAGTTGCTCTATATCTAGTTGTAGTTTTGGCATGTCGTGGGAGATTTTCCTACTTTTTTTTTCTTGACTAGTTATCCCAAGAAGTTTCTGTCTTTATCATGACATAGAGTAATTCAAATAACCGTGTAATTTTCTTTTTCTTTCTTTTTTAAAAGACCATCTTTATTCAGTTGTGACCTTCATCTGATCCTTTGGCATTTTCAATGACATACTTTTATTAAACTTCTAAATCTCGTTTTCTATGTTAATTGATCTATTCAAATTTGTCGCTTTTCCTTTCACCTTTGGTAATTTAAATTTTGTAATCTCAATAATGTACACTAGCATTTTATAATTGTTTTATCTCAGTTTTCATTTTTAATTTTCATCTTTGCTTTCTCTTTTTCCAAATTCAAATTTGTAAGTTTTTGATTTTATTCATCTCAGTCAAAATTTGTATTTTAAATTATTTTTTAAACCTTCTGACTTGGGTATTTTCTATTTAATTAATATCTAATGTTATTGTATTTACTTGAATATTTTGCTGTAATTCTTTTCCCCCCCAATTTTGAAGATATTAATGGCATTGAGAGATTCTTTTGACTGTATGTTAACTCAATACCTGAGTAACTATTAATGAAAGGAAAATGGGTAGGTCTTTTTGTTTTGTTTTATGTTTTACAAGCAAACAAAAAATGTCTGAAGGTTGTAGACTGCAAACATGGTTCAGTTTAGCAGTGATGCCAAGAGTGTCTTTTTAATTCTCTTACTGTTATCTCTTGTTTGTAACATCTTTAGTTATTAATATAATCATGATAGAAAAAGAGGATATATGGTACCATTTGCAAAGTAGGGGTAAAGAGAAGTCAGACCTTAGCCCTTCTTTGTTTTCTAATTGGATTTTCCAAAAGTAGAGTAAACTTTCTCCTGTCTTCATAACAAAAAGTGGTTTTACAACTTGGAGCGAAGTATCCAACAGAAGTTAGGTTCTAACACTCCTGTGGAGATTGGGGATAGGAGCACTACCTTCCTTGATGATTATGCTTCAAAGAGATGACTCCCAGTTTCTTAAGAAAGACATTCCTAGGTTGTTAAACTTGCAAAAGGCTTTTAAAAATATGTACATTTCGAAGGGGCAGAGAAGAGTTTACAAATACAAGTTTTCTAAAGTGAATGCCCTAATAAAAGGGATAGCAGAAGACACCGGTCAGGAAGAAGTCTGGAAAGTTTAGTTAAGCTGAGGGCTATCTTTATCACAACAAACCCTTATTTAGTTTCAGCATGAATTTGAGTTCAGGACATCTTGCTAAGTTGTACTCCTGTCACTGTGGTCTACATTTGCTCCTCATGTTCTAGAGATCCATGTCCAAAGGATATGATACCTTTGTTTAATACAATGATAATGCAATATTTGAAGAGGAAGGGGGTAGCTGGAAAAAAAAAAAAATGCCATTCAGGAAAGAGAAAAATGAGAGATATATGGTAGTGATGCCTAACCCCTACCAGCTCATGATACAAAGGAAAAATGAAAACTCTCTGTTTAGATAAATATATCTGATAGCTACCTTCTCTTACCTCCCCACCCCTCAAACTGCAACACTTTTCGCTTCTGGAATCTATTATTCTTTGTCCTTGGCTGCCATTTATGACATTGGGATAATCATTTTATCCTTTTTCTCCCTTGGCCATATGAGATGAACTTAGAGAGGAATGACTTTCCTGATAAATGCTCTTATTTTCTAATAGGTGACAAAGAGTTATATGTTGTTGCAGTCCAGAAATGCTGTTATTTTTGCAAAATATTTCTTTTGAAAATATATCATGTTTTAAGGATATTTTCTTCCTATCAGTTCCTATAAAAGTAACCATAGTTAAAGATTTTGCTTAAACATAGTCTTTAAAGTTTTTTGTCTTGTAACTTACTGGCCTCTTTGTTCTATCTATGCCCTTTACCCTTCCCATGATCGCTATTTCTTTGAGGCAGTTTGAAATGATAGCTTAGGTAAAGAGACACCATCCTGAATCCTCCCTTTGCCATCTACTGACTAATTTTATCAATCTTATATCCTGCTGTGACATCTATTTCCCTGCTTTTTTGGCTAGTTGAAATTTGGGGCACATACATTGTCTTTTCAAACCCAGCATGCCCACAAATTATGGAACTCTAAATCACTTAGATTGCAGGCCACATGGGGAGAGCATGTCTCTTAGCAAAGCTTTATTTCTACTTCTCGGCTTTAGTCTGCTTTCAGAACTTTGAGTTCATACCTCTTTTTGGAGATTTGGCTGAAAACAGATAGTGGTAGCCATTATACATAACCATTGTAAATGTTCCAATATTTATGATAACACCACAACTTCAGTCATCTTATATCTTGTGTACATCTCAAGGTATAGCAAGTTATGTTTTTATTTAACTGTTTTCTCTGCCACATGTTCATGCTTAATGATCATATGTTCACATGATATCTAGATCTGTGATTTTGACATCAGTCTACATTCAAGCCTGGAGTAAGCTGGAAAGGGTGCAGTTGCAGCAACATCTGTTCATTTTATCAGAACAGCAAAATATCTATCCAGGAGACATTTTGTCATATGTCATTTGTCAGAACTTTTGCACATAGATACCTTATCCTCAAGGAAGGTGAGGAAAGGTAGTATTCATTTCTAGCCTCTGAAGGCAACATGGGTAAACATGAAAGGGATTGGGAATGAATACTGGGGAAGTTAAGTAAGAAAGGCTATCACTGATGAATACTAAGTCCCCTTAATTAATCTCTATTACTTTATAATGACAATATAAGATTATTAATTAACTCTAATTGTGGCATCCATTGTTAGTTTTAGTAGAAAGTGCCATTTTTAAACATTTCTAAATAGTTTTAATTTCTCTTTTGAGTTCATTTCAATGATCTGGGGGATTAATAACTATTGTCTCTTAATTTCTAAGACATTTACATTATTTTCTAGTTAACTATTTTAAAAATAATACAGTGCTAAATATATATATATATATGACCTGTGAAATTTTCTTGTTGATATTGTTATGCTTGTGGTGGTGGTGGTGGTAGTATGGCAATAGTGATTACAATTTGTCCTTGTGTCCAAGAATGAACAATATTTTTGTAGAAGTAAACACATGAAAAATGTTTTTTGAGCAATAGTTTGACTTGTATTTATGAAATCGAATGTACTCATTTTATCACTCAGCTCCTCCTCTTACATATATTTGTCAACTAGATATGTTAAAGTCTCTCTTAATTTCCAATATATTTTGATTTATATATAGTGGCTATGGTTTTTTTGGTGTATATCGGTGTACAAACCTTGTATTTCTTAGTTATTTCTGACTTTTATTATTATATAATCTCCCTCCTTATCCCACTTGATTTTATTCTTAAATTCTAACCAGCTTGATGTGAATATGGCACATCTCCTTTCTTTTTATTTGCATTTGCCTGTTGTTACTTTTCTTATGCCTTTAAAAATTCTTGTTCATTTTTTTTTTTGTTTTTGTTTTAAGAAGTTTCTTTCTCTCTCCCTCCCACTGTCCCTCCCTCCCTCCATCCCTCCCTCCTTTCCTTCCTTCCTTTCTTTCTTTTGGATAGATAGATAGATAGATAGATAGATAGATGGATGATAGATAAAACAAACATAGCTGGGTTAGGATTTATTACTCTGACAAACTCATTTGTAATGACTGGAATACAAAATAGTTATTCTACTTAGTTGTCCAACATGACATGTTATTTTGTTTCTCGAATCTTACTATGCTCATTTTTTATATTATTTTTTTTCCTTTGTTCTTATGTTATTTATTTATTTATTTTTTTGCTGGATTACTATAGATCTAGATAGAGATAAACAAAACAGAAGAGAAATAATTTCCCTTCATGGAGCTTTACCATATCAGACAAATTTTGTTATCTGCCAGGGTCTGAATGTTTGTGTCTCACCAAAAGTCATTTGTTGAAATCCTAATGCCCAGTGTGATGGCATTAGAGGTGAGGCCTTTGTTACAATTAGAGTGAAATAACTATTTTGAATTCTTTCATTCCTTAAAAGATGAGTTTACTGTTCTTTAATAAGATTAATATTTTTATTAAAAAAAAGCCCAAGAAAGCACCTTTTTCCTCATTTACCATACACAGATGCAGTGAGAAGTCAGCTGTCTGAAACCCAGAAGAGGGTCTTCACTTGAACCTGACCATGCTGTCACCTTGATTTCCAACATCCGGCCTCCAGAACTATGAACAATATATTTATACTATTTATAAGTCACCCATTCTGTAGTATTTTTTCAGGAACTCGGACATACTAAGACATTATTATATTAAATCAAGAAATTATATTTCCTACTAAGATGCTCTATTTCCCACTCTCTTTAAACCCCACATTTTGAGGAAATTTCTATCTTTCCTCTCTTCTTTCTACTCCCATCCTGAATAAAAACTTTGGAATATTTTTTCTCTGTTGTCAACCTACATCTCCAAATTTTATACTTGCATTTATTATTAAATTTCCCTTGTAGTATTCCTATTCTGTTTCAAGAGTTCTCATCTGATTTTTCTTTTCTTTTCTTTTTTTTTTACAATATAGGCTGTCCATTTGTGTCCTTGTATCATCATTACTCAGAATTGTTTCCATTTCTTTTCATGTGTTTTGGCTGCCAGGTCTTTGTTTTGTTGATTTGTTATTTAATCAGAGTCTTTTTTTATCAGTCTTTTTGTGGATGAAGTACACTGTTCTTAGAGTTTCTAAATTTTCAGTTTTTTGCAAAAACTTTACCTTTATTGACATATGTTGTCTTGGGTTACAGCTATGGGATGGCAGTCTCCTAACTTTAAGTGTTGTCTTAAATATTCGAAGTAAGCATTATTATTATTTTCAAATTACACATGACGAAATGAGGCTTAAAAAAGGCACTGTCTTACCCAAATCACAGAATATGACTGAATGTAATTCTCCATAGACTCTATAGCCCAGACTTTTAACTGTTTTCTTCTATTTCAACTTGATTGACTAAAGAATAAGCAAGGGGCCCTATACGTTGAGAAGAAGTAGGGGGAGCCCACTCCTTCTGATTTAGAGCCTTTTTTTCTACCTGTTCTTTCTATCTAGACTGTTATTCTCAGATCTTACCTTGACCAATCTCATTATTGTTCAGATCTCAACTTACATGTACCTTTTCAGAGATCCTTGCCTGGACCTCAGGATCAAAATAAAGTAACACTCAAATAAGAATAATATATACTCATCTATTTGTTTATAGCTTTTCATTTTTATACTTAACTATCATATTAAATCCCATGAGAATAACCTTGTCTTCCTAGTTTTTTGTTCTGTTCCTAGTGTAAATCCCATGAGAATGACCTTGTCTTCCTAGTTTTTTGTTCTGTTCCTATTGTTTAAAAATGAATGTGTTTGGTCTTTGTGCCCAGTTCCTGGCATGGAGCTTCTAAAACTTTTGGAATTTCCAGAGTAATATGAGTGTTTGGTTATACATGAGCCCTTTGTAACACACCTTGATTAGACTGGTACAGGACATGAAAGCTCTGCCTTCTTGACCCTCCTAGATCTTGCCCTATGTGAGTCTTCATTTCTTCAGTCTAATTTGTATTCTTTATAATAAAACCATAATAATATTTGACTGTCCTGTGATCTGTGAGTAATTCTAGCAAGTTGTTAAACCTGAGGGAAGTTGTGGGAAACCCCAGATATGTAATCATTTGGTGAGAAGTGCAGATAGCCTGGGAACCCTGTCTGTGGCTAGCATCTGAAATAAGGTCACTCTTATGTAGGACCAAGCCCTAAATCTGTGTGAGTAGTGTAAGAATTGAATTGCAGTACAATCAATATAAAACTAATCCCCAACACCTTGAGTAAGAACAGGCACATGGTATTTACTAATTTAAAATTTATTGAATAATTGATTAAAGGAAGATTTGAGTAAATCAGATAAATTTCTTAGCCTGTGGATTTATTTTCAACATATATCCCTGAGTGTCAGGCCCCATTGCAGCCTGTGACACACATCCAGATGCTATTTTGTGTGCATGAATTGCATCTTGCCTATAAATCAGAAAAGCAGCGTTCTGATTGCTGATATCATTAATCTGTTGAGATGTTATTCTATGTCCTCTTCATTGCCTTCTTTCTGCTGTATCACTAACAATGTTAAGCTGTTCCACATTTTAGCTTCTTTGCTGTCTACTTCGTAGCAATACTAAGCAGTAGGTCCCCTTCCCTTCAATTACCAAATCAGCAATACTCACAATTGCCTGTAATCCATATTTTCTTGTAACCTAAATTCTTTAAACATGTGTTAACACAGCTTAAAATTGTAATTAATAAATTTTGAGACACTCTCTTCCTCTAATTCTCTGTTAGGCCTCTTTTTAAAAAGGCAATTTGTTTGAAAAGTGCAATTATCATCCATATTGCACATTTAAAGTAATATCATATGCTGTTTTCATAAAAATTTAACAATTGCCAAAGAATGTCAAGCTATAAAATAGAAAATTCTGAGTTTACCCTCTTTGGTATGCATAATTACTTAACTTAGGAAAGTGATAGAAAACATTAATTCTTTCAGGCCATTAGGTATATTGCTGTAGCAGTGAGGCAATCAAAAGACTCATTATATTGTGTAGAAATTATATTGTTAGCCTAAATCATATACATCAAAGCACCAAATATGGTATAAAGATGTAGGTGCTTAGAAAAGTAAAGAGTACTGTCTTCTCAAAATATATCTAAATAGGCCTTTGGCTATGTCTTAGGAAAAGATTAACTTCAGAAAACATACATATTCCCTTAATATAAACAACTTTTATCATGGTAGGAATTAACTAAATCTGAACATAATTCTTTCTTGACTGGTATAATATTCAACCTTCAAGTTTTAACAAAACTTGATATTGTTAATTTTCAAGATAACTACTGTTATCATGCTGCTCAAAGATATTCTTATATTTAAAAGCACTAAGTACTGTATTGACCTAGATAATCTCCCACTGGGATTCAAATAAGTCTATTTACGTAATCACCATATAATAACACATTATCTTTCACTTCATTTAAAGAACAACAGTGCCATATGTTTTACCATCTGAAAAGTCTGATAAAAAAAAGTGAGTCTGATTTCTAAATTAATTATAAAGACTGAAGTAATAAAAAAGTCAGTATTTATATTAGAGTGAACAAATCTATCCTGATCATAATAAGGGTAAATAATGATAAATATGACTAATTGGGACACTGAAGAGATCCTTGAGTCTCCAAGTATATAGTCTTACTTTATGTATCACAAAACTTGAAATTCTGCAATTAAACCAGGTTACTTCAAATTTCTTAGTCCTTTGAATAAATAATAGTAAATAAATATTTTGAAAATAACTTTATTTTTAATAATATAAATTATAATGCCAATATTCAATCTTAAGTATTTTAGAATATTTAAAGAATAAAAAAGTAATATTTCTTACTACCTGATTAGGATATTTTACAATATCCTTATATGAATTGAATCACAGAACTAACTTAGACTGTGAAGAGATTGGAAACCACACATGGATTAATCCCTCTGGGAGTTGACTTCTGAAGGGCTGAGTTATTTTCAGAGGAATTCTATACTTATGGTGTTGATGAAGAAACATCCAAACCTGTAAAGAATTTTTATGAGTTTTTTTGAGTTAAAACTGAGGATAGTTGCCAGGAAGCAAGACCTCAAATGCTCCAGAGAGTGATTGTTTTGCAGTTTCTTTTATGCATTTGAAATTAAGGAGGTCAGTAAGGAAAATTACATGAAGGTGTGAGAAAGCAAGGCAGTGATTGGATTATAGGATGGTTAACAGGATATATGCTCTCTTGAGGGTGGTTATGCTTATATCAAAGGTTTGTTAATACTAGAGGCACAAAAACAATGGACAGGGCTTGCTTAACTCAAAGGTACACCTTTTACTAAAGAAGATATATGCCTGGAGCACGACTATCCTCCATGACCTACCCAGTTAGGAATTTATGATCAGATCACTTTGCGAGATTACTTTCAGTCATTGGAATTGTCAGGTTTATTATAGAATCCCTTCTTCGTCCACAGATGGTAGTTTCTACTTAAGTGAATAATTTCAAATGAGAATTTGACCATGCTGTTTTCTTAAAATCCTGCTGTGGCCTTTGTTCTAAAAACAAAAACAAAAACAAACAAACAAAAAAGCAAGACAAAACACATAAACAAAAACTATCATTGAATTTTAATGTCCAAGCAAAGTCTCTTCTGACTTTCCTTCTAATTCCTCATCTGGCATTTTCTTGCATCTGTACCTCCAGGACCTAAGGCAGGCTTGAAACAGGAAGCTGAGCACCCTGAGGTGAGGCTGAAAGAGGAAGCTGGCCTCTGCTTCCCCCTTCTGGTAAACAGGGGCTCTACACCTCTGGCCCAACATTCAGTATGAGGTGGGAGAGTCCATGTACTGAGTCACCACCCAGTGGAGGTGCTGCTCAGTGCTTGACTTGATCTGGACAGGGCTCAGTTGGGGTCTCTCAACATCTGTCCATAAATGGGCTTATGGATGAAATAAAGGATAGGGATAAAAAAAATAGTAAAAGGATAGGAGAAAGCAGAAGAGTTAAAGCTCAAGCTAATTAATTTAATAATAAAATATAGTTTACTTGACTCATTGCTTGTAGAATTTGGATGTATGGTTCTTATAAACTTGTGTGCTGAATGTAGTACATGTTTTTTACATATAAAAAATTTACTGTAGCTTGAGAGTACTTTTATAATGAAATAGTTGCTTATTACTTTTAGAGTACATAAAGTTGGAAATTATTAACTTGGAAAATATGTTTATGCAAAAAATTATCAGTTAATACTATTTTAAAAGTACAGATTTGGGCATTGTATTTTTGACCTAATTTTTAAAAGCATCATTTTTTAGAGCGTGAAGGTGATATAATATCTTATATCACTAAGATATATATATTATATCATATACATGCATATAAAATCAGATACTTTCAATTACAGAAGTATTTATCATAGAGTGTGTCAAATCAACAGGGCATAAGTCAATAACTAATATATGTCAGGTAGAATTTGGAATATAAAAAGATGTATGAAACTTGGTGCCTGCTCTTCAAAAGCTTAAGTATATTGGAGAAAGTAGGCACATGCACAGATAACTGCAATGTATAGCAGAATAGGAGTGCTGTAATAAAAGGAGGAACAAAGTGCTGTGGTACCAAGGAGGAAGAGAATAATTCATATGTTATGCCACTTGTTTGTTTTGTATACATTATAAAGTAGAAGCCCTGCAAAAATATTTTCATGCAAGATATTGGTGCATGATATATTGGTTTATAGTAGCAGACACTCTAATATCTTACAACTGATTAGTAGCATAGCACAAACTCTTAATATTTATTCCAAAAATGAAACCAAGGAGAAAACACTAATATGTGTCTTTCAGATCACAAATGCTTTCATGCAAAAGTTACTGAAGGACTGTAAAATCAATGTATTTTCCTTTAAACTCTGCTCGGGACTATGAGACTTGGTTTTCAGCATATCAACTAACACAGATTCATGCAGATGTTAATGGAGAGTAAAAGCTGTAAGTTGATGATAATACAGTAGTCACCCTTATTGGCTATGGATACATTCCAAGACCCCCAGTAGATGCCTGAAAACACAAATAGTACCAATTTCAATATATACTATGTTTTTTTCCCCTGTAATACACACCTATAATAAAGTTTAATTTATAAATTAGATACAGTAAGAGATTTACATGAATAACTTATAATAAAATAGAACAAATATAACAATATACTGTAGTGTAAGTTATGGGAATGTTGTCTTTCTCTTTCAAAATATCTTATTGTACTGTACTCATCTTTCTTGTGATAATGTGAGTTGATACCAATGTCTATCTGATGAGATATGTTTGTAGTCTGAGATGTGACAGAAAAACTAGCATGGGTTTCTTTTTTCTTCTTCACAATTTCACAGATAGATGATTCATTCTTACTGTAGATCTTAGCAAACTTAGAATATAACTAAAAAGTTCTTTCCTTATTCAGTGGAGAACTTTTAGCTTTTCACTAAAAGGAAGCACTTTGTGGCTTCTTTTGGACATATCCAAATTGTCAACATCACTATTCTTGTGCTTTGTGGCCAGTAGTAAGTAAAATAAGGGTTACTTAAACACAGGAACTGTGATACTGAGACAGTCAATCTGATAACTGAGATGGGTACTAAGTGACTGATGGACTGATAGCATGTATAGTGTGGATACACTGGACAAAGGAGTGATTCAAGTCCCGGGTGTGGTGGAGTGGGATGGCACAAGCTTTCATAGCACTACTCAGAATGGCATGCAATTTAAAATGTATGAATTGCTCATTTCTGAAAGTTTTCATTTAATATATTTAGACCATAGTTAACTGAAACCATGGAGAGTAAAACCATGAATAAGGGGAGACTATTGTATGTGGAAAATTAATATGTCCTCTCTTCTGCTACTTTCTCTTTCAAGCTCAATTCCACTTGCAAAACTTTCATGTTAGGAAACTAGGTTAAACAGAATTTATTTTGCACATTATTCATTCAACTGGGAGAGTTCTTTCTCAGAAGCTCCTTTCCTATCTGTAATATGCTAAGTGATATTTGTAAAACTACCTGTGAGAAAATGGTAATTGTTATTGGGATTAAACTATGGAAGATTGTTAAAAATATATGTATATTTATCAATACAGATCCCAAGCAACAATTGCATTTTTCTTTCTCCCTTACTTTGAATTGTAATGTATAACTACCTTTTGAAGTAATACAACTGTGTATCTCTTTTACAGAATTAATGCATTCTACACACATGCCTAATTTACTTCTGAAGTTTGACTACAGGAACAGTAACTACATTAAAATGCAGAACTTCTTTTTTTTCATAGAGCAAAGTATAGAATTTAAATCTCAGTGATGATATTTTGCCTTTAATATAAACCCTGGGCAAAACTGTATTTTGAAGAAGACTTTTCAAAGAGTTAGCAATTCATTTCACTCTTATTTACTTATACTTTTTATTACAAAAATATTAGAAAGAATATCAAGGCAGTGATTCTTCTGAATTTAAGAGAATTAGAATTAACATGCCTAAATGCTTAACTTTCTGCTTTTTAGTTAATTACTAAAAGCAAACGATGATATGTTCAAATGCAAAAATAATGCAAGCTGAATAGTAGTTTTGAGTCACTTTAATTAGACAAAAATACACAGATTGGAGCTTTGGTTTGCAAATAATCTAATATGCTGGAAGATATTTCAAGATAAGAAACAGCAATCTTTCTTAAGCTACAGGAGGCTCACACTCTTAAAAGACTGTATCCCCAGTCTCCAAAGACTCAGCACAGTCCTGGTTTGTCTTCACTATCCTGACTTGAAAGAAAGCATGCACTTTATTTTTTGTAGCAATAATAAATATACATACAAGATAGAATTAAATAGAAATGAAGGAAAATAAATATATTTGAACATAGAACTATTAAAATTAATTTTAATTTTTGAAGAGAAAGGAATCACATTTCAAGAATATTTAAATGGTTTGTTATAAAGTCTTATTACATGATCTGCTAGTCATTAAGTTTATCTTATTGTTAATTATTTGGGAGATTTAAAGTAGAGCCAATGTATAGGAATAGCTAAATTTAATTTAAAGTTGTTTGAGCCAGGATTTGTCTTCATGTATCTAAAATATGAATTTACTAAAACATAAATTCTAAAGTCATCATCAATGGGTGAAGAGTTCCTGAAATATTCTTATATGTTAATATATTGTTTATCACCCATTTGGAAAATCATAAACATAAATACAAGGACTTGTCTTTTATTATATTTCCTACTATCCTCCTAAAATCTTAACAATAAAACCAACAATTTAGACACCCTCTCCTGTTTTTGATTCTCTTTATTTTTCTTTCATATTAAAACTACTTGTTCTCTGCCATTTTCATTGTCTCTTTGTCCTCATTCTACACTTAAAATAGTAATGTCATGGCCAGTTTTTTTCTTTAAATTTGTACTCTTTTTGGAAGCTCAAAGTTCCTTCAGTTCTTTCACTGTATCTAATAAGCTTATGACTCCCAAATATGCATTTCCAGTCCTTCCTATTTTCTGAACATTAGATCCATATTTTCGCTTGACACTTTGTCATTTCTTGCAGGCACCTCAAGCTCAGCATGTTCCCAAGCAGGCACATTGCTTTTCTCATTTCCTGTCCAACATGACCCATCAAAAATTCTGCTCATCCCTGTATGTTTTTGCCCTACCAAAGATAACATTATATATTCAGGAATACAGCCATATGAGTTGATAGTCTAAAGTTCTACTAGATATCATTTTTTTGCTTACCTTTAAAGAATATTTGTTTTTCTTGTTATGACATTTCCAAATGTCTCTAGTTTGTCTTTCCTGTGTATATGATTTGAATTGTTCAACTTTGCCTCTGATATCGTATCTATAAACCTCTTCTTCATCTCTCCCTATAGGTTCAGATCTAAGGCACTTGAGTTTCTACAAAATATAAGATTCTATAAAATTATATAGAGACTTTTATCAATTTTAACTCCTATCTATTTAGGAATACATATATTAAGTATATGGTTGCATTGAAGAAGTTGTAGTAAATTGTAGGTAAGCACACACAAGGTCAGGCCAGATTGAAGAGTTGGGGAAAAGATTCCACTTCTGGATAGTATAAATGCAAAACCGTATGGCAAAGAGGTGTTTGTACATGAATGGGAAGAATTTCTGGTAATTAATTTACCGTATTACAGATACCCCATAACTGGGTTTAATTGTGAAATGATTTATTCCCAACTGAAACCTTTGGTTGCTAGACCAGTGTACACTGTCCATAAGACAAAAATAAACATACGTTGGCAGCTGGTTTACAGCATATACCACATTCAACAGGATACTATTGAAGAATTGCAGGATGTTGATTCCCAACTGGCACTTTAGCTGATCCTTTAACAAAACATTTTAGTGTTCTATGAAGCCACCACAATTAATTCTGTAGGTATGACTGTATT
>NW_011888792.1:5479820-5483796 GCF_000151845.1 Pteropus vampyrus | reverse complement strand
ATTTACTTATACTTTTTATTACAAAAATATTAGAAAGAATATCAAGGCAGTGATTCTTCTGAATTTAAGAGAATTAGAATTAACATGCCTAAATGCTTAACTTTCTGCTTTTTAGTTAATTACTAAAAGCAAACGATGATATGTTCAAATGCAAAAATAATGCAAGCTGAATAGTAGTTTTGAGTCACTTTAATTAGACAAAAATACACAGATTGGAGCTTTGGTTTGCAAATAATCTAATATGCTGGAAGATATTTCAAGATAAGAAACAGCAATCTTTCTTAAGCTACAGGAGGCTCACACTCTTAAAAGACTATATTCCCAGTCTCCAAAGACTCAGCACAGTCCTGGTTTGTCTTCACTATCCTGACTTGAAAGAAAGCATGACTTTATTTTTTGTAGCAATAATAAATATACATACAAGATAGAATTAAATAGAAATAAAGGAAAATAAATATATTTGAACATAGAACTATTAAAATTAATTTTAATTTTTGAAGAGAAAGGAATCACATTTCAAGAATATTTAAATGGTTTGTTATAAAGTCTTATTACATGATCTGCTAGTCATTAAGTTTATCTTACTGTTAATTATTTGGGAGATTTAAAGTAGAGCCAATGTATAGGAATAGCTAAATTTAATTTAAAGTTGTTTGAGCCAGGATTTGTCTTCATGTATCTAAAATATGAATTTACTAAAACATAAATTCTAAAGTCATCATCAATGGGTGAAGAGTTCCTGAAATATTCTTATATGTTAATATATTGTTTATCACCCATTTGGAAAATCATAAACATAAATACAAGGACTTGTCTTTTATTATATTTCCTACTATCCTCCTAAAATCTTAACAATAAAACCAACAATTTAGACACCCTCTCCTGTTTTTGATTCTCTTTATTTTTCTTTCATATTAAAACTACTTGTTCTCTGCCATTTTCATTGTCTCTTTGTCCTCATTCTACACTTAAAATAGTAATGTCATGGCCAGTTTTTTTCTTTAAATTTGTACTCTTTTTGGAAGCTCAAAGTTCCTTCAATTCTTTCACTGTATCTAATAAGCTTATGACTCCCAAATATGCATTTCCAGTCCTTCCTATTTTCTGAACATTAGATCCATATTTTCGCTTGACACTTTGTCATTTCTTGCAGGCACCTCAAGCTCAGCATGTTCCCAAGCAGGCACATTGCTTTTCTCATTTCCTGTCCAACATGACCCATCAAAAATTCTGCTCATCCCTGTATGTTTTTGCCCTACCAAAGATAACATTATATATTCAGGAATACAGCCATATGAGTTGATAGTCTAAAGTTCTACTAGATATCATTTTTTTGCTTACCTTTAAAGAATATTTGTTTTTCTTGTTATGACATTTCCAAATGTCTCTAGTTTGTCTTTCCTGTGTATATGATTTGAATTGTTCAACTTTGCCTCTGATATCTTATCTATAAACTTCTTCTTCATCTCTCCCTATAGGTTCAGATCTAAGGCACTTGAGTTTCTACAAAATATAAGATTCTATAAAATTATATAGAGACTTTTATCAATTTTAACTCCTATCTATTTAGGAATACATATATTAAGTACATGGTTGCATTGAAGAAGTTGTAGTAAATTGTAGGTAAGCACACACAAGGTCAGGCCAGATTGAAGAGTTGGGGAAAAGATTCCACTTCTGGATAGTATAAATGCAAAACCGTATGGCAAAGAGGTGTTTGTACATGAATGGGAAGAATTTCTGGTAATTAATTTACCGTATTACAGATACCCCATAACTGGGTTTAATTGTGAAATGATTTATTCCCAACTGAAACCTTTGGTTGCTAGACCAGTGTACACTGTCCATAAGACAAAAATAAACATACGTTGGCAGCTGGTTTACAGCATATACCACATTCAACAGGATACTATTGAAGAATTGCAGGATGTTGATTCCCAACTGGCACTTTAGCTGATCCTTTAACAAAACATTTTAGTGTTCTATGAAGCCACCACAATTAATTCTGTAGGTATGACTGTATTTTTCTATTTCCTTCACCATAAATGCAGTTTGTGGTCAGAGTTAATATTTTGGGGGAAGCCAGAAAATACAAACAAAAAATGTTTAAGTCTCTGAATGAGAGTCAAGCAGAAGCTTTTTGAAAAGATAAAGGCTTCCTCATCTAGAATATGCATCTATTCCCATAGGACAAATCACGGCTTTCTCCATGATGAACGGAGTCAAATGTAATCAACCTTTCATCAGAGACTAGCTGGGCATTGGCCTCTATGGTTACCCATTAATACCCAGCAATAGCAGTAGGTGGCCAGATTAGCCTTAATTAAAGGAAATGCATGTTATTGATCCAATGCAGTTTCCATTCCTACTACCACAGAGAGCTTATAAATAAGCCCATCGAACAAACAGCAGGATGGCTGGAGAATGAGACTGATTAAAATCCACTGGAAAAAATATTTTTTCCATCAGATTATTGAATGTCTGCTACTCTTGAACTGCCCTTTGGTGGGCCTTCACATGGCCTACAAATATCTAACAGTTTTTGACCATTCTGAAAGGTCCATATAAATAGTTCTATAGTTTACCTTTCAGCAATTTTCCACTTTTATTCTTTCTGAATCCTGACCAGTCAACAACTTCCTTAGCCCCTGTCCATTAATTAGTGTAAATTAATTCCTCAGACTAACTTTCCTTCCACAGGAAGTGGGAAACTAAATGTAAGGACCCCCAAAGTCTGTACTTTATGGCTCCTGTCTTTCATATCCATTCCTGAACTATACTGTAATATAGGAGTGATCCATTTCAGACTTATGCCAGCATACCATGCAGACCCAACTATAAACCACACCTGTGTTTTTCCTTCCTATACTAACTGGTCAAAGGGAATTCTTCATGAAGTCATTAGTGTTAGTTGGAGAGTGAGCAAAAAGGCAGTAGGAGAAGACATAATCGGTGTCAAAGCCGTTTGTATTTTATATTTACTTTTGCCTCTGTACCTGCTTTGGCACCATCTCAGATATACAATTTCCATTTACAATGGAATGTTGTTGTGCAGGTCTGATTTTGGTTCACTGAATCAATTTATAATGAGTAATTCTGGTCACATGGTATACCACAGTCAGACATTCAGCAACTACCATGGTCTAGTAGCAATCCAAAGGCTGCTTTTCAAATAGTTGTTAGTAAAGAAAGCTATAGTCTTAATATAAAATGGGTTTGCATTGTGATTATCCAACTGAAGTTTTCCAGTTGTCTCCCAGATCATTCCTATCTGCCATAGGCACTTTTGGTATTTTCTAGTCTCAAGATCATAAAGCTTGTAGTAGTTTTGTATTATGTTAACATAGCTAAACTGAATCTATGTTTTCTACAAGCACTTTTGTTGTATGATTTTTGGTTATATTTGGTCCCAAGAGAAATTTTTAATGAGATTTGGAATAAAGTTAAGCAGCAACTGTTACGCTGTGAATATTGATTTAGTGTGCCAGACACCACTGCAGCTTATGAACATTGGCACTAATCTGCTGGTTCACACTGTTGGTGTAGGGCAGCAGCCAAGCCCATTACGTGTGTGTGTGTGCATGTGTGTGAGCGTGTGTATGTATACTGAATGTATACTTCAGTTTCTCCAAACCCTTGGCCTATGTGTATGCAGTTTTTTGGCAAAGAGTGTTATCTTTTATAGGTCACTTACATTTTCAAGGTTGGCAGCAATAAGAAACAGTCGAGTCATTTGTCTTCTAATGGATTTGTTCTAATGGATCCCTATTTATTGTCACCTCACCTGCTTCAAGATCATATTTTTTTCCCCTAAACTATCTATCCTGCAGACCTACAGTCATCCCTCTCCTCTGTAACACTCATATCCAAATACAGTGGAGTATGACTTTTAAATAATTCCCAAAAATGTTCACCTATATTCTCCTCCATTGTCATGATTCCTATTCAAGCTACATCACTGGAGTCAGTCCTGAAG
>NW_011888792.1:5473059-5479770 GCF_000151845.1 Pteropus vampyrus | reverse complement strand
TGTATTTTATATTTACTTTTGCCTCTGTACCTGCTTTGGCACCATCTCAGATATACAATTTCCATTTACAATGGAATGTTGTTGTGCAGGTCTGATTTTGGTTCACTGAATCAATTTATAATGGGTAATTCTGGTCACATGGTATACCACAGTCAGACATTCAGCAACTACCATGGTCTAGTAGCAATCCAAAGGCTGCTTTTCAAATAGTTGTTAGTAAAGAAAGCTATAGTCTTAATATAAAATGGGTTTGCGTTGTGATTATCCAACTGAAGTTTTCCAGTTGTCTCCCAGATCATTCCTATCTGCCATAGGCACTTTTGGTATTTTCTAGTCTCAAGATCATAAAGCTTGTAGTAGTTTTGTATTATGTTAACATAGCTAAACTGAATCTATGTTTTCTACAAGCACTTTTGTTGTATGATTTTTGGTTATATTTGGTCCCAAGAGAAATTTTTAATGAGATTTGGAATAAAGTTAAGCAGCAACTGTTACGCTGTGAATATTGATTTAGTGTGCCAGACACCACTGCAGCTTATGAACATTGGCACTAATCTGCTGGTTCACACTGTTGGTGTAGGGCAGCAGCCAAGCCCATTACGTGTGTGTGTGTGCATGTGTGTGAGCGTGTGTATGTATACTGAATGTATACTTCAGTTTCTCCAAACCCTTGGCCTATGTGTATGCAGTTTTTTGGCAAAGAGTGTTATCTTTTATAGGTCACTTACATTTTCAAGGTTGGCAGCAATAAGAAACAGTCGAGTCATTTGTCTTCTAATGGATTTGTTCTAATGGATCCCTATTTATTGTCACCTCACCTGCTTCAAGATCATATTTTTTTCCCCTAAACTATCTATCCTGCAGACCTACAGTCATCCCTCTCCTCTGTAACACTCATATCCAAATACAGTGGAGTATGACTTTTAAATAATTCCCAAAAATGTTCACCTATATTCTCCTCCATTGTCATGATTCCTATTCAAGCTACATCACTGGAGTCAGTCCTGAAGTCTTAATGTCTTAGGCACATTTTTATCATTTATACTCTAATTCTTTTGGAGACCTATGTACTCAGTGGATTGTATAATCCCAGATAACTTGGTGCTTTAATATCATCAACAGGATTTTTGTGAATAGATTGAAAATACACACACTTTCACTGATTTGATTTTCTCAAGTCATTGCCAACTGTTTTTATTTTTGTTTTGATAATATTTTTATATAAATAATCTCAGGATAATTATAATTTTACTATTGAATAATAATGTGTTAGCTGAAATTAAAATTTAAAGAGAAACTCCTGTGTTAACTTCAATTGTTCATTTTAAACTTTTGAAACATTTGAATTCAGAAGTTAGTTTCGAGAAAAGAGTGAAATTTTATAGGTATAATTTTGGTTATATACTGCAGTACATTTTCGCTATTTACATTTCTTATATTTTTAATGAATTGTGAAAACATGAGTAGCTACAGACACTTCAGTGTTTTATACATCTCTTTGTGGCCTCACAATATAATCTAAATAGTTGTCAACAGCTTGTGGAAGAGTATTAAAGCCCAGGTAGATGATAACATTAATAGAGAACTATAAAATTTACCAGGTCAATTTAACATTATACTAAAATATAAATAAAACATAACTGACAGTTTCTTTTAAAAAACCTGTAAGCTTAAATAAACATGCTTTCATTAAAATTTGAAGAAATAGAGTCCAGGTAGTTTTGAGAGTGCTCTATGGAACTGAGTTAAATTTTCTTTTTACTAATTTCTTTTATTTTAACTGAGATTTCCTTCCCACTCCAGAATAGTAGGGTTCTTGAACCCCATTCTTTCACATTGGTTGTATCTAAATTTCCAAAAGATACTGTTGCCAATTCCTGGAATTACGGTGCTATGTTCTCCTGACACGGAGTATTGTTCTATACAATATTAACATTTTTCTTGAATTCCACTGAAACAAAAACATAATAAAAACTTAACGCATATAGTGCATTAATTTGGTAGAATTTATAAAAGATTTGGAGTTTAGAGGGCAAATTTCACCATAGCAACTATATAGAAAAAGAATCAAACTCCTTTTTTGGTGTTTGGCTCTAGGCATTTTTTTAACCTCACCTTACTTTTCAACCTTTTGGCTCCACATCTAGACAGGCTGATAAGATAGTGTGCTCAGAACTTTGGCAACAGTGGGAAATGTAAATATTACAAATTACCAACTAACTTGAGGACTTTTCCCCAGTCCTACCCTGGAGCCACTGTTAAAGATCAGTCCACTCTCTCTGCTTTGCCCAAGCCAGTTCAGACCAGCTTGTTTCATACATACTCTTTCTTGGTTATGTCATATTGTCTTTTTTTCCCCTTGCTTCCAATCCTAGCCTCATGCCGTATTGCTACTCTTCTCTTTCCTTCTTGTCATCATAAACTCCTGTTCAATTCTCATGTATAAAATGTTATAGACTTGCTACTTGACTTCCTCAAGGGCCTTACTTTTCCCCACAAGACAATTATAAATGTATTTACTAAATAAAATCTATTTCTTTGTGAGAGGGAGTCATGGTGACATTTCTCACTTCTATGGTTGTGTATGTGTATATTTGTCCTGCTGCACAAATCCTGACAAACATTAGAAAGTGCTACTTTATTTGGGTTTCTCTGTCAGCACCCCCATTTGTCTTTCCCTTCTGGCTGAACAAACATTTTTAGAGGTATAAGATATTTTAATGAAACTTTGGGCTTCCTGTCAAATTAACAAGTAGTTCACATCTGTACTGTGATATTAATTTGTTTTACTTTTTGCTTCAACCTAGTACATGCTTTTAACAGACTCACACTTTTTTTAATTATTTTTTTTAATTAAGTATATTGGGGTAATATTGGTTATTTCAATTATGTAATTTTCAGATGTACATTATAATTTAACATCTGTATATTCTATTGTGTGTTTACCACTAACAGTCCAGTTTCCTTCAGCTACCAAATATTTGATCCCCTTTACCCACTTCACCCTCCCTCTACCCCCTATATTTGTCCCACTTTACTCTACCTACCTCCCCTCTCCTCCTCACCCCCTACCCTCTGGTAACCACTAGTCTATAGTCCATGTCCATGAGTCTCTGTTTGTTTGTCCTGTTCCTTTGTCGCTTTTAGGTTTATGTCCTACATATAAGTGATATCATGTGATTTTCAACTTTTTCTGTCTGGCTTATTTCGCTTAGCATAATTATCTTGAGTTCATTTCATGTTGTCACAAATAGCTGTATTTCATCTCTTCTTATGGCTGAGTAAAATTCCATTGTATATATGTGCCACAGCTTCTTTAGCCAGTCATCTATTGTAGGACACTTCGGTTGCTTCCATGTCCTAGCCACTGTGAATAATGCTGCTATGAACATCGTTGTGCAAATATCTTTATGGATACGATTTTTTAAGTCTTTGGGGTAAATACCTAGTAGAGGGATTGCTGGATCATATGGTAGATCAATTCTTAGTTTTTTGAGGAACCTCCATACTATTTCCATAGTGATTGTACAAATTTGCAGTCCCACCAGTAGTGTATGAGGGTTCCTTTTTCTCTGCATCCTCTCCAGCATTTGTTATTACTTGTCCTGTTGATTATAGCTATTCTAACAGGTGTGAGATGGTATCTCATTGTGGCTTTGATTTGCATTTCTCTAATAGCTAGTGACATTGACTTTTCATATGTTTGTTGGCCATTTGTGTGTCCTTTAGGGAGAAGTGTCTGTTTAAGTCTTTGGGGTAAATACCCTCTGCCCATTTTGTGATTGGATTGTTTTTTTGTTGTTATTAAGTCACATGAGTTCTTTGTATATTTTGGATATTAGGCCCTTATTGGAGGCATTGCTTGCAAATATATTTTCCCATTGTGATAGTTGTCTCTTTACTCTGTTGACAGTTTCTTTTGCTGAGCAGAAGCTTTTTAATTTGATGTAGTCCCATTCATTTATTTTTGCTTTTACTTCCCTTGCCTTTGAGGTCAAATTTATAAAATCGTCTTTAAGTCCAAGGTCCTTGAGTTTTGTTCTTATGCTTTAATAGATTCATGCTTTTGTATTTAACATTTACTATTTTTTTTCATAGTGTAAGTCTGCTAGCAATATATTATCTCAAGTTTATCTGAAATATTTATATTTCCCCTTTATTTTTGAAGCATATTATTTTCTCTTTGTAGATCTCTAGCTTGGGAATTTTTTGTTTTAATTTTTTGCAAAATTATCATTTTTTTCTTTTGTTTCCACTATTTCTTTTGAGAAGTCAAATGGAATAGTTATTGTTATAATGAAACTTTTTTTACCTCGTCTGGCTGCATTATGATATTCTTTTCATCATTTGTTTTCAGGATTTTGACAATATGTAACTAAGTATGGTTTCCATTGTATTTATCCTATTTTGAGTCATAGAGTTTTCTTGTTGTCATTACTTTTCTTGTTTTCTTCTGAGACTCCAGCTGTTTATTTGGTGGATTGTTTAATATTGCCCATACTATTTTTCATATTTTGTTTGTTTTTAGTCTTTATTTCACCCTCTGTGCATTGGTATGAATACTTTCTATAGACTCTTCTTAGAGGATATTGACCCTTCCTTTTCTTTTATCTAGCCTGGTACTGAGTACATGCATTGAAATCTTTATTTCAGACATTGATTTTTTATGAGACATATTTTTTGTTGAAATGCAACATATTTTGATTTAATTTTTATCTTTTTTTCCTAGGTCCTTTAATAATTACTTAAAAACTCTTCTCTGATATTACCAACAGTTGGATGTCATATAAGAGAAATAATGTGGTATTTGCCTTTCTCTGACTTATTTCACTTAGCATAACTTCCTTGAGGTCCATCTATGTTGTCAAGAATTACAAGATTTCATTCTTTTTTATGGCAGAATAATTTTCCATTGTATATGTACATACCACAATTTCTTTATCTATGGATGGCCACTTAGGTTCTTGGCTGTTGTATATAATACTGCAATGAATATGGGTTGTCTATATCTTTTCAAAATAGTGTTTTTATTTTTATTTTTGAATAAATACCCAGAAATGGAATTGCTGAATAATATGGTTGTTCCATTTTTAATTTTTTGAGGAACTTCCATACTGGTTTTCATGGTGGTTGCACCAATTTACATTCTCACCAATAATGAACAAGGGTTCTCTTTTCTCTCTTTTCTCCACATCCTTGCCAACACTTGTTATTTTTGTCTTTTTAGTAATAGCCATTGTAACAGATGTGAGGTGATATTCCGTTGGCATTGTAATTTGCATTCCCCTGGTAATTAATGATGTTGAACATCTTTTCATCTGCCTGTTGGTCATCTATATATCTTCTTTGGAAAAACGTTTATTCAGCTCTTCTACCCATTTTTTAATCAGTTTTTTTTTTTTTTTTTGGTGCTGAGTTGTATGAGTCCTTTATATATTTTAGATATCATAGCCATATCAGATATATGACTTGCAATTATTTTCCCCCATTCATTTGGTTGCTTTTTCATTTTGTTGATGGTTCCCTTTGTTATACCTAAGCATTTTAGTTTGATGTAGTCTGACTTGTTTATTTTGCTTTTATTGCTTTTGCTTTTGGTGTCAGATTCAAAAAATTATTATGAAGACCTGTGTCAAGGAGCTTACCATCTACATTTTCTTCTATGAGTTTTATGTTTTCAGGTCTTATGTTCAAGTCTTTATTTTGAGTTGATTTTTCTGTATGGTATAAGATAGTGGTCCAGGTTCATTCTTTCACATGTGGCTGTCCAATTTTTCCAATACCATTTATTGAAGAGAATGTCTTTTCTCCATTGTATATTCTTGGCTCCTTTGTCATAAATTAAATGAAAATGTATATATTGGTTTATTTATGGGTTCCATTCTGTTCCATTGATCTACTTGTTTGTTTTTATGCCAATACCTTGCTGTTTTAAATAATATAGTTTTGTAATAAAGTTTAAAATCAGGGAGCATTATGTCTCTAGCTTTTTTCTCCTTTCTCAAGATTGGTTTGACTGTGCAGGGTCTTTTGTGGTTCCATACAAATTTTAGGATTTTTTATTCTATTTATGTGAAAAATGCCACAGAAATTTCAATAAGAATTTCATTGAATTTGAATATTGCTTTGAGTAGTATGGGCATTTTAAGAATATTTATTCTTCCAATCCATGAGCATGGAATTTCTTTTATTTGTGTTATGTTCAGTTTTTTCATTAATGTCTTGTACTTTTCAATATACAGATCTTTCTCTTTTTGATTAAATTTATTCCTATTTTATTCTTCTTGATGCAATAGTAAATGAGATTGTTCTCTTAATATTTCTTTATGTTAATTTGTTATTGGTATAAGGAAATGCAGTAGATTTTTGTGTATTGATACTGTATCCTGCAAGTTTACTGAATTTGTTTATTAGTTCCAAAAGATTTTTGATGGAGCCTTTGGAGTTTTCTATATATAGTATCCTGTTGTCTACAAATAGTGACATTGTTACTTCTTCCTTTCCAATTTATATGTCCTTCCTTCCTTCCTCTTTATATATTTCCTTCCTTCCTTCCTTCCTTCCTTCCTTCCTTCCTTCCTCTTTTTCTCTCTCTTTATATTTTTTCCTCCTCCTCTTCTTCCTTCTCCTCCTTTTCCTCTTCCTACTCTTCCTCTTCCTCTGACAATTGCTCCTCTAGACAGTTGCCCTGTCTAGAATTTTTAATACTAT
>NW_011888792.1:5459347-5473009 GCF_000151845.1 Pteropus vampyrus | reverse complement strand
TATAGTTTTGTAATAAAGTTTAAAATCAGGGAGCATTATGTCTCTAGCTTTTTTCTCCTTTCTCAAGATTGGTTTGACTGTGCAGGGTCTTTTGTGGTTCCATACAAATTTTAGGATTTTTTATTCTATTTATGTGAAAAATGCCACAGAAATTTCAATAAGAATTTCATTGAATTTGAATATTGCTTTGAGTAGTATGGGCATTTTAAGAATATTTATTCTTCCAATCCATGAGCATGGAATTTCTTTTATTTGTGTTATGTTCAGTTTTTTCATTAATGTCTTGTACTTTTCAATATACAGATCTTTCTCTTTTTGATTAAATTTATTCCTATTTTATTCTTCTTGATGCAATAGTAAATGAGATTGTTCTCTTAATATTTCTTTATGTTAATTTGTTATTGGTATAAGGAAATGCAGTAGATTTTTGTGTATTGATACTGTATCCTGCAAGTTTACTGAATTTGTTTATTAGTTCCAAAAGATTTTTGATGGAGCCTTTGGAGTTTTCTATATATAGTATCCTGTTGTCTACAAATAGTGACATTGTTACTTCTTCCTTTCCAATTTATATGTCCTTCCTTCCTTCCTCTTTATATATTTCCTTCCTTCCTTCCTTCCTTCCTTCCTTCCTTCCTTCCTCTTTTTCTCTCTCTTTATATTTTTTCCTCCTCCTCTTCTTCCTTCTCCTCCTTTTCCTCTTCCTACTCTTCCTCTTCCTCTGACAATTGCTCCTCTAGACAGTTGCCCTGTCTAGAATTTTTAATACTATGTTAGATTAAAGTGGCAATAATGTGCATCCTTATCTTGTTCCTTATCCTAGAGGAAAAGTTTTCAGCTTTTCACCATTGAGTATGATATTAGCTGTAGACTTGTTGTATATGGCCTTTATTATGCTGATGTGTGTTCACTCAATATCCACTCTGTTGAGAGTTTTTATAAAAGGATGTGGAATTTTGTTAAATGCTTTTTCTGTATGTATTGAGATAATCATATAATTTTTTTCTCATTTTGTTAACGTGGTGTCTCACATTAACTGATTTGCAGGTGTTGAATTATTCCTACATCCCTAGAATAAATCTCACTTGGTCACAGCGTATGATCTTTTTATGTATTGTTAAATTCAGTTAGCTAATATTTTGCTGAGTATTTTTGCATCTATGTTTAACAGGGATATTGTCCTGTAATTTTCTTGTTTTGTGGCATTTTTGTCTGGTTTTGGTATCTGGATAATCGGGGAAATGCTAGCCTCATAAAATGTGTTTAGAATAGTTTCCCCCTTTTCTAGTTTTTGAAACAGTTTGAGAAGAATTGGAATTAATTCTTTGAATGTTTAGTAGAATTCACCAGTGAATCTATTTGGTCCAGGACTTTTGTTTGTTGGGAGGTTTCTGATACCAATTCAATGTCCTTGCTAGTAATCAGTCTATTCATATTTTCTATTTAATAATGATTCAGTTTTCATAGGTTGTATGTTTCTAGGAATTTATCCATTACTTATAGGTTGTCCAATTTATTGGTATAAAATTGTTAACAGTAGTTTCTTATGGTGCTTTTTATTTTTGTGGCATCAGTTGTAATGTGCTCTCTTTTACTTCTGATTTTATATTTTTGATTTTTCTCTTGTTCTTGGTGAGTCTAACTAAAGGTTTCTCAACTGTGTATCTTTTTAATGAACTAGCTCTTAGTTTCATTAATCTCTTTTATTATCTTTTAGTCTCTATTTTATATATTTTTGCTTTAATATTACTTTTCCTTCTACTGTCTCTGGACTTTTTTTTTCTAGTTCCTTTATGTGTATAGTTATGCTGTTTATTTGAGAGTTTTCTCGTTTCTTGAGGTGGGCATTTATCACCATGAACTTATAAAAAAGAAATATCTAAACACACACACACACACACACACACACACACACACACACACACACACACACGAAGAATGCTGTGAGATGATAAAGGCAGTGATAAGGATAATGCTTCTACAAGTAAAGGAATGCCAAAGAGTGCCAGAAAGGGATAAGGTAGGAATAAGCACGTATTAGATTCTTCCTCACAGCTTCAGAAGGACTCAACCATGCCAATACCTTGTTCTAGCAATTCTAGCCTCCAAAATTGTGAGACGATACATTTCTGTTGTTTAAGCCACTCCATTTTCAATGCTTTGTTATGCCAGCCCTAGCAGGCTAATACAGGGGGCAAGAAAACAGACAATGAACACCACACCAGAAGTTATGTGTTAACATGCATCTGGGCACAGAAGATATTGCAATTTCCACCCACATCGGAATTCAAAAACCTCCATTATTACACAATTATTTTACAAGTTGAATTAATTTTTTAAATGACAGTATTTCCAAATGTGTATATTAAGTACACTTGAAATCTATATGATTTTGTTAATCAATGTCACCCCAATAAATTTAATTTAAAAAATTAGTACAGCTTAAACACAAATGCAGGGGCAATGAGTCATCAAGCTTCCCCCTACAAATCTGCCACCCTATCACTCCTGAAGGAGAATTGAGGCACAGGCACAATTCATAACCTGAGACAGCGGTGTGAAAATAACTGGGTTTCTCACCAGGGGACCATGTATGCCCTTCTTCAACTTCAGTACTCCTTCTAAAACTTACCACCACCACCACATTTCTTTGAGTTCTTTTGCTCATTCCCATTATTCTCATTATTCCAATTGTATAAAGTGACTCTCTATATCACTTTAACCTCTGTATCACTTTAACCATAGCAATGATAATATTCTAACTTCATGATAAGTTAGAATTGATTGAATACTTTCTATAGATCACATACTCTTCTGAATGCTATTAATATTTGTTCATTCTAATTATTCTAAATCAACACTATGAGGTAGAATCCAGTAAAAGGTGGTCCCGGAGCCATTAGAACTCAGATGACTTGACTCAAGAACTATAAACCAATACTAGACCAGTGGTTTATAATGCTATAAACAAATGTAATTCTTCAATGTTGTAAATATGCATATGTTTTCATTTATATATAATTTTTTGGCATATACTATAGTTTGTGTTGGTCTTTGTCTATAAATTTACAATTCCCTTCAAATTTTGTGTATCTTATTACAATAGTGAATACTGAACAATGCATGGTACCGCATTTTAATTCAATAAATATTGTCAACAGAATTTTGTGTTTCAAATATTGAACAAAGATTTGTGATGGTTCTGTCTGTTTTGATTATAAATATTTTCAATGTTTAAAGAAAGGCATATTGAAGAATAACAACTCTCTCATGAATGCTATTATTAGTAAACATAAATGGATTATAAATTATTCCTCTGTGTAAATCAGCAAAAGGTATATAAAAAATACAATGGTTGGAACTCAGAGTACCGAAAGTAATTGACTCGATAATTGCAAATAACAAGACTACATAATATAGCTTTGATAATGACATTTTAGTTCTGTAATCGCTTGTGAATTAGTCAATAAAAGTAGCAACAGAAATTAAGTTTATATTATCACTTTAATTTACTATTTTTCAGCTATGTGACTTTGGCAAGTTATAACCTCTTGGGAGTTTATTGTACCTTTAATACTATAAGAAATTTAATTAGGTGATGAGTAAAATAATTTTAACTCTAAAATCTAAGATTATATAATATTTAATTATATAATCTAGCATAGGTAGCCTTCTAGTTTTACTCGTTATTTATTTTCAAATCTTAACTTCCTATTAATTTGTTACTTATATGAATAGCAAAATAATGTGAACATTTATTTTTAAAATCATCTTAATTCTCATATCTATCTGTAAATGTAAATAGATAACTGTAAATGTATATAAATAAGAGAAATAAAATCAATTTTGCATATAAATCTCAAAACACTAATATGTGTATTATTGTTTTCCATAGATTGCCAAAATTAAGAATACTACTTTGTCTGATAATTGATTTTTAAAAATAGCCAATGAGGGGACATTTTCAAATCCCCCAAAGACTAGAACTGATTGATAAGATTATACAGACTAAAAATAACTTATTTTTTATCATGTATATATTCCTCAAAAATGTGTTGACATATCCACTGAAAATTATTTCGGTATCATGTTTAACTCTTTTACTATATTTAGCATACAATATTATTTGTTTCAGGTGCACAACATAGTGATTAGACATTTATGGATCTTACAATGTGTTCACTGCATTAAGTCTAGTAACCATCTGTCACCATGCAAAGTTATCACACTATTATTGACTATATTCCTCTTCACCTTTTACACTCATCCCTCCACCCATTTCTTCTCTGGCAACCATCAATTTTTCCTTTGTTCCTATGAGTCTGTTTTTGTTTTGTTTTATTTATTTGTTTATTTTGATTTTTTAAATTCTACATAGATGTGAAATCATGCAGTATTTGCCTTTCTCTATCTTGTTTCATTTAGTATAATACTTCCAACTCCATTCATGTTGTCGCAAATGGCAAAGTTTCATTCTTTTTTCTTGCCGAGTAATATTACATTGTGTGTGTGTAATCAAATCTTCTTTATCCATTTATTTATCCATTTATTTATTAATTTAATTAAACCATCTATTGATGGCCACCTAGATTGCTTCCAAATCTTGGTTATTGTAAATAATGATGCAATGAACATAGCTTTGTGCATTGTTGTTGAGACTGCAAATTGGTGCATCTACTATGGAAAACAGTGCTGAGATTCCTTATAAAATTACAAATAGAACTACTACATGACCTAGCAACTCCATTCCTGCTTATTTGTCAAAAAAACCTGAAAACACTAATTCAAAAAGAGATATGTTTTAACTCCTTTTAATGTTTTTAGGAATTTAATTTTTTTTTTTATTTTTCCAATTTAGCATTTGATTTTGACCAGTTTTTTGTTTAGTAAAAGATATTTTTAAAAAATTCAAGTCATTTTTCTAAAGAATGAAGTATAGATAATTTAAATTTTGAACTCTTAAGTATAATATATAATACTTTTTTCCCCCTTTATGCGTTGGTATAGTTTTGGTTTATTAGGTAGTATGGGATTTATGCATATTGGTTTTCTGAAAATTATAGATATCACCATAGATTTTTTTTAGTTGTGAAAATATTCTTCAAGTAAATGCATTATTGTGAATATGCAGTATTGAAGTGTTAGCGTCTATTAAAGAAATAAGGAATGAAACCTAACTTTGAGAGGGGAATGCACAATGCAATATATATATGCCTTACTGTTGAATTGTACACCTGAAACTTAGATTTCATTCACCAATATCTCAGAGGAGGGGGAGGAGGAGGGGAAGGGAGAGTGGGAGGGGGAGGGGGAGGGAAAGAAGGAGAGGAAGGAGGAGACATTAAAAGTTCATACACAATATAGAATATACAGAATAAAAAATTTACTACAAAAATCAGAATACCCTTTCAGTATGACATTTGTTAAAAACATTCACTTGCCTTTACTTATAGTTCTGACACATTATATACATTTGTATTCATAGACTCAGTGTATGAGTATTTTATGCTTATTTAGCACTTATAAGATTCAGCTTCTTACTCATATCAAGAGTAAAAAATGTGTTATTTTACTCTTTTTTTTTAATTTCTCATGATAAGGTTTTTTATTGATGACACTGCAACCTCTCAACTATTTTAAAATACTATTTTATAATATCAGTATCTAAAGTTTTACTAATGTACATACACAGGTATTTGTTTCTTTTTATTCTATTTGTAATTATTGAGTTCTGGAACCAAGCTTAGTTGTCTTTCAAGAATTCTGAAAATATTGTAGGCATTTTCTCTTCAAATATCACTTTTCTATCATAATATCTATTATCTTGTTCTGAACCTCTGGTTAGAAATGTAGGCAACATTCTTAATTTTTTTCCCATGTTTCTTAATTTGTCTTTTAGGCTACTAATCTGCCTGTCCTTGAACTCAATATGTATAAGTTCTTTGGCGTTTGCTTAAGATTTACTAATTCTTTCTTCAGTTGAAACCATAAATTATCATTTAATAAACAAATTCAGTATTTTCCTTTCAGTTATTTTTTTTTATTTCCAGAAGTTTTTAAACTTATTTTTCATAATTTGAAAACTATCTTATTTCTTTAAATTCATTAAACATATATGTATTTTAAACTATTTTCTAATAGTTCCACTTATACTTTTTCTGGTGCTTCCAAAATGTGAATCTTCATGAGTCAAGTACTGTTGTCTATTATTTCTGTTAACGTCTTTTCAAGTGCCTTATTTCCTTATAACTTTGTGATTTTTGAAAGAAAACTTCATAATTTTATTGATGAGCACCATGTAAGACATGAGATAAATTATGATTTCCAAGAATGCTATTGCTTTAATTTTCTACACTAAATTATTTTTTACGTTATTTTTTTAAAAAAATTGGAATTATGTTAAAACAATGAGTTCAAGTTACAAACTCATTACCTGTTCTCACGGTAGATTTTTACTTTGCATCCATCCTCGAAGTCAAGAAAGGAAAATACTTTTCTGAGTGTTCTTATGTTTATTTGTTTATTATAAATAAGATGTATTCAAATCTGCTCTTTTTTAATGTGGATATCTCTGTGTGTGTGTGTGTGTGTGTGTGTGTGTGTGTGTGTGTGTGTATAGTATATCAAGAAATTTTTATTGTGGATATATATCATATATACATCTATACGTCATGAAATTTGATATTTTAACAATTTTTAAGTGTAAAATTAATTAATTTACAATATTGTGTAACCATGACTACTATTGTTAAAAGTTTTTTATGACCTCAAATAGAAACTAAATGCTGTAAACAATAACTCCTCCTTCTCACCTCCCTCAGCTCTTGGTAAAATCAAATCCACTTTCTGTCTCCATAAATTTGCTTATTACAGATATTTTATAAAAGTGGAATCATACAATATTTGTCTTTTTTTCTCTTGCTTATTACACTGGCATTAGGGTTCATTCATGTTGGAGCCTGGGAAGCTGTCTGGCCCACCCTACTCCAGTATAACTTCATCTTAACTATTTACATCTATAAATCTTATATTTCCAGATAAGTACATGTTGTTCTGAGGTACTGGGGGGTTAGAACTTTAATATATAAATTGGAGGGGGACACAATTTAAGTAATAACCATTCCGTAGTATTTCAAGTACTCTTTTCTTTACCTGTCTTTCAGTTCACCCATTGGTTTCCACATTTCCCAAAATGCATATGCTTGAGAATAAACAGGTTTAGGATCAGTGGGCCTAAATTTAATAACTGTTTTATTAGGTGTTAAAATTGCTCTTGGAGGTTATTAGTTTACTCTGTTTCATAAATAAATATCCTAAGAACAGAGGAGATTGAACGACCCTCCAGATCTCAAAGGACTGATATAGTAACTGTTCAGGGTTCCAAAACAAATGATCTGATTCCAAATTCCCTGTTTAAATCTTGTTTACGACCAATGTGTCCTAAATTTATCTGCCCCTGGAACTGTTTTTAAGGCATTTACATTAACCTTTTTTTTTCTTTCTCTCTATGCCTATTACAATGAAGATAATTTTTTTTAAAAAGCCACACTTTGCATTCCAAAAATTATTCTGTTATATTTGTACTGAGCTATATTCCATAAAACAAATGGTTTTTGTTCAAATGTGTTGGAGAATACACACAAATATTTCTCTCTTTTGTAGATTGGCAAAATACCATAAAATATTAAAGAGTCTGAAACATCTCACAGTGCAGAAACTATTTTACATCATTTAAACTAGTTTTCCTGAATTTATCTGACTAACATTTTTTTTTAGGCCACTCACAATAACATGAGGGGCATGCCTTGAGCATGTCTCTTGTAATACATTTCCCTAGTTATTATCAGCTACTTATAGAATAATTACAAAAACCACTGCACTAAAACCACTCTCATCTGCAACATAGAGCAGAGTAACAAATTCTGGTGAAAATATCATTAGTTTGTCATTTTGTTCAATTTAAACTATTATTGCAAACAATTATTGAAGACATGGCCCACGTATGTATGCATGAATGTAGTCATTTACTTTGTCCTAAAATTAATCTTTTTATTCTCAAAGAAAGTAAAATTACATGAATGTTAAATTTTAACTTACCAGTAGGGTAATTGGTATTGTCTGCTGTTCTCTGAGCCAGTTTTTAAAAGTGAATCTCACTGTGTTCCCATAAGGTAGACTATTTGAGATTGAACGTGGATTTTCTGGAGTGGTCAGGGACAATTTTGTCCTTTAAAGAAATACATAACATATTCATTCAATAGTCATAGATGTTATATCAAATATTACCTGTTTCTTGAAAGTCTTGAAGGTCTCTTATAGCTATGTAGTAAATGTTTGCGTCCTCTCAAAATTCCTATGTTGAAGCTCTAAGCCCAGTGGAGGTAATGCCTTTGTGGACAGAATTAGAGTTACACGAGTCATGAGGGCATACCCCTGGTTTGATGAGATTAGTCCTTTAAAGGAAGAGACATTAGAGAGCATGCTTTCCTCCCCACTACAAACATGCACAAAGAGGTCATGTGAGCCCACAGCAAGATGGCAGCTGCTGACAAGACAAGAGAAAAAGCCTCAGAATAAAAGCTACCTGCTCATACCTTGATCTTAGACTTCCTAGCCTCCAGAACTGTGGGAAATTTCTGTTGTTTAAACCATCCACCTATGGTGTTTTGTTATGTCATTCCATGAATACTGTGATAGCAGTTTATATTGAGCCTTTTATTTTTTACTTATAAAATAAATAACACAAAGTAGCAAAAACTAACATGTATATAAAAGCTATTCTCCTTGTTTACATTTACCACTTTTAAAATATTATTGTATGCTTTTAAAAGCAAGTGCATAATGTGAAATGTGTCATAAGGCCCACTTTCTACCTATTTTCTACATTAATTTTCTTATTAAGAATCACTGAAGCAAAGACATGGAAAGTTAGATTGACATTGATAGCTGCCTTTAATAAAAGTTATGGTGAAAAATCATCCTATCTTTGCTATTGTATGCCACAGCTTATTCATTGAGAAAGAGATGGATTAAAAATGAGGATGGAGAGACTGACTGGGTTTTGAGACAATAAATTTGTTATATGTAGAGACAATGATATGTGAGAAAAGTAAAGCTTGAATTCTAAGAGAATATTGGTTAGCTATATTATTTAGTATTATTTTAGTAAACAACTATAGAGGAAGAAGTATAGAATTATAGAAAATATGTTCAGAGTTTGTGTTGGGAGCTGAGTTCACTCAATGCTGTTTCTTGGTTCCTGACTCCCTTTTCTCCTTACGTGTTAATAACTCCTTTTTTTCTGCATCAAGAAGGTAAGAGTGAGAAGATCCAGACAGATGGACCCCAACCTCAATCTAGTGAAACTCTGAGGACTTTTCCACTTTCTAACTAAAATTAATCCAGTGAGACCTGAATTATAGTGCCTTTAACACAGAACTTAGTGTTTGCACCTGTTTATATTATGCGTAAACATATTTAAAAATGTCATTTATTAATATAGCTAGCTAGCTAGCTAGCTAGCTAGATAGATAGATGAATAGATAGATAACATCGACTACATGCCCTCTATTACAATGCAACACTTGTTTCTCTTATCAAGGAAAAATCATTCTGAATGTGCCTTTTCTCATTTTCTTGACTCACCAAATCCTATGATTGTCTTCTCCCAACCCCTGTATCTACAAGGCATCAATCCTGTCATCATTGCAGTGATGTTTATTCTCCTTTGTTCTGATTTTCCTCCTTAAGTTTTATTAGTATTATTCTCACTCCTTTTCATACATTCCAAGCAAAATCCCAAGTCTATATAAATTCAATTTAAGACTTTTACCCTTGACTCTCCTAGCTTAATGTTGCTAGAGAGAAGGAAAAATAATCTCTTGTTAATTGGGAATCTTGACTGCTAACTTCAGATGAATGGATCCTTGGGATATCCAGCAATCCCACTACACTCTACTGGTTCATTCACAAAACCTCCCCACTCTAACAGATGACTATTTTTTTTAGCTTTGTTCTTTCTATATATTTGATTTTACTGAGAAGTAACCATAAGGCAGTTTTTGTACGTCCCTACCACTTTGTGGGAACCTATCTATCCACACTTCTAATGATGACTGTCACCCCTTTCTGCTAGATAAAACAAACCTCCTCAGCCATACACTTCCAGATCTCATACACTGTTATCTGCTCAAGTGTATTGTTCCAGAAATTTTTCGTATAGCTGCCATCATCAGTTCTATCAGTTCTTTTTCTGCTCCTTTATTCAAAGATAATCTAATAACTCTCATTTCACACACACACACACACACACACACACACACACACACACACACACACACACACAAACAAAATCTATCTCCTAACCGTGCATTCTCCTCTAGGTAAATCCTAACAAATCTTCTCCCTATATACTAAATTTTCTATTTCACCAACTTCTGTCCATCTATTTTTTCTTGCATCCAATTCAGTCAGTAACTTTATTATTCCATTAAAACAGCCAGTGGCTAGGTTAACAATGACCTCCCACTGATAAATTCTATGGTTCATTTTGATCAAATCAACATTTGACCCTCCTTTGAATTTTTCCTTTATTTTCCTCCTTTCTCTTGAGTTTTTGTACATATATTCTGCTTGCTCTTCAACTACCAAAGCTTTAAATATTAAAGTGATCATGTTCTATTATATAGTTTGTTCATATTATCCATGGCTTCAAAATGACATTAGCCAATTAAAGATAGAGACCATGTATCTTTCACCATTTCATCCCCATGCCCTTGTACTGTGGAATGAGTAAATGATCCCTCTCAGGACCTCTTAGATGAATGTAAATAAAGTAGCCTTCAATAAAAGATGAGTTATTCTTCCCTCTAATTTGTACCTTGTAATCCAAAACAAATTGCCTGATATGAATAGCAAGTGACTCTTTTTATACTTCTCTATGTGAAAGAAATAATCTTAATGTAATTGATTATAATGGTATAATAATATTTATTACTCTAGGTTTCAATTTTCTAATAAATGATGTCATAGAGTGCAATTTTTAAACAAACAAAAAAAATGAAATGTAGCTCTTCTATTCAAGTTCATTCATTTCTACCTGAAGGGTCACCATTTTGAGAATCTTATCTTTGCACAGAGGACAAAAATACTATGCCGCCCATAAAATATGCAATCACTGAAAGTTAATCATGCTTGCTTATTGGTAGTATAGTGTTGGCACTTTGTTAAATGTAGTTCACTAAATAATAGATAGTACTTTGATCAGGACAGATATCCTTCTTGTTCTCAGGCATTCATTTTCCACATTCCATAAAATAAAATTATTCTATGACTCCAGTATTCACTAAGCAAAACAGTCATAAATATTATCAATATTATTTGACCTTCAACTGTCAGAATCAACTTACAATATTCCAAATGTTTTGCAATCTAGACAACTACTATATAATATATGGGGACATTAAATAAGACCATTTGAGAAAAGCACTTGAAAAAGGCTAAAGTGGAACTCAAATTAACACATTCTATTTCTTTATATTAGTAATACAAAAATATTTTTTTAGATATTCTAATATAAAGTGCTTTCATGCTGTACTTAATACATCCATATAGAAACATAACCTAATTATAAATTGCTTAGTATAGTGCACACAATGCTTCTATAAAATATATATGCCTGTTTCAATTTAAATAATAATTTCAGATTATCTGAAAATGGAGGAATATACTGCTTCTAAATTATTGTGGATAATCCGTCTATTGAGACATTTTTAATGATCTCGATACTTTTGAAAAACACTGGATAGGAATTTTATTAAATTTCCTTCAATTTGAGTTTGTCTAATATTTCCTCATGATTATATTGGAATTATAGATTTTGTAAGAAAAGCAAAACAGAGGTGAATTGCTGTTTTCAGAGGTGAATTACTGTTTTGATTGTTTCCAGCTATAAATACAGCTCATTACTGATGATGTTAACTTTAATCATTTGGTTATGGTAGTGACTGTCTAGTTATCTACAGTAAAGATGTTCCTTACAGGCAGAGAAAACAAAATAATTCAAAGGCCCCAGGATAGGTGTATGACATATATGTATAAGAAAATGCAAGGAGACCAGTGTGTCTGGAAAGGAGTGAAAAAAAAAAAAATTAAAGAGAAGTTTTAAAGAATAAGGAATTGAAGCTATTGCTCAAGTAGGAGTCTTATGAGAAATTTTAAGTTCTTTAACTTTTACTTTATGTATAATGTGGAAACATTACTGTTTTTCAAAGATAACTTTGGCTGCAGATGAAGTTTGGACTAGGGTGACTGGTAGTAGTGGTTCTGATAACTAATCAAATTCTCGATATATTTTGAAGATAAAATTAACAGTATTTTATGATGAATTTGACATGTAATATAAGAATAAGTGAAACAGACTTCAAGATTATTTTGGTCTAAGCAATAGGAAGAATGGAGACTTAGAAGACTATGGAGTGAGCAGGTATTATAGGTAGGTCAGGTATTTGGTTTTGGGTACACTAGCTGCCAATTAGATATGCAAGCAGAGATCTAGTGTACATAGTTGAATATGAGTTACAGAATTCAAGGCTGACGATAAAAATTAAAAATTATTACTATTTAGCTGGTTACAATAAGCATTACTAATATGGACCAATATTTCTAGTTCTCCTCTTCTCCCAAAACCTAAGGCATAAAAACACTGCTGCTGACTTCAAGTTAAATGTTCTCATAAGACCTCCATTCATGAACAAAATGTGAATAGAAAAGATTTGTGTTGCCTTTGGTTAGAAATATATTCAAAGGTCAAGAAATTATTTTTCAAGTTATCTTCCAACGTTCAAAAATACCTTAAAATCTTATTTTGAGATGGTGTCACTTCATAACGGTAAACCTCTGCCAGCCAAAGTTTCTGAGTATCTACTATAAGCAGAGCCATTCTATCAATCCACACTGCATGTGAGTAGATGAGAAAGAAAAATAGAGATTTGTTGTATTAGGTCAAATTTGAATTTGGGCTTAATACATCTGATTAACTAATACAGATGATATTTAAAACCATAGATTTAATTTTATTCAGATCACTTAGGGATTAAATGAAGATTAAATAGAAGAGTTGGAAAATCAATATATAACACTATATTATAGATTATGGACCTATACAATTTTCCTTTGTCTATTGTGGTTTTATAAAAGTCATGATTCCTTATAAAATTGTAAGGATTGTTACTGAAATCTCATTCTTCCCCAACCTCTTTTGACAAAAATGTTAAAGAAAAATATTAAGTTTAACAAAAGATCATGACCAAAGGTAGGCAATCTTTTTTTTTTTTTTTGCTATATGTAGACATGGACTCATAATATGAAGTTTTGAGAAGTCTAATGTACCAATACTTTTATCCCTAGAAAATTGATGTTGAAGACACAATTGACAAAAGATGAAACAGTAAAACAGTATGAAAATAGGCAGCATAACTTATAGTTTATAAATTATTAATGCCAGAGCCAGCATATATGGGTTCATATTCTAGCCCTGATTTTATTAGTTATGTGACTTGGGTATATTTCTTAACTTCTCTGTGTCTCATTTTCTTCATGTAAAATGTGAAGAAACAATGATATCAACCTTATAGGATTGCTTTAAGGATTAAAAAAAAAAAA
>NW_011888792.1:5455914-5457637 GCF_000151845.1 Pteropus vampyrus | reverse complement strand
ACTAGGAACAATAACTCCCATCTATGAAAAGGAAAAATTCTCCATTGTCACTCACTTTGGGTAGCTTAAACACAATGAGGGAAAAATTAATCTGATTGTTTTGACAATAATGTTTTCTAAAAGTGGCCCAGACTTAGTGCCATGGAAGAGAAACTTTAGTCTAAGCAGGGTTGGCTTTTGAACGTAAAGGCTCAGGAGTGAGCACAAGCAATGACAGGTAATTTGTATGCTATAAGCAAAACTTTAGAATCATTTCCATGTTGCCAGAGTGCAAAGTGGGAGGCTGTGAGTGATAAGGGGTGAAACTGAAGAAGAACCACCCAGGAACAAGATGGTCATTTGGTGACACTTCATGAAGCTTAAAATTTAGCTACTAGTAATAAATGCAATTTATTATTGGCAATGTAATTTATTTAACTGAATTTTTATTAAAATAATGTGTTTCTTTTAAAAGGTAAATGATAAAAGGAATATAGTCACATATATGCAATATTAAATAATTCCTTTCATTTTCCAAATCCTCACAACTATAATAATAAATATAGATTATATTTCATACTTTTTTAAATTGTCCATTCAAATATATACACGCTCTTTTCCATAGATTTAAATGAAAACATAGTGTGTGAATCTGTGTATGTGTTTTGCTCTTTAATGTGATCTTTTATTAAAAGATTTTGAACAGCTAAAATGAGTAACCACAATAAGGATTTAGGATATTAGTCCAATGGTTTGTGGAAAATATATTTGGTTTTAACAATCCTAGAGGAATAGGAACAGTTTGAAAATGTAGGTAAGAACTTCTGTTTCTAAGTGGAATGGAATAGCTAAAGGAGGACCAGTGCTTAAAGCAAAACAGAGAACATTTGCATAAAATTTAAGCATTTAAAGCTGGACAGTTATGGAAGTAATGTGAACTCAGAGTCAAGAAACCAGAAAAAGGAAACCATCTAAGAGTTTATCTGACTTTTGCATCTCCTTATACTCTCTGTGAATGTGTCTATTCAAAGTGTTGGCAGAAGGCTGAGACCTTGGGACTATAAAACCCATGAAGAGCAGTTGCTAAAAGTAAAGAAACCAACTAGAGCTTTACATGGACACTTGGGGACTAAGGCCATGGCCAGGTTGCCCCTTATAATAATTGCTAAATTAGATGTTTGTTAAGGAGGGGGAGTGAGAACATACACAGATGTTTGTTAAGGAGGGGTAGTTTTGATGTTTGTTAAGGAAGGGCAGTTTTCATCTATGAAAAAGTAATTGTGTGAGAATTGAACTCCACATGAAACAACTAGAAAACTGGTCAAAATATATACAACCATTGATATTTGATAACAGAATGTGCAGGACTGATCTCTGAGAGGAAGAAACTCAATGAGAGTCTCTGCTTAGAGTTAGTTGGCTGGCCATGGCAAAGAAAGGTGAACACAGAGTCCAGGAATTTTAGTGAAATGAAGAGATTTAAGGGAGAATGTGGTAGCTAGCATTTGACAGAGTACCAAAGAGAGGGAGGAATCTATGCAGGGAAAGAGCTTCATAAATCTGCTTAACAGTCAGTTATATATTTGGCTGAATACCAAACTGGACATGAGCTAGGTGGAACTCTGGAAGGCAAGGCAAAGAATAACTTCCATAGAAAGGACAATCGGTGAGAGGTTGTAAACTGGAAAATTCCCTGAGTTTACCCCAGGGCTTGGAATTATTTAAATGTACTACTCAGAGTGGA
>NW_011888792.1:5443638-5454874 GCF_000151845.1 Pteropus vampyrus | reverse complement strand
AGTTTTCTCACCTATCTTCTTATAAATGTAATTCAAAGTCATGCTGGCTATGAATCAGGAAACTCTGAATAATGAAGTAGCATAGTCACATAGTATGTTTTTTTTAAGAATTCTAACATTGATCTAAAATTTACCCATTCTGTTTTTTGCTTACTTATATGTTGACAGTATTAAAAATCTATTTAGTTTATGATCTCTCAATAAAATTGTATTTTATTTGGGAAGTTAAGATATATATTTATACTCTACACACAAACCACAATTCTTGAAAACAAAACAAAACATGCTGTCTTTAGTGATATTGTATATTACACAAGGACACCTAATGTAGAAATAACCTCAAAATAGAAAATATATTATTTCAAATCTCCACACAGCTAATTACTAGTCGTTTTATACTGAGAAAGTTAAAGTTAAATTAGGGTAATATTCTTAATTATTATAAAAATTGATAGTAATGAAAAAAATGTAAGTAAAGGACCTAATTTATAGTAGATACTTTATTAACGTATTATAATTTTGCAAACGTAGAAAAAATTATTTTACAGTTTTAATACAATAACTACTTTTAAAACTAGATATAAAATATAAAAATGTAACATTATGTGAATATATACAAATATAGATAAAGATGAACATTGTTATAGCAATAATACATATAAATAATTATATGCACATATATATTTCCTATTAAAAATAGGAAGCCTCATGCCTTTGTCTAATGTCAAATGTGATTGGTTAAAAACACATCTCATCTACCACTAAAAGGCAATTTGGAAAAAATAAAAGTGTACTTTGTATAGATGATAAGAAGGTGATATACATAATCAGCCACAATAATTTATCTGTCATCTATTTTTTTATACTTACAACTACTCCTATAACTTTCTAAACATTTTCAGAATCAATTTATCGAAGTTCTAGCTTTAATGATGCTTTTAGTTCTCAGATCAACTTTTTTTCCTACTGCGTGGATACCAAAAAAGTACAAATTACTGACCAAGATATGGAAGAACTCTTCTTGAGTGACTAAGGAGGAGAAAAAAAATTTAAGTGAGTCAAATTGGAAGCCTCTGTAGAAGGAAGGAGAACAAGAAAGACTGGGAAAAATCAACACTGATTATATATTTAAGATCATTGTATTTAAGATTATTGGATATTTTATTTACATATTTAAGGTTTATATAGTTAAGATTGTATATTTAAGATTATTTGTTGTAAACTGAGACTCCTTCTAGGAAGATCATATAGTTGTAAATGTTTAAATGTATTTTTTAAAGCCACGTCAGCTACAGAAAATTGTTTCATTACCTGGAAGCATCTGCCACTTTTCCAGCTTCAAATTTCCCATGATATAGAATTATGTTGTTGTATTACTGTGCTTAAGGACTTTGTTTCCACTTATTCTTTATCAATGTTGATATCTCTTTTATTGCATACTTTATATTCTTCATTCCCTGAAGTAGAAGAGAAGAATAAAGGAAAAGCAAAGTATAAACACTTTCCCACCAAAACATTTCCATTCATTTCTAGCTATATTGTCATTTATTCTATTCTGCTTTTCAAGGTGCCTTTGTTTCTGGCACTGTAAGTTAAAAATAAGTAGTAGTTTTTACTCTAATAATGTATAATAATATGAACCGCAAATAACTTAATGATTAAATCCAAATTAAACAATATGAAACACAATGTTCAATGCAAAATTAATGGTAAAAACCACGTTATAGAAGTTCAAAGAATAATGTGATCTGTTTCTCTAATGTAATAATAATAATAATAATAATTTAACTTAAATTTAACTCTAAAAATATCAAATATCAGAGCTTGATTCTCTTCTATGTGGTAGTTTAGGATTGAGATTTGTTTCACCCCTGTTATTCATTTTACCTGTACACATTCAACGAAAGGTTTGCATTTTCTTGGCATAATAAGATTTCACTGCTGAGATTTAATTAACCTAATTAAGAAAACCGCACTTCTCTACAGACTCTACCTGAGGTATACCATTTGACTGTCATGAAACAAGCATAAGATATTGGTTATATCTTGGCTTCAAGATTTTACTAGTAAATTCCAGTATCTCTAACCCCCACAGCAGTCAACTATCACCCAAGAGATCTCATTTGAACTGCATTTATGTATTGCCGTCAATATCTATTTTCCTTGAAATTGCAGTGGGCCTAGTCAATACTGTAATACAGGACATCTTGCCATATATCAAACTTTAGTTGAAAGTTTCAAAAGATGGCTAGTGAGTGAGTGAGCAAGTGAGTCTGTCAGTGGGTAAGTCTGTGCACTGGTCTTTTAAGAGGACTCACAGGACTCTTGCAGTTAGTTCATTCAACCACAAACTTTGCTGGTTTTTACAGCCAGAAGTTGTGGGGACTTCTCTTCTAGGCACTGGTGCTCTGGGCTGGGGAACTGGTGTGGGATTAAGACCCTTCATTCCTCCCAGGGGACCTCCACAGCTAAGATATTCCTTCTAATTCTTAACTACTACATGTGGGTGTGGGGACAGCCCATTTGGTGTCTCAACCCCTTCTTCCAGTCTCGAGGTGGCTTCTTCCATATAGCCTTAGAAGATTTCTGTTCAGCTACATGTTAGGCAGTTATAATTGATGATTATTCTGTAGTTTAGTTGTAATTTTGATGTGGTCGTGAAAGGAGGTCAAAACAGTGTTTACCTACTCCATCATCCTGACCAGAACTCTGCTTATTTATTTTTATAACATCTAATCAGTGCGTCAGTTATCTTAATTGTTGTGCATAATTCCTTCTAGGATTGTAATTAATTTGTAATAAACAAGCTTATTCATTGAAAGATTCAAAATAAAAGTAAATCCTTATTTCTTTAGTACCTAAATATATAAATTGAAAATAAGAGAGGTTAAGTAACTGGGCTAATTTTGTCAGATTTTGATTAGTCTGTGCTTTTGATGGCATACAATGACTTTTTTAAATAATGGACTTTTAATATGAAATAGGTAATCATTCACTTTAAGTTTCCAGATCTCTTAGTCTGTGTTGACAGAGCTAATAAATTGATTTCTAAACAAAAGACAATTTATAAATGCCTATACATGTACAACTGGTGACTTTGATTTATATGTAAAGTTAGCCTATGGTTTTTTTTCTTTATATTCTTAAATGTACATTTTAGAGTATAATCATGAAAAAATATTGTATGTATTTGTATATGTGATTAAATAGCAGTTTTGTTTTATAAATACCCTAAAACATTTATTATAATAATTCTTAAATAATTCTAAATCTCAAGGAATTTACAACATAAGGTTCTTTTTTGAAAGATTGCGCTGGAATATATCAACATCATTTTCCTGGGGCCTGGGCAGAGTAAGATATTTTGATGCTCTTACCTGTTAAACTTTCATACAATTTTGCTTTTTAGAGAGAAACTTATTAACTTTCTGACTAGAGATAAGTAGTTTCGAGGTGAACCATGGTAATGGCAGAAATTTTAGAAAGATTTTAACAGAACAATTTTTTTGCATGTTCCAAACAATTTTTTACAGTGAAATTTAGAAAACCTCAAAGAATACATTTTATGAATGTTATCTTTTTTATTTATAAAATCCATACAAGAAAAACCACTTTAATACTCAAACCTATCATCTACATAAATATTATCCCCAGAAATAGGACATATCTACTTTTTAGTTGTTTGTGATAGAAGGATGCAGTTAGTCACTTTTTCATAGTGATTATAGTTTAAAAATGTTCAAATATACAAAATGAACTTTAAAAGTTTATACACTATCATAGTTATCAAATATGTTGAAGATGTTATTTTAAAACACAGTAAATTCTGATATTAAGTATGAAGTTTATTTTTTTAATTATCCAATTTTTTAGAGCAGAATGAATGGGAAGAAATAGCCAAATGTGAATATATATCGACAAAATGTTTTAAAACTAAGAAAATTAAAGATTCTTATGTTTTTAATTATAAACAATAACAAAAATTGCTATCCTACTATAATCAATTTCCTTAGTTACAGAGTATGGACCCTAACTTTTCATGAGTAGATTTGATAGCAGATTTGAAAGAATGTCAAACAGCCAACTGCATTGATAGAAAAATGCTGAAAAACCAGATTTGGAAAATGGACAGAAATAGAAGGAGGCTAGGCCACAGAAACTAGAACAAGGACAATGTAAAAGCAACATACTCCTTCACTACTGGTGGCTGTTGTCTTTGTAAACCCTACCACTATTGAGAAACTCTGCACAGTACACTGATAACACCACTAAGCATTTATAATCATCCATGAACTTTTGTCTTATTTTCTCAAGTTTCAGATCTTGAGCAGGCACAAATCATATGAAGCACTACACACAATGTGGAATTCTCTGAAATGTAGTTATTATATAGATCTTAAGTGGCCAGCACACACACACATACACATATACTCAAACACACACACTAAACCCATAATTCATTAAAAATATAAGAAATGTAAATAGCTCTTGATTTTTTTACAGATAATTACTGATCAAGATGTTTTTAATTATTGATGTCTTTTTTTATTCCCATCCTCTACTCCTCCCCTTTAGCAACTATTGACTTGTTCTCTGTATAGGACTGTTTCTGTTTTGTTTGTTCATTTATGTTGTTTTTGTTTTATAAATGTATTTTTTTTTCAGATTCTACATATAAGTAAGAGCATATGGTACTTGTCTTTCTCTATCTGACTAATTTCACTTAGCATAATACCTTCTAGGTCTATCCATGTCACAAATGGCAAGATTTAATTTTTGTTGCTGAATAATATTCAATTCTCTCTCTCTCTCTCTCTCTTTCTCTCTCTCTCTCTCTCACACACACACACACACACACACACACACACATGTTCTTTATTTATACATCTATTAATGGACATCTAGATTGCTTCCATTTCTTGGTTCTTACTAGTAATGCCACATGAACATAGGGGTGTATATACCTTTCAAATTAGTTTTTGTTTTCTTTAGATAAATATCTAAAAACAGAATTGCTGGATTGTATGGCAGCTTTATTTTAATTTTTTGAGAGATCTCCATACAACTTTCCATAGAGGCTGCACTAAATTGCAATCCCATCAAAAGAATTCCCTTTTCTCCACATCCTTGACAGCACTTGTTATTTGTTGATTTATTGATGATAGCCATTTTGACAGGTGTGAGATGATATCTCATTGTGGTTTCAATTTGCATTTCCCCGATGATTAGTAATGTTGCGTATCTTTTTGTATGTCTGTTGGCCATCTGTATATATTCTTGGGGAAAATGTCTATTCCTATCCTCTGCTCACTTTTTAATTGGATCATTTTTTTATGTGTGTTAAGTTGTATGAGTTCTTTATATATTTGTATATTAACTTTTTATCAAATTTATCTTTTGTGAATATCTTCTCCCATTGAGTGGGTTGTCTTATGGTTTTGTCGATGGTTTTCTTTGCTGTGCAAAAACTTTTTAGTTTAATGTAGTCCTATTTGTTTATTTTTTTTCTTTTGTTTCCTTTCCTCAAGGTGATATATCCAAAAAGATTGCTTAGAGCGATGTCAGAGAGTTTACCACCTATGTTTTCTTCTAGGAGCTTTATGGTGTTAGGTCTAACATTTAAGTCTCATCTATTTTGAGTTTATTTTTATATGTAATGTAAGAAAGTGGTCCATTTTTTTTTTTTTTTGCATGTGTCTATCTAATTTTGACAACACCACTATTGAAGAGACTGTCTTTACCCCATTGTATAGTCTTGCCTCCTTCGTTATAGATTAGGATTTAGTTCTAGGCTCTCTATTCCATTTATCTATATATCTGTTTTTATGCCAGTACCACAATGTTTTGATTAGTGTAGCTTTGTATTATAGTTTTATATCAGAGAGCATGACATTTCCCACTTTCTCAAGACTTTCTCAAGACTTATTTGGCTATTTGTGTTTTTTTGTGGTTCCATGTAAAGTTTAAGAATTAAATTTATATTTCTAAACTCAAATAAAACAACAATGAATTGAGAGTAAAAAACAAACAAAAAAATCGGATGCGAAAGAACAAAGACATTTTACCTCATGTACTTTCTGAAAACATTGCTTTAAGTATGAACTTTTATAAATAAATGTTAAGGGAACAAGTAGGAAGATATCTAGGAAATACAATATCATGACACTAACCATACATCCACAGGTAGGAATTTCTGGGAAATATTAAAAAGTGGATATAGAAAGCAGTCATTTGAAACAACTAAAAGAAGTTGAGCATTCCAAGAAATAAGTCTTTAAGATGAACAGTACAGCTTTGAAGCTAAAGATTAAATCACAGAAGACATAGATAATATTGGTAACATGGTATAAAAAAAAAAAAACTACTCAAGGAGAGAAAATGTATGAGAAACGTGATCTAAATAAAAATTATGCTAATATTTGCTATGATCTAAAGAAATTATTTTAGGCAAAAAATAATTTAATTTCAATGCAAGAGACATCTTGCTACAAATATTACAGAGGTCATTATCCTGAATGGAATGAAAAAGAACAAGATAGAGAGAGAGAGAAAGAAATGATATTCCAATATTCCAGCATGATAAATGACTACAATGAGCAACATTTATATAATTATAACACTTTAAATACCACTTTTGGGTTTTTATTATTTAGAATCAATCTATGAATAAAATATCAAATAATTTAAAATATTATACATCAGAACATAAATGATTTTAAATACATAAATGATTTTAAATACAAATATGTAAAAATTAAAGAATAACTGTGAGAAGATAGGGGTTTGATGGTGAAGAAACTAACCAGATTATATGTGTAAAGGGGAAGCAATTTTAGATATAGATGTCTTTAAAATTATGAATAATTCATGCACGATTTATGAAAATGTAAGAAATTTTATGTTAGATGACTTTTAGGCAAAGAAATTAAATTAGCACAACACTTAAGAAACATAAAACACACATTTTCCCATGATGGGCAAAGAAATTAAATTAGCACAACACTTAAGAAATATAAAATACACATTTTCTCATGATTAAAATAAATAAAGAGAAAATATTAAAATGTTATCGGAAAGAAATAAAATGATATTTTTTTGGATGTGTTCTACCAATTGTACAAACAACAAATAAATTTCATGTTATGTAGATATTTGTAAAGGATGAGAGTGATGCACAATCATCCAATTCATATGCCACAGTAAGAAAAGAAAGGCATAAAAACTAAAAATGTAAACCAATTTCTGTTATGTACTTAGTTGTAAAACTTTTAAAGTAAGCCATTGGAAAATTTAATCCATAAAAATATACTACTAAAATTATTTATTATATGCAAAAATATAAAGCAACACATTACTTTAGTAACAACAGAATCAAAAATGAATACCAGAAAACCATCTCTACAGATTTTTTTAAAAAAATTACTAGAATTCTCTTTTATTAATTCATGTTTTTCCCAAACTTGATTCTGAGGGACAATTACTAAGCTTAGTGAAGCATATTACCATAAAGCTATAGCGAGCCAGTAACTAGAATGATACTAGGCCTATGATAAACACTCATTAAATATTTGCTGAATGAGGAAATATAAAGAAACTTAATTGAATAATAAAAGTAAATAATTTGGAAAATGGTTCAATCATAGGGAACTTGGAAGAGACATACAAACAAGCTGATGGGACAAATGTTCAAATTATCTTTTAAAAAGTATTGCAAATTATAATAATGAAAAAAATACCGTCCATTAGTTTGGTCAGAAATTAAAAATATATTTGTAACTGTCAGTGTTAGTCAAGTTATGGGGAAAGTGGTATTTTCAATTAACTCTTCATAGATGTATGAAAATCTATGCTATCTTTGGAGGAAAATTTGATTTTATTTGGATTATTTAGTTGTATATAGTTTCCAAGGCGGCAATTATACTTATGGGTTAGAGATAAATTGAACACATAGATAAAGATACAATAATAGCATTAGTCATTGTGACACTGTTTTATAATAAAGTTATTTAAAAGACATGTTTAATAAAAGAATAATGAAATAGATTATAGAATACAGTGTAGAACAGTAGGTGTTTAGTGTGCAAGATCACGCTTTTCTTAAATTCATTCTGAACTATTTTCTTTTTGATATTATGAATGAAATTGTTTTAATTTCATTTTTGTGTTTATTTCTAGTATAAAAATAGAATTGCTTTCTGTATATTGATCTTGTTTCCTACAACCTTGCTTGATTCTTTTTTTTAGTTCTAATAGTTTTGTTAGTGAATTCCATAGGATTTCAGTAACATAGACTACTAAAGACTGTTTTACTTCTTTCTCTTTTTTTCCATATTCATGCCTTTAATTTATTTTTCTTGCCTAAATTTTCTGGCTAGAAGCTTTAGTACGATGTTAAACAGAAATGGCCTTTCCCTGCAATTTTGTTGGGTTTTGTGTCATGCGTTTTGGGGCCTTATTAAGTACATGTGAGTTTATAATAGGACAAGATTGACATGTCTATCATAACATGTCCCTTTTATTATTACTAATGTTCTATTGTTAAATCTGTTTTGTCTGACATTAATTTATTCATTCTAGCTTTTTTGTGGTTATCCTTCCTATCTTTTGCATTCTACCTATTTGTATCTTTGAATTTAAAATGTGTCTCTTGTATACAACATGCAGTTGGATTTTTAAAAAAATCCATTTTGATAATCTTTCCCTTTTGATTAGATTATTAACCTTTTTACCTTTAACATTATTTACATAATTGAATTTATGCTACCATTTACTTTTGGTTTTCTACACATTTTATTTCTTTTTTGTACTTCTATTTCACCTTCACTGTCTTTTGGGAGCACTGAGTATATTCCAGTGTAACATTTTGATTTCTTCATTAATTTTTTTCATATTTTTTAAGTTATTATCTTAGTAGCTACTTTGGGACTTACCATATATATCTTAATTTATCAAAATTTACTTCCCATTTCATACTAACTTAATTTCAATGAGATACTGAAATTTTACTTCTATACAGCTGTATACCCTCATTCTCTTTTTGTTATTATTTTAATACAAAATACATCCATATATGTTATAAAACCAGTAGTACAGTGCTCTACTTATTTCTTTATATAATTGTATGTCCTTAGAGACTACAACAAAAGAGAGAATGTGTACATTTTTTTATTGGACATTTTAGATAACATTTTAGTAACTCTGGATACTGACTCCCATTCTCACATTCTGGGGTTGTTTGTTTGTTTATTATTTATTTGTTTGTTTATTTTTCTTTTTAATGACAGTTGTACTATTTTCATGAAGTCTGCTTTCCTTATATCAGAAGTCTTTGATGTTGCTCCTCAGAGGGCACAGTGTTGGGCATACTTACAGTCTCCCTGTGATGACAATGGTTTTAATAGGTTCTGTTTCACTCTCTCTTCTCTATATCTCTTTTGGGCAGTCTGTCTCCAAGGTATCACTATCAGTCACTAATTGTTGACTGGTTGCTGTATTGTTTGCATCAATGATTGGGGCAAGAATTACTCCAAAGTCTGACACAGTTAAATTTGAGCCCTTTGGCAGGTTAGTTTTGAGGAAAAGTTTTATGTTTTCTTCTGACCACAGAAAGGCTTTTCTTGGCTGTCTTCTTCTCTGGGTCTCCCTGGTAAAATAGCTGGCCTATGGTAATGGTTTAACCTGTTGCTGTCAGGGAGATGCTAGCCTGCTCTTTATTGCTTAGCACTCACATCTCCTGTGTTTTTGAGAATCCCTTAAGCTTGAAACACTCCGTTACAAATAATGCCAGTTCTTTTAGAGAGAGCTTTAGCCCTTCTTTTTTCCTTGGGGAAAATTTCTGACTACTGCCCCAGAGAGGAGAAAAAAGAATGCTGGCTACCTGTCCCTCCTCTGAGTGGGATATTATAGCAGTTGACTGATTTGAGGGGAGATTGAGCCCTGTCTTCTTGGTCACACCTGTCCAGAGTGGGTTGTCCATCATGCTGGGCTGAGGGCTTGGGACAGGATCTGCAAAATTCCGAATGCAGACATTATGTAAAAAGGTTTACATATATTCATGCATTCTTTATAACATTAAAATTTATTAAAGAGAGAGTTATGTGTATGTGCAAGATATATATTCCTAGCTTCAAAAATTGAGGCTTGGAAATGCTATTCCCAATTTTTGTGATGAATATATTAGCCCTAAAAGTTGAATCCAAGGTTTACTGGTTAAAAGTTTTGAATTTTTGCTATTAGCAATGCTGTTTAAAAAGTTCGTGCCATAATGCAGGTTAAATCTCAAGATAAGTATCGTAATAACAAGCTATTTCATGGCTAGCAAACACTTTGCAAATACAGTGTCATTTATCTATTTTTTGTCTGTAGAAGTCTAGTTAATAGATTATAGCAGTTTTTCTTTTATCTGGACATAGCCTTAGTTTTTTTTTCCTCCATTTAATTTTTCAGGCAGGTATTACTAATCTGTCAAATTTAGCTGCAATTGGACACCTCTAAGCTAAACAATGTCACTCATTCATTCATAAAAATTTCAATGAGCATGTAATAGTACCTTGAAAAATGTATGGATTAGAATAGATATATGATTTTTAATGTTTTAGATTACTTATCCAAATTTAAACTATAATATATATTTTTTAAAGTAAGAGGCAAAAAACCTACAACAAAATGTCTCAAAATTTTATGTCCTTTAGAAGTACACTTTAGAAGTGTTAGAAATTCAGATGTCTGGATTTTTATACTCGGAGTGCCTAATCACAATAATTGAATGGTGAAATTTAAGAAGCTTTATTTCTAATCATCACTCCCACTAGTTTCTGATACAGAAAATCCATTGACAGCAATTTCAGAAACCCTTATCCAAGGTAAACATCCAGTTCTGCTTATTTTGTTATGCAATGTGTGAAAATAGTAATTGTTCACAGTTTCAATATGCTTATTTGTCAAATGTGGATAATATAAATTCACAGGATTCTTTTCAGAGTTAAATGAGATTAAGTATACAATATTTCACATTTGATGGTTAGTTTTCACTTCTGTATAATAAAATTATCAATATCTGTCTTTTCTGTTTCACTATATTGTTAGTCAGATCGATATGTACCGAGTCAGAGTCTGTATTTCTAAATCTCCTCAGATTTATTTGCCATATCACACCATCAGAAGCCTGCTATGAGAAATATTGAAAGTACCTTTACTGACTGCCTTTAGAACATTGGATCAAAATTTTAGAATAATA
>NW_011888792.1:5437859-5441263 GCF_000151845.1 Pteropus vampyrus | reverse complement strand
TCTTTCTCTCTCTCTCTCTCTTCATCTTTAACCATGGCAAGATGATAGAGTTAACTGAGAGAAGATGTTTGAAATATACATTTTGCTTCATTCTTATTTTAATTCCTAAAGTTTAAATAATACCCTAATACTATGTTTCTACTCTTTTAGCCAAAAAAAAAAAAAGTTTTTACTGATATATGAAAAAGGAAAAAGTGGAGATGGCTATCCTGATTAAACAAATATAAAAATTACTTTAATTGGATAATTTTGACAAATATTATTTTTTCATTTCTCCTTTGATCTGTAAATCGGTTGATAACTGTAGGAAAAACATACAAATCTATTCTTAAATGAGTATATGAGCAGGGGATTTTCATGTCTATAATAGACTGCTAGATTTCTTATTTAAGCAAAAAGTTTGAGAGCCTGTCATACGTAAATTGCACTGATGAAGCAACCTAATGAAGAACAGCCATACATCCATTGTTCATGTTAATTTTATGCTTATCAGTTTGTCTTCATTTTTAAAGAAAAAATATTATTTTGAAATAGTTATAGAGTCACAGGAAAGTATGAAGAAATATACAGAGATGTTCTATGCACCCTTCAACCCTCCTCCAGTGTTAACATCTTGCATAACTATAGTAAAATATCAAAGACAAGAAATTGACATGAGTATAATGCACAGAGCTTATTCATATTTCACAAAGTATGTGTATATGTGTGTGTGTCTATACAATTTTATCACATGTAACTTTCATATAGCTATAACCATAGTCAAGATACTTAGCTGTGCATAACCTCAAACTTCCTTACACTACCCCATTTATATCTACCATTTCCTAATCTCTAAACCCCAGAAGCCTCTAATTCTTCAACTCTATACTATTTCATAATTATACAAATAGAACTATACAGTGTGTACCCTTTTGAGATTTTTTTCAATCAGAATTCTTTTCTTAAAGTTTATCCAAATTTTTTCTTGTATTAATAGTTTGTTCCTTTCCTTTTTTTTTTTTTTTGAAGAGTAGTATCTCATACGGATGTTCTATAGTTTATTTAACCATCTATTGAAGAATATTAAGGTAGTTTCTAGATTTTGGCTATGAAACCAAACTGCTATGAACATTAGGGTAAAAATTTCTGGGTCAAATAAATTTTTGCTTCCCTGCATATATATTTAAAAATGTAATTGCTCTGTTGATGATTAATAGTATGATGATTAATTTTTGCAGAAATTTGGCTAGCTATAGTACTCAGTTATTTAATCAAGCACTAATCTAGGTGTTACTGTGAAAATATTTTGTAAATGTGATTAATATCTACATTCAGTTAACTTTACATAAAGAGATTTACCTCAAGATGGAGAGATTCCGTCTCAAGATTGCAATATCAGGGAAGGGAAAAGAGGGAGATAGACAGTGTAAATGGGGTCAAATATGTGGTGACAGAAAAATCTAACTATGGGAAGTAAATACACAGTGTAAATATATTTATGCCTTACTGTTAAAGTGTACAGCTGAAACTTATTGGATTTCATTAACCAATGTCGCCATTAAAAAATTAATTTAAAAAAAGATTGCAATATCACTCTCTGCCCATATATTCTATTGGGTCTATTTCTTGGAGAATCCTTATGAATACATGTGGGATGTCCATTTATAGTTTTAAAAAGAACATCCAAGGTGGCTATATCATTTTATGCTCTTAACAGCAATATGTTAATGATTCTGTTTCTCCACACCCTCACTAGTGTTTGTTGTTTCCACCACTTAAAATTTTATTTTAATCATTTTGATATGTTTGCAGTGATATATCATGTTTTTAAATTGAGGTATAATTGATATATTGCATTATATTAATTTAAGGTGTGCAACATAATGATATGTATATATTGCAAAATAATCACTACAATAAATCTAATTAACATTCATCATCACACATAGTTAGAAATCTCTTGTCATGAGAACTTTTAAAATCGATTCTCTAAGCAACTTTCAGATATACAATATAATATCATTAACTGTAGTCATCATGTTGTATATTACATCTTAAGGACCTACTTAATTTATAAATGGAAGTGTGTACCTTTTTACCACGTTCACCTATTTCACCCATCCCCCATCCCCACCTCTGGCATAACAAGTCTGTATTCTGTATCTATGATTTTGTTAATGTTTAGATTCCACCTATAAGTGAGATCATATGATAATTTTCTTTGACTTATTTCTCTTAACATAATACCCACAAGGTTCATTCATGTTGTCAGAGATGTCACGGTAACCTGCTTTTCATGGCTAAATAATATTCCATTGTGTGTATGCCACGTCTTTATCCATCATCCAACAATGGACACTTAGGTTGTTTCTATGTCTTGTCTATTATAAATAATGCTGCAGTAAATATGGGAGTACAGATATTTTTATGAGTTAGTATTTTTGTTTTCTTTGGATAAATACCCAGAAAAGGAATTGCTGAATCATATTATAGTTCAATTTTTAATTTTTTGAGGGCTCTAAATACTGTTTTCCATAGTGACTGTACCAATTTACATTCCCACAAAACAGTGTACAAAGACTCCCTTTTCTCCACATCCTCACCAGCATTTGTTATATTTTTTATAATTGCCAACCTATTAGATATGAGGTAATATTTCATTGTTGTTTTGATTTTCCTCTCTCTGATAATTAGTAATGTTGACAACATTTCCATATACCTATTGGCCATCTGCATGTCTTCTCTGGAAAAATGTCTGTTCTGATCCTCTGCACATTTTTTAATTTTTAATTGGATTGTTTGTTTTTTGCTATTGATTTTTATGAGTTCTTTATATATTTTGGATATTAACCCCTTATTGGATATATGATTTGCAATAGTTTCTTCTATTACACTAATTTGTAGCTGTTTGCTCTATTGTTTTCAAAAATAGCCTGAAGTGTAAATTACCCCTCAGTCTGATCTAATTAAATTTAGATTTCATGGCAGGGATAGCTTCAGAGGCCAGTCTTTAAGATTTATTTTGCTCCCAGGAGTGGTCTTTTTAGCTGTCTTCAAATTGCCTCTTAATTTTATTGATGGTTTCTGTTGCTGTATGGAAGTGGTGTTTGTAGTCCCATTTCTTTATTTTTGCTTTTGTTGCCTTCGATTTTGATGTCAAATTAAAAATAAATAAATAAAAATATTGCCAAGACTGATGTTAAGGTGCTTACCACCTGTTTTCTTCTAGGAATTTTATTGTTTCAAAAGATCTTCCACTCAAATTTTTAATCTATTTTGAATTATTGTTGTGGTCCAGTTTCATTCTTTTCCATGTTGCTGTTCAGTTGTCGCAACACCATTTATTGAAGAACTTCCCTTTCCTCATTGTGTTTTCTTGGCTTCTTTATTGTAAATTAATTTACCATATATGTGCAGGTTTATTT
>NW_011888792.1:5412462-5435303 GCF_000151845.1 Pteropus vampyrus | reverse complement strand
TATCTTCTGTTGCTAGATTATCCCTTGGGGTAAGGTGGCACAGTGGCCACTGGGCCTAGGTCTCCTTAAGACACTGGGTGGAGATTATGTAGACATGGAGATTTGCTGCTCTTGTTTATATAAGTATATGGACCACCATTTCCCACCTCTCCATCTCCAACTTCCTTGCTCCCTTTCCTGGTTGTAGAGCAGGGGCTGGAATAGTCAGCGGCTTCACTGCTGTGCTTCTACTTGTGAATCAGACCACCTGCAGATGTTCTAATTGTGGAGAAGCAGGTCCTGGAACTTTGCTGCTGCCATTGCAGGCTAATCAGACCCCCTACCAGGACTCAGTTGTGGAGCAGGGGCTAAGAAGGTCAGAGCCTGCCTAGCCACCATGGCTGCTGATTGATCAGATTATCCCTTGAGTTTGGAATAAAGGTTTGGAATTCTCCACCAGGTCTGTGTTGGGCTTTCCTTTCTCCAGTTGTTTGGACAGAGGGATGGATAACTTCAAAGATAAAACACATCACCACCATTACAATCTGTGATCTCAGGGAGATTGCTGATTCTCACTAAGTCCTAGTTTCAGTGTGTACTAAATAGTAGAATAATAGTCCATTTTTTATAAAGCTATTATTAGGATTTGGTAAATGGTTGCATATAAAGCAATTGGCACAGTATTTGGTCCACATATTTGAAATAATGATAATAATAATATAATATGATGTTGTTTTTGTAGCTATTACTTTTTACTCCCTTAGATCTATCAAGATTAAACTTTTTCCAACCCTGATAAGAGTATATCTATATATCCTTTTACACGAAATGCACTATAAGAAATACAGGGACTTCACAGAAGTATATATCTCCTATCCTATATAGTTCAGTTTTATTCATACCTTGCCCATTCATTCTTTTTTTAATCCAGACCAACAGTGAATTGTTTCTACAAAATAAGCAATAAAATAGTATTGGTAATTAGCTAAGAATCAAGGTTGACAGACATTATTTATGTTGTTTCACTGATAAGGTTTGAGAGATGAATCATGATACTATCCAGAGATGACTTATTGATTCACTTATCTAATTAAATTAGAACTCTTAAATTTCACCAAAATGCTAAAGAGACCATACGGCAAGATGAAAAACATTTTATGTTTCTTTTGATTGCATATGCTCTCAATATACATATTACTATATTGCTTTTAAAAATAGATTTATATATATAGCCATGTATAGATATTGTCCATATTTAAATACAAATTATTGAGAACATTTAATAACTATGTGGAGATCATGTGAAAAATACAATAGCTTTTGTCTCTCTGTAAAAGAACTAGATTTTTTCAGATGTAGGACTGGAGTCAATATTTTCAAAAATATTGCTATTTTCAAAAATATTGCTATTTTCTTAGATTTAAAGTTGGCCTAAGGCTTTTGCCCTTGTAGCTGTTTGTCAGTCTAGTATATCTGTTGCCGCTGTTTCCCATTTGTCTGTGGCTGTACTTCAGTGCTTTCTTAAAACATTTTCTACTTTTTCTTTTCTTTTGATTGATGCACTTTGTTGGAAAGGAACCTTTGTGGTACTTGTCGCTAGAGCATTTATTTTTTTCTGTGAACTTCCATAATTTTGTCCCCAATATACTTTGTGTTATAGTTATTCTTGCATAATTCTCATGTCTCTTACACACTTATTGAGTTTATTATCACAGGAACTATATATATAATTATGTATATAATAAACTTTTCCCTATAGACTTACCCACAGAGAATATCTAACACAATATTTTCCTCTCACATGAATGGAGTTTAACAAACATTTGTCAATTAAGGGACTATGTCTCTATTCTCATTTGACTTCAAATGGAAGTAAATAGATAAAATGTCAAATGATAACATAGAGGAATCCTGGATAGGGCATAGACACTAGAATCTGAAAGAGTTGAAGAGGTGATCATATTTCAGTGGAAAAAGTTATTATCATCTACTACTTGATCTGAAATCTATCTAGGTTGTCAAGCCACAAACATGAAAATGTACTTGATTCTTCTTTCTCTCTCACTCCACTTAAAATAACTTACCAAATCTTTCTGACATAATAATCTATAAGTCTCTTAAATCTGGTCCATATCCATATTTTATTCTATATAAGAAAAAATGTAACTTTTAAATTTCTATATGAGCCTGCCCCATCTTCCTGACTCTGTTCTTTCTCTAACCCGATAATTTTCAACTATCATAGCCACAGAAATAACTTTAAATTGGAACATGTACTTCCATACCTAAAAAAAAATCTCATGACTTTCTCTTACTCTTAGGATAAAATCCAAAATTCAAAACAGAAATTGCAAAGCTTTTCTTCTTTATCACTAGTCCTTTCTCTAGCCTTCTGAGTTATTATTATATTTTATCCTTTCAACATGCTATCTTTGTTTTTGCCTCTGGAGTTTTCATTTGCCCTTATCCTAGAAACATCCTCTTACGCCTTTCTTTCCCCCTGCTAGTTTCTACTCTGCCTTTGGGTTTTTGTGTATTCTTATTTGTGAAAGTAGGTGAGATTCCTGCAGCTAAATGCTTCTGAAATATTTAATTATTTGTTACTATGTTTGTTTTACTAACAGTTGGAACCAGAGTAACCTGGCATCATTTTGTGAAATAGTCAATAACCAATACGTGTTGAATAAATATTTCCATTGTTTATAGATTATCTTATTGCTTAATTATATTGATATTTTCAAACTTACTGCAATGAGGGGATTTGTACAGCAGGCTGTTTTATCCCAGGGCAAGAGGTAATATCTTTTTACCTTTTCAATGCTTTGATTTTCCCTCTTAAACTAAGATGATGACTTAAATTATCTTGGAAAAAGGGTGCAATTTTAATCTACATTAGCTTCAAATCTTTACATTTCTTATTTATACTATTTTTTAGTGGAACCAGGAGCTATTTACTTTGAAATAAAATGTGTGAAACCCAGTAACCTAAAGGCCAACTGTTATTTTATTAATATAGAAAGTTGGATATTTAGAGCCAGAGTATGCATTTGCTTCTTGAAATTCTTCTGAATTATTATTATTATTATTATTATTATTATTATGTATTATTTACTTAAGAACACTTTTATCAATTAACAAAAAAGAGAAATAATGCACCCTTCTTGAAATCATTGCAGCTGAACATAATTTAGAAAATGTTTAAAGGAATTTAAATTATTTTTCTTTTCTCACCAAATTAATAATGTGACTACACAATGGAAGTTAAGAGAGTAGGACTAGGTCATGGTGAGGAATTTTTACCCTTTGAATTTTATATTAACATATTATTGTTGCCAACTGAAAAAGTGTACATGTAATTTCAGTAATTACATAATTATTCCAATCAATAATTACTATTATTTATTTTATACATATATAAAATATATTTGCAAATTATATATGGCAATGAAAAATCTACATAACACTAATAAATGAGTCAAAAATATATTCTATGCTATATGAAATCTGATAGACTAATTCAATTTTTAAAATGAAATAAGAGTACACGTTCTGCCTCTTAAAAGCCTATTTATTTTAATAACATCATATTTTTAACTAAATCAAATGAATGGAAACAAACAAATGGAAATACAATTTATTTTTCGCCACAAGAACATAAAAACATTTCTCAACTACTTGTCTGGATATAGACATGTGTTTCCAGAGCTAATAAATCTAACAAAATTACAGAGATAACACCACTTACTCTTTAAGTAAGAGAGATACTCATAATATTTTTTAAACATGACATTATAGGTGCTAACCAATAACTAAACATAATTATTATAAATCACAAAGATAATGCCAACAGCTCTTTATCAATATTCAAAATAGCTCTTTTAGGAAACTAGTTTTCAGTCTTCTTTGCATTACTATTATGTTTGGCTCTGCCTTTTAATGCTATATCGGATTGTGTGATACTTTATAGCATATATCTTTATTCTCCCCTTAGTGCCTTGTAAGTAATCATTATTTAGGAAATGACTACTTGAATTCATGAACACATTATTGTTCTTCTTCTAGCGAGGTGTATATAGATATAGATATCGATATAGATATACACACTGGCTTAATATTTGCTTGATGGACCCCACGCTAAGCCTGTGCTTTTGTTTTCAGAAGGGTGTGATCTAATGACCACCAGCACATATACACTTATGTGAACTTAAAACAGATGTGTGTGTGGGGGTGGGGCGGCGCGGGGGCACTGTAGGTGATTATTTCATCAAAATGATCTTGACTCTGTAGGATATACTGATTCTGTGCATTCTAGAATAAATTCTAGAACAAATGAAACAAGCAAACAGACTCATAGACAGAGATAACCGTGTGGTGGTTACCAGAGTGGAAGTGGAGTCGGTGGAATGAAGAGGATAAAGGGGGTCAAATATATGGTGATCGAAGGTGACTTATCTTTGGGTGGTGAGCATACAATGCAACATACAAATAATGTATTATAGAACTGTACACATAGAATTCATATAATGTTGTTAACCAATGTCACCGCCATAAATTTAATTAAAAGAAAAAGAATAAATTCTGTCAGGGCTCTTCTCTTCATAGGTATGTATTAGTTAGGACTGTCATAATAAAATACCAGGCTGAGTGATTTAAACAACAGGAATTTATTTTTCCACAGTTCTAGGGGATAGAAATTGAAGATCAAGGTGCCAGTAACCAGTTTCTTTGAAGGTTCTCTTCCTAGCTTGCAGATGGCTGCCTTCTTCCTGTATTCTCATGTGGCCTCTTCTTTGTGCACATGTGGAAGAGCAATCTCTGGTGTCTCTTTCTTTCCTAATAAGTACACAAATTCTGTTGTATTAAGGTCTCACACCTATGGCCTCATTTAAACTTTATTACCTCTTTTTAACCCTGTTTCCAAGTATAGTCACTTTGGCAGTTAAGGCTTCAACATACAATTTTTTCAGAACACAATTCAGTTCATAACAAGGGACTTGAAAAATAAAAATCCAAAAGATATTTCTCAGAGTCATTCCAGCTAGAAGAGAATTTTAAAACCTTGTTTTAAAATGTGTCAATAAGCAGTTTAAAAAGAGAAAGAAAAGGAGAGAAAATATTGGTATATATGGATGAAATTTAGTATTTACATCTAATATATATGTGTATATGTGTGTGTGTGTGCATGTGTGTGTGTATTTTTAGATCTCATTATATGCTAAAATAATTTATAGTTTTATATTATTTCTTTAAATGAATTTTTTATTTGTTTGTTTTTTTGTTTTCTCATGGACTCTAGGGAAACACGAGTAAAATTATCTTCAGATTTAGTACATATTGATTTGGAATATTATGCATCAAAGTAGTAATTCTTCTGGTACATTCCACTGAAATCTGCAGTTTTTGTGTGAAGTCAAGATGTTCTTCTCTTTGTCCTTAACATATAAATCTACTCTTGAATACTGTAGAGGAATTATTACAGAGTTAACATAGGGACATGCAATGAGAAAATATTCTATTTAGTTCCTTGAATGCTATAGTTTCCTTTTATTTAAAATATATTCATAAAATAAAATTAAATAAGTAATTAGTATTGAGGCATAGTAAATCTCAGTATATTAACTTATTTGTTAAAATGCTAAAATTTATTTTTAAATTAAATACCTAACCTCAAATAATTTTTTTAAAAGAGAGGGTCTAATTTAATAATGGCAAACTGCCTTTGTTGATCTAGCACAGAAAAATACTTCTACCTTCTAAACTTAAGCAAGTCGCTTAATGTGCCATTGCTTTCCAATCTCTAAATTGTATGTAATAATATATATCAATGAGATAATGAACTCATATTGTTTTGCATAATTCTGGATAAGATTATAGTTTGAGAGTATGTCCTGGTAGATTTTCTTCTATTAAAATTGGTAATCTTTTTTATTGAAATATAGTTGTCTAAAACATACACAATTGCTATCCAACGTGTAACCAGTATATATAATGTGTAAGTGGTAGACTGTCAGGCCAAGGGAAAGTTTTAGGAGAGAAAATAACTGAAATGGTGGTCAAATATCAAATAACTAAGGTATGAAGAAAAAGACTAATGTTTAAAAAGAAATAATGAAGGATGCATCACCAAACAGGAATCCTGGTTCATTTTAGAATAATGATCTTTGGAGACTTTCAATGAAAACTTGCAAATAAATAACTTTAGGAAATAAATTAATTTCTAGATAATTGTTTTGTGTGTACTCTTTCCTGGCATTTTTCTGCTGAGAACTAACCTATATTCTAGGCTTCTGTACTTAGGCTTTGTGCAGTTTTCTCACACCTTTCCTTCATTTTTATTCAAGCTTTTGCACACTCCCAATATGAATCTTAACATGATATATTCACCTAGGGTATAAAACTCACTGGTAAATTAAACACAGGTTTGATTTAATTTCAGATATTGTTGTCAGTGTTTAGAAAGAGAATGACATTAGTAAATAATATACTTTTACAAGTTAAATGATTTCAAGTTCTTTGTTTTTAAAAAATGAAGAATAAATAGAGTTGTCAACTCACAAAAAAAATTTAATTGCCTTTGTCAATAAATCATTGTCATTTTTTCCAAATGACTTAAAAATAGTTCAGACAATTGAGTGATAGTGTGTGGTAGTTTGTGATTCCAAAGACAATTGCAATGGTATTTCTCGTACCACATTATTCTTTCCAGTGTGAATTGTAACTTTCACATCAAGAAAAGGAGTCAATTTTTCATTCACTTGGTGAAATTCCTGGGTTGGTTCTGTAATCTCTTCTGACTAGTAGACTACAGTGGACATGAGGCTATGTATTGTCTAACGCTGGGCCTTAAGAGATGTGCAAATTTTGCCTTACAGTGTGAGATGCTACCATGATAGAAGCAAAAGCAGTTACATAGAGAAGCTCATATGGAAGAGAAGTGAGACCGCAACTGATAGCTCAGCTCCCAGTCATCACACACTACAAAACACTTAAACAAGAACCATCTTAGCACCTGAGCTGATACCACAAGAAGCAAAACTTTCTGGTTAATAAAAGATAATTTCAAAGTTAAATGCAGATTTATGGATGGGAAATTTGTACACTCTCTCTAAAGTTAAGGCCAATTTTAATTATTTAGTAGAAGGCATTTTCATAAAATCATTACTTTGGATTATGCTTGTACCTTAATAATTCTTAGCTTTTTGAAGTATATATTAGCAATTTGGGTGTCACCATTTTGAATGCAAAAGTTTGTCTGAATAGGGGCAGGTATAGACAGGTGTTACTAGATTCAATTCCCTGGGTTCCAGTTGTATTTTTTACTATGTCATTTGAAATTTATCACCTCTGAGTAACTTTCAGTTTTTATTCCCTGGATTATCTCACTGTCATATTATCCCACTATCACCTCTTCAGTTTTTTATTTTGTCTAATCTGCAAAACACTAAGCAAGAGCTCATTGAGAGAAATTAACATAGAAGTTAACTTTCATATTTGGAGAAATTAACTTTTGACAGATTCAAAACATTGTTACTCAACATTAAATTATTCTTCCTATGAATATGTATATTTGTTTAATTATACATAATACATGAATACTAAACATACTCAATAGTTCTTTCAAAAATTTTTTCTACAACACACTGTTTTATGACATGTATGAGTAGCAAGGCAAAAAATAATGAGTATTTCTTTTAATTAGCTCTTTCAAATTAGAGCTAGATGGAGAGATATAGATATACATGCTTTTTTCTCAAATTTAGAGTTTGTCAATTGGTGGAAGAGATAGTAATCATTGGTTTATAACATAGCACATTTAATATAAAACCTTTTAATTTAGTTTGTCTATCTTTGAAAAAATTAAACATTATTGTGGCACTAATATATTTAGCATACAAACTGAATGAAAATCTAAAAATTAATTCAAAGCATGTTAGTGTGATTTAATTTTAAAACATATTTACTTTCTACTGGTTATAATATTAAGCTAAATATTCTGTTTCCTGAGCTTTTTTCTTACTGAATTTGAAAATGACATTCTTTTTTAGCTGAGAATCTTTTATCTGGCTTACCCAGTTTTTTTCCTAATTATGAAAGTAGCAAAAACAAAGCTATTTGTTTGTTTTAAGCACTGTGATTATCATTCTCCTGCATGTGTTCAGACACAGCCAGAATATACAAAGGCTGATAAATGAGCCATTTATACAACATAGTAATAATCAGATGTATCAGAGGCCACCTATTGGCTACTTTACAGATGTATCAATCAGTAAACTTTTGCTGAATGTCCACAAGGTGACAAATAGCTAAGCTTGTTCTAAGAATTTCAATTTTCTGCATTATTTAAAACTAAAGAATATTGATGAAAGTTAAATCTGAGGCACCAAATGTAACCCTCCTTGCAAATTATACTACATTACTTTATAAGAATATATAAAGATAATGCTAAATTTAACATTGGGCCTTAAGGAATAAATTAAATGTTTAATTTTCAGCATTTGCATTTTTATCTGAAAATGTCACTTTTAAAAAAAAAATAGTAGCTTTATTAGATTTGATCTTTGATTCTTTGTGGATGATACTATCCCTCAATAATTTCTCAACACATATCATATTCATTGGCTAATAGTTGCAGGCTAATAGTTCCCATCTGATCTTGGAAGCTAAGCAGGGTCGGGCTTGGTTAGTTCTTGGATGGGAGACCACCTAGGAAGACCAGTGCTGTAGGCCTAAAAAATAAAAAATAAAGGATTGCAAACTGACAAGGTCCTTGCAATCTGTGAGGTCAATCAAGGGTTGCCTCACCTAAAAAAAATAAATAAATAAAAAATAATAAATCAGAAATTAAATATTAGAGATAACTTTTATTTCATGAAACTCCATAGGCATTCCATAAATATTTAAGATTCATTTCATTTGACCCTACCATTCCATGTTTCATAAATTGCAACTCATTCTTCCTTCAGAAATTTAATAATAACCAGTCTACTCTATAAAGCGATTTAGTTCTCAACACTCCTTCTTTGCTCTAGGCACATTTGCATGTGTACTAATTCATTAATGCAGGAGACTAGAAAATAGATGATGTTCTCTAGGTCCCCCACATATGGAGACTTAAAAGAATAATAGATTTTAATATAATATTAATTGTCATTTCTCCTTCCAGACTTATGATGTAAATAGAACTGAATATAGATTAAATTTTATAAATTCTGTTATGCTATACTACTAACTGTAAACACACAGCTATTGTAAAAGAGTTTATATATATATTTTCTCTGTATTACATAGAATAAATAAAGCCAGTCATAGTGGAGTATCAGAGATACATATGTTAAAGGAGGGTGATAGATTTTTTTAAATAGCATGGAATTTTTCTAAACACAATCTGAATATTTTGAAGTTTTTCGTATGATTATTTCAGTCTTTCTAGCTGCATACAAGAACTGTGTTGAATTAAAAATAACCACAAAATTTTTGATAATCTTTACATTGAGAGATAATGTGTACATGTCCTCTCTTTGAATTTGAGCTGGCTCATGATTGCTTTGAGAAATAGAGAATAGTGTGAGTGACATTAAGATAGATATATATCTAGCATTTATGAGGACTACCAGTTTCTGCCTTGGTCTCTTTGAATACTCTGTCAAGAGGCCATGTAGAGAGTCCCTGAGTCTAAGTGGGAGAATGATCTAGTGAAGTCTAGTCTTCCAGGCACCTCTGCCAAGATGCCAGTTTTCACATATACCAAGATGCTAGGCATGTAAGCGAAGTCATTATATGTTGCCCTAAGCAATATAGTTGCCATTTGAATAACACCTAGTTACACCAAATGAGATGAAATTGAACTGAAGAATCGGTGAGCAGAGTCCTGTCCCAGTTTCTAACTGACAAAAATCATAAGTTTATTAACATGTTTGGTGATTTTAAGACATCTGGTTTGGGGGTGAGTTGTTATTCAACAGTATCTCACAAAAACAAAATATGCAACCAAAAGTGGTGTATCGTCATAACAAAAAGCTAAATGATGTGCTATTTTCTTGGGGCAAAATAGCAGGTAAAAGTTGGAAGATTCTCAAGGAGACTTTTAGTAAATGCTGGAATAGTCTCAAGTAGAATATTAGGAAAATACATAAGGGCCTAAAAGATTGTTGGTGAGAGCTTGAATGTCTGTGATTAACTGTTATAGGGAACTGTAAGAAAAAAGGGACCCTATATATGCAGTAGTACAGTTTTTGTTTTTTGTTTTTAATCGTTAACTTAATAATGTGGAGCAATAGAAAGAGTATTTACTGAGCTCATAGGTCTAGCTAGGGGATTTCTAAGTAAAATGCATGATGTGCCAACTGGCTTCTTCTAGTTGCCCATGATAAAAACTTGAAAAGAAGAGCTAGTCTAATGAAAAGTAGCTGTTTTTGAAAATAATTTGGAAATATGTGTGTATGTATATATATATATATAATGAGAAGACTTACTAGGTTTAAAAATAAAACTCTTACAAGTCCCCAATCTCTCTCAGCAAAACAAACAAACAAACAAACAAACAAACAAATAAATAAATAAAAAGGAAATATATATTCTCCCTAATGGTGATGTGGAGAAAATAAATCAAGAAAAGGGAACTGGGAGAACTGAGAGTATCCATTTTAAATAGAGTGGTCAGTGAAGTGTTCCTCTCAGTTGTGGCATTTGAGCAGAGACATGAAGAAAGGGAGGAAGTGAGCTATGAAAGTATCTGAGATTAAATGGCCCTAGGCAGGGGACATATAAAGTTGACTTGAGGTTGCAGAGTTCTAAGAATGGCACACAGATGAGTATGATTGCAACAAAGGGAGGAAGGTAGGTGTAGGACAAAAAGGAATCGGGGAGTTTTTATGAGTTTGAGCACAGAAATGACATAGTCATGCTTACACTTTAAAAGAAACATTCCGGCTGCTACATAGTGGGGTAGAAAGAACATTCAGGAATCTAGTTTAATAGTTCAGGAAGAATTTATGTTGACTTATACCAAAGTGGTAGTAGTAAAATTTGTGGGAAGTAGTTTAATTGTAGACATCTTTTAGAAAGAGGCACATGAAAGGACTGATAGGAGCATAGACAATTTATTCATTATAATGGAAGATGAAGAAGAGTGGAGGGACACAGATGCTAGAAAGTGAGTAGATGAAATGTGTGTGGGAGCAGGAGGAAGGAGGATTAGGAGGTATGCACATTTTTTCCTTCTTTTTTCCTAGTGAAAAATGGATCAATTAGCTGATAGTGAGAAATATGGAAGATGTTCTGAAGTATGAAAGAGAAAAGGAAAAACATGACATAGTCTCTAACAAAACTGGAAGATTTCATGAGTTAGAGCAGTGATTCTTGCAGTATCTCTGGTGAAGTTCGATTTTTTGCTTGTTTGATCATTTTGTTTTTAACCTCCAATTTTTTATGAGCAACTAAAATACAATAAAAATGAAATATTAGGAAAATGAAGTAAAAGGCATACCCATATACAAATCCAACTTTATTATTAGCTTGAAAAGACTTATCATTCTGTCAAATTGCTTTAACATTTTATAAAAGCTTACTATTGATTACTGTACTTGACTTTATATAACACTGAGTTATAAAAGTATGGGAGGATTGGTAGGCAGACTAAGGTCCCACTTGACATTATGAATTTTAAATGTAAGTGTACTTTGACATGTTTCATACATTTTATACTATTAGCTACCATAATTTTTGGTGAGTAGTGTGGTCATGTATACTTTAAAAATTATTTACAGTATTTGATATTATAATTCTGTTTCTAAAACTCAAGTAACTGCGTGAAGATAAACGTATGCGGATTTTTGTTTATTACAGTGTGGATCCTGGCTGATTAATATTTTACATTAAGATTTTGGATAAATAAATGTCATATAATAGTTTCATTATGAATTTTAACACTCATAATTAAAATATGCAAGAACTTAACAGTCATGTTAATAGTATTAACAAGCAGTTTGAAAAATCTACTTTTGTATAAATAACTTATATATTCAGAAATTTAAAGAACTATACGTTATAAACAGGTAAACACAGTGATTTGAGGCCAATTGATCTTCTTTCTTTAATATTATATTTAATATTGCAATATTCATGTTTTAACATTTCTTCAACAATGTGGTTATATTCATTGATTTTAATGATGAATAGAAATACATATTTCAGTAAAATTCTTTTTTTCCAAAAAACACTTCTAAACTGAACATTGGTATAACAAGATTTTTTTTTTTTTCTTTTAGAAGCTACAGAAAATGCTGGAATATTTAAAAGTACAGTTATATGAATAAAATTTTTTTCTCACTGATTTAAAACAATATCAAATGCAATTAGTGAGCATTTTTATTTTTCAGAATAACACGGGTTCTGGTCTCTATATCAATCCCTTTTGCAACACAGGAAATTTTGCCTTGTTATTAACCTTAGGGCACTAGACTTTATCTGGAAAATGGTAAATGCAATTAATAAAAATAAAATCAATTTACTTCAGTATTAGTTTGTTTATATCCTGAATCATTTTTCCCTTTACTTTTTAAGAAGTATAATACAAATATACTAGGACATGGGGGAAATTAGAAATTATAAACATAAAAAAATATAAATATGCCTATAAACAGAAAACATTAAGAATCAAAATAAGTGGTTTTTATAATTAATAATTAAGGAGATAATGAAAACCAATATCCAGAAAGCAGCATTCATTTATTATTAGTTAAAAGAGCTTATTATAGACTATCTTACTTCACTATACTCTAATTCTTCTTTTAAAGATGAAAAAAATATAATCACAGTGGTTAGGTAAATTTTGTATGGTCATAGCTGGCAAGTAATAGGTCGGACGTCAAAACCAATTTTGTATTAATTTATTGCTAGACCTATTAATCAGTGTTTAATACTCTAATGAGAAAATTATAATAGTAGATTTGAACACACCTAATTGTAGAAGGTTATTTTTAAATAACTAAAAATCACAACTATAACACATAATGACCTGCATTTATTAAACACTTAAAAATACTGGACACATTCTAAGTGTGATATATACTTTAGTAATTTAATCAGCAGAAGAATGCAATGAGTTAAATGGTACTAATGCTGTCATTTTATACATATTAAAACTGAGTCACTGCTATATTAAGTTATTCAAACCAAAACTAAACTTACACATAATTAAATTAATTAATTCAAATAAACCAGACTAAAGCAAAGGCAGTCTTGCTTCAGAGCTCATTTTTCTTCACTGCCTAATATTTGTTCTGCAAGTAAGGATGGTGAATTTCAGTTCTATAAGTCAGACAGATGAGGCACATATTGAAATGTTACAATATACACTTATATAATTATACTGATTATTCACTGTTTATTACTTTTATATAATTACTACTGATTTTCATGCAAAACGATTGTTATTAATTTACTTTTAAAAAAGTGCTTGTTTATGAAACAGCCCTTTAACACCAATAAATAATTGTTATTTGATATAATTTTAACAATTATTGGTATTATATATCTTTATAACATAAAGTCAGTTAGTCAACATATCTTTAGCTATATGTGTTTGGGCACAGAGGCCCACAGAAGTTAAATTTAATTTTTTCTCATCTCTAACATAAGAAGGTGCAGCAAGTTCAGTAATATATGTTTTCTTCAAGATAAAATATAGCAATGAAGAATCTAAAATTTTATTAAAGAAAAGGTATTGATAATTATTTTTATAAAAGCATTATTTAAATGATATTTATTGTTATTCAAACAATTTAATAAGTATGTAGACATTTGAATGGTAACATGGAGAGCTCTTCTCTCCAATGAAAGAACTATAATTGGTTAAAATTATTTTTTTTTAATTAAGGTCTCCAGAGTTTTCCATAAGTGTATACAGCAAGTGAATAAACATTTATGCAAAAAAAAAAAAAAAAAACTACCAAAACACAAAGAGAAAAGCAAGAGTCTGTGTCATTTGAAATATACCTTACACCCGCTCTCTCATCCCCAGCTCAGCTTGCTAGACGGAAAATTCAGTCCAAGGAGGTGCAACCAAGAACGTAAGATATCCTTTTCCCCCAGCTTAAAGTTGAGAGCCACATTACTACCCTGAGAATTGCAGGATGCTAGCATTTTATACACACATACTCTGCCCCTCCTGCTCCAGTTACAGAGCCTAAATTCATAGCACTTGTGACCAAAAGAGTAGGGGGTTCCTTTTTTTCACTGAGTCTCCACTGATAGAGTGGTGGCTCTTCCTCAGATATGGCAGACCAAGGTTTTGTTGACCCAATTATTCTCACTCCAGCTTATAAGGCAGTTAATGAAATTGGATCTTTACCTTATAAAAAAATGCAAAATTTTAGTCAAAATGGAATAAAAACCTAAATATAAGACCCGAAACTATAAAACTCTTAGAAGAAAACTTAGGAGGAAAGCTTTAGGACATGGAATTTGGCAAGGATTTCCTGGATTTAACACCAAAATACAAGCAATAAAAGTGAAAATAGACAAATTGGAATACATCAAAATAAAAAACCTGTGTTTATCAAAGGACATAATCCATAGAGTGAAAATACGTATATGTCTATGAAAAACTAAGAGCTAACATCAGACTTAATGGTTACCATTTTAATGCTTTACCCATAATATAAAGAATAAGGAAAAGATGTCCATGCTCATCTCTTCTATTCAGCATTGTACCAGAGAGTCTTTTAGTTAGGACAGTTATGCAAGAAAAAAAATAAAATAAAAATCCAGATGAAATTATTTTTATAGCTAGAAAATTCTAAGAATTCCCTAAAACACTTTTAAAATTACTAAATTAATTAGTTCAACAAGTTTGTAAGATCAATATACAAAATCAGTTGTATTTCTAAACACTTTCAATGGAAAACTTGAGAATAAAAATTTAAAAGATAATTCCATTTGTAGCAGAACCAACAAGAATAAAGATAGAAAATGAAATAGTTGGAAATAAATTAACACAAGTGCAAAACTTATTCTGAAAACTACAAATATATGAGGAAATATCCAAAATTTATTGACCAGAAAATTTAAAATTGTTCAGATGGCAGTTCTTCCCAAATTGACCTCCAGATTCAACACAATTTCTATCAAAATTGCAGCTGACATATTTTGCAGAAATTGAAAATGTGATCCTAAAATTCATATGGAAATTCAAGATTCTCATAATAGCCAAAACAATATTGAAGAACAAGAATAAAGTTTCAATATTCATACGTCCTGATTTCAAAATTTACAACAAAGTCACAGTAATCAAAACAGGGTGATACTAGTATAAGAGTAGATATATAACTCAATGAAATAGAATTGAGAGTTGAGAAATAAACTTTTGCATTTAGAGTTATTTGATTTTCAACAAGAGTGCCAAGACAGTTCAATAGAGAAAGAATGGTCTTTTTAACAAATGTGGCCAGAACGACTGAATTTTCACATTTAGAGAAAAGAGTGGGGATGCTACCCCATACCACATAAAAACATTTCACTCAAAATGGATCAAAGACTTAAATGTAAGAACTAAACTATAAAATACTTAGAAGAAAACAGGCATACATTTTTCTAACTTTGGATTAGTCAATGGCTTTTTGGATATGAAATCAAAAGCATATGTAACAACAACAAAAAAAAATTCCATTGAATTTCATCAAAATTAAAATATCACATGCTTTAAAGACACCATCGAGAAAGTGAAGGCAGATCACAGAATGGATAATTTGCAGATTTCATATATGACAAGGGACTTGTATCTAAAATACAAAAAGTACTCTTACAACTCAATAATAAAATGACAAATAACCAAATTAATAACACATAAAGAATCCAAATAGACATTTCTCCAGAATAATTGGGCAATAGTCAATTAGAACATAAAAAGAGCATTATGCTAGGTGAAATAAATTAGACAGAAAAAGACAAATATCACATGAGCTCACTCATATTTAGAATTTAAGAAAAAACACAGCTGAATCATTTATTAGTCTTAGAAGTCTTATGATTTAATATACATGATATGAACAAACTTTCTTAAATAGAAATATCACTTATATATCACATTTTTGTTTATCTATTTTCGAACTTAGGTTTAGGTGCTTTTCATGTTGAATAATATACATTTAGTTTTCAATTGCCTGGGTATTTTTAAAGTTCAATGATATTACATAATCCATTATAGGAATCATACTCATTGGCATTTTTTCTCACCATGAAGTTCATTGAATATTAAGGACCTATTTGGGAAATAGTTTGTACAAATGATCCATAGTGCACACATTTCAACAGTTAATTAGAAAATATATTGTTCATTACATCGGAAGTATTCATTAAATGACCAGGCTATTTAGTCAATAAATAATTGACATAGCTCTTTTTATTGAGGGGCACAATTCTTGGCAGTGAGAAAGAATACCATATGTACTGAACAAATCTGAGTGATAACACTGCTCTTAAGGAGCTAGCATTTGATTGTGGGATACAATAATAAATAAGGTAACTAAGTTAAATAGATTGAATGCTATATAGTAAATATTGCAAAAATAAAAAAAAATAGAAAATGAGAATTTAAAACATTGCAAAATGGAGTTTAAAATTTTGATAACGTCAGGAAAAGAAAGCCCTCTTTGAAAAGAAGCTTTATGAAAAGACTCACATTTACTTGTCTGTGTATTCAGAGACTCTATGTTTGTAAATATTTTAAGTCAATTACTTTAATTGGTCTTATTAGAAGTGAATAAATCTAAAACAGGTGAAACTGCCTTGATTTATCTTCCCCTGTTTCTTTCCCTTTCTCTTCCTCCCCTTCTATCATATTTCAGAGCAAGCTGCACTAGTTTTATTAAAATGTAATTCTGTTTATCAACCCACTTTCTCAACTAAGATTGCTAAAAATTCATTGTAACTTTTTTATAATGAAGGCTTCTTATTAAACCACTGGGTGGAAATTTCAACATTAAATTCTTGTTTATATATTTAAGCCTCATCCTCCTACTTCTTCTTATTATTATTTTTTTATATTCTACTGTAATCTTTGACATTTTCTTACTGTTTTGGAATCTGAAAACAGTTCACCCTCTGAGCAATTTACAACAGTGTAGATGAGACTTTCCTAATATGACAGCCTTATTGTATATTGTATTGTATTTGTTTATTTACAAAGAGGCATAGTGGTTCATTACCCATGAAATTATAATAAAAATATATTTATGGCATATCACACTGTACCTCATACTGAAGTATTTACTCTTAGAAAACACTAAAAAAAAAAAATATTTTATTTTTTTCCCCATAAGAGTTTATGATCTAAAACAATTCTTTAAGCAACAAGAGAGAATTAAGATCAATATTGTATATAAAGAATGCGCATTGTATGAAATGTCAACTTTTCAACACTCACTCAGTGTATAAGAATCTCAGACTGATGTATAAGTAGTGGATGATAGTTTGGTAGGTCCGGAGTCACTATTATATAGATTATGAATTAGTGTTGTGTTTGATGAAACTAAACGCTAATTTCTATGAAAGTAAACGTGGTATGCTAAAAATGCTTCCTTCACAAGTCTTAATCTCTAGATTTTATGAATGCTATGAGATATGTGGGGGAGGGGAGAAGATTTTGCAGGTGTAATTATATTAAGGATCTTGACATTTGGAGATTATCCTGGGTTATCCAGATGGGCCCTAAATGCAATCACAAGTGTCTTAATAAGAAGGAGCCACAGTGGGATTTGAGATATAAGAGAAAGCAAAGTGACTTTAGAGGCAGAGATTGGACTGAATAAAAGTGTCCATAGTCACCTAAAGCTGGAAGAGGCAAGGAATGGTTTTCTCTTAGTTCCCCTGAAGGGAGAGAGAACAACATTCATAACAACATAATATTCATTTTTGACGCTGGCCTCCAGAATCGTAAGAGAGCAAAGGTCTTTTGCTTTAAGCCACCAAGTTTTGGATAATTTAGTACAACAGTCATAGGAAACTAATACAGTAGATATTTACTAAAGCATCAAAGTTGAAATTATAGCAATGATAGAATAGCAAAATGACTTTCCCTTTGGATTTTGGTTTTGTACACAAATGATTTTATAAACTACATTTTTATGTTTATGTATTAATGGAGTATTTTGTAAGTAAAAACAACCTACTTTGGCATTCTGCCTTAAATGATATATGTCTGTTAATAATATTATAAAATATTAATTTTTAATTCATGTTTTTTTCTAATGAGGCCCATGAGAAGAATCCAATTTATGCAGAGATCTATTTTTGTCATATATTAAATTTTAAAACATGCTTTAAATGTGGTTGAATTAATATAGAAAAATGCAAATACAACATCATTTAATAGTAAATATATATTTTGATCTTAGTGCCTTTAAAGAATGGATCAGGATTTTTTTTTCCTTTTTAAGATAATGTATTGCAAAAACACTGCTTCTTTTAATTAACATCATGCTATTTTAGACCTAGAAATTTCCTTAGAGGGCATTTTTATGTCCTTCATTTTACCAATAGGATAAAATGTGTGGACTCTGTTTTATTGATGTGCTATAAGAAAAAATATATAATAAAGAAATTTATAATAGCACCATATTGTACCTTGAGAGATAGCTTTTTTTAATTAAAATATAGTTAGTATACAATATTATACAATATTATATTACTTTCAGGTGCACAACATAGTGATTTGACATTTATATAATTTATGATATGGTCACCACACTATCTAGTAACCATCTATCACTGTGCAAAGTTATTGCACCATTATTGACTATGCACCTCTTTACCTTTTTCACCCATCCTTCTACCCCTCTCTCCTGTAGCAACCATCATTTTGTTCTTTGTTTCTATAAGTCTATTTTTGTTTTATTTTGTTTCCTCGTTTGTATTCATTTTAATTCCACATATAAGTGAATCATACTGTATTTGTCTTTCTCTAACTTATTTCACGTGGCATAATGCCCTTTAGGTCCATCTATGTTGTCACAAATGACAGGATTTCATTCTTTTTTATTGTTGAGTACTAGTCCATTGAATGTGTATGTGTATATAATGTTTATCATATCTTTTTCCTCTCATAATGTAGTTTTAAAGCAAATAAAAATAATATCAAAATGAATACAGCAATTTCCTAACTTGGTTGTTAAGTGTTTGATCTTTGTGTACGTGATAGGATTTCACAGATTTATCAGAGATTTAATGCTAATGAGTTCACAAATAGGATCAGTTTATTTGGAGATGGTACATAAATGGTGTTAAAAAGTAAATAATACCTGTGAGGGTAGGTAAATTACTTCATTATATGAAAAAATGAAACCAGAGACAAATCTAGTCCAGGGCTCATGCTGCCTGTGCTGTTCAGCCAATAGACCAACACAAGAGATGGGCTATTTAGAGTACGTGTTTATTAGAGAATTGCAAGTCTCCAAGACATAGGCAAGCTATTGCTCAAAGGCTTGGCTCCCAAGTATCTCAGGAGTACAGATTATATAGAGAAAAATTAGTAGTCATGGAAACTAAGGGAGTTGGGGTGGCCAAGGCCATCTATCTTGTCTTTTCAGCCCTGGTTAGTTTCTCAGACCACCTGGAGGAGAATCAAGAGGAACAAGGGAATTAGCAAAGAGGAGGTGAGGTAATTAATCATTGTGTCCAGATGTCTGGTCCTGGAATCATCTGCTGCGCCATCCCATCTGATCTTGTGACTTTGTTCCTTGGTTGGTGGGGTTATAGTTCAGCCTCAATGGGGGCTGGGATTGAAACTCATTTAAAGCCAAGATGTTTATCTAGGTTTCAGATGTCAACTGAAACCTATTGTCCTCGTGATTATAGATCTGAGACTCAGTTAATCTCATGGGCTAAGGCTTAATAAATAAAGGAGCAAGGCATAGAGAGGATAAAAGTTGAGGAAAAAGCGAGTGAGTCATGATGCCATTATCTAGGCAAAACCAGCTTGAATCAGAGGGGAAAAAAAACTGTACTGAAGAAATGAAGTTTGTGTGCGATTACAAGCTATAGAGTAAGAGGAGGTGAGGCAAGGAACACTGCGAGGCTGGTAACACAGGGGTCCTTGTATCAGGTACTTCTTCAAAAGGTGTGAAATGAAGTGAAAATTAACCTGAGCTTCACTCTATGAATGCCTCAACTTTTCAGAAAGAAATAAACACTGACCGAAAAGTTAAACATGCTTCTCTGTTCTATCAACTTCTACTGTTGTCTGAACTAGAGTCCTTAGATCGGTACCAACAAGAAAAGGGAACAACTCTCATTCTGCTTCAGGAACTGGACTTTAAGAAGAGCAAAGTATGCTTTCCCCATATCTTTTCTACACATCAACTTTCTGCAACCAGACTAAGACTTCAAATCATAATAACAATTAAAAAGAAAGTGAGCGTAGGAGAGTGGCTGAAGGCAAGGAATAGAGAAGCTGTTTAGAGGTATCATAATAAAATTTCAGAGATTTATGCCACACAATGAGACACTCCCATGAGGATAGAAAGGAAGAACTCAGGGAACATTTTATAGAATTACTTTTTCATTCTTTTTTCTTTTTCTTTTTTGGTATTTGTTCAGGCTTGCTGAACCCCAGGAGTTGTTACAAATGGGATATCTTTGTTTGTTACAGGGAATAAAATTATAGGTTTGTATATCAACTTGATCTTATACTTTTAATGTAAGAATAATTCATGAAAAGCAGAAATATGTCATCTAGTAAGTCAGTCTCTGCACCAGTATCAAATCTGAGCATGTTTAGATTTGTGCATGTATTAGTGAAGAGGAAATTACAACAGTGGGCACATAAACAAACAAAAAGAAAGAAAGAAAAAAAAATTACAGAAAATCTCAAGTTGGTTGGTTATAACTCTGAAAATAGGTCTCGATATTTTAGTATGACTTTTCAGGAACTAGCACTTTCATATACTATATATTGGCTGCCTATTTCACCTGTTGTATGCCAATTTTGAAGTTTTGCAGGCACATCAAAAGAGGAAGAATCTCTGCACATTTTTTATAATCCAACTATTTAGTTGTGTGAGAGTCACATTCTTTTCTGTATATTTTATTTGAAAAGCTGTATAAAAATGTTTATTACATGTTGTCTCCTATCCGCTTACACACATGCAAGAAACTATAAGATAATAAATTAATGACAGTAATGAAAAAATGTGAATGCATTTTAACAAGTAACATGAATCAACAAATTTAACAAAACCTAAGAAAGTAAACAAAACAAAATAAGAAACTTATCTTGTAAAATATTTATGTATATATTTGCATGACCAATAACATTAAAACAAATGATAAGGCAAACACTAGGGTACAAAGTTTGCTGTTACCATTCACTTCATATCTCCCCAAAATAAACACAAACAAAAACAAAAACACAATGCTAGACACACCATCTTTTTGATGTTGAGAGGAAACCTGTGGAGGAAAATCAAGATAGTCTACAAAAGCCAAATTTAATGTATTACAACCAGAAATAGAAATTGATTTTTAATAAAGGATAAAAAGAAGATAAAATATAATTTCCTGTGGGAGTAGGGTGAAAATAAGTAATTGTTATAAGCAAACTCTCCATGATCCATTAGACTGGTGCCCAACATAAAAAAGCATTCTTTTCAGAATAGTAAGATTTCTTCATGTCTACATAGAGTGAACAGTTTACTAGACATGGAAACCAACTACAGAAGGCAGAGGGAAGTCCAATTATACTAGGCACTACCGTGTATGATTTGAGCTCAATTACCCTTTACATTTCCCACTTTTTCACAGCCCATTCCTAATTACAAGCTAGTAAAACTGAAGGTATGATTGGGGGCAATTGACTCTGCTCACTTAATAATGTATATAAATATTGAATCACTATGTTATACACCTGAAACTAATATAATATTGTAAGCCAATTATACTTCATTGAATAAATAGAACAAAAATTTTAAAAGTTAAATTAGAAAGTATTTTGAACTGAACAAAAATAAAATTACAACATATTAAAATTTATGAGATACAGCTAACACAGTACTTAGAAGGAAATATAGCACTATATAATCACATTTGTAAAAAAAAGTAAGTTCTCAAATCAGTGATGCCAGATTTCACCTTACGAATCTAGATTTGAGACAAGCCAGAAACATGGCAGAGTGAGAAATGTTTCCAGATCTCTCCCCTTGAAACAATAAAAGCTGAACATCTAAAACTGAACAAAAACCACCCAAACTGTACACCAGCATGTCTGAGCATGGGAACTTCATATAGGAGCTACCACAGGTCAGAACCCTGAGTGTCAGGCTGTAGACTGGGAGAAATAAAGAAGCCGCCTCTCACAGCCAGTGGAGCTCCCTGTAAAAGGAGTGGAAGAAGAAAAGATGCGGCGAATTCCATGAACAGTCTTGCCTGGAAAAGTTGTGAGTTTCACGCAGCCAGCGGCAGGGCCCATTCATCAGGGCAGAAAGCAGAGAAGCAGACAGCAGAGAAACAACAGTTGATTTTTACCATCCACAGTTGCAAAACCAAGGCTGAGTCACACCCCCTATCCCCAACCCAGAGTATCCCTCCTCGCATAACCTCTGAGACCTATCACCGCAGAGCCCCAGGACAATCTGAGCAAATACTACCGAAACTATAGCTAATACTGACAGGGACTGAAACTGGGGGTAGTAAGCATGATTAAATATATACAAGAAAATAGATAGGTATTATTAAGGCTTTATATAACAAGTATCCAAGAGGCTTAAAGACCACCTAAGGGAAACCAAAAGAAAAGCACCTTCTTTGCAGCAAGCTAAAGAGAAACCTTTATATAATAAATCTTGTTTCTGGGGGAAAAAAAAAAAAAAAAA
>NW_011888792.1:5364913-5412412 GCF_000151845.1 Pteropus vampyrus | reverse complement strand
AAAAAAAAAAAGCAAAATACATTTCCATTAATGCCCAGGCAGAGAAATAGTCCATTAAACACCATGAACAACCAAGGTGACAAGGCATCCCAGAAAGAAAAAGAAAAATCTCCAGAAAATAAACTTACAGACATAGAAATATGTGACATAAATGACAGAGAATTCAGAATGGTACTTCTGAAAAAACTCAGTGAGTTCTGAAACGAGTCATATCAACAATTTCAGGAATTGAAAAATCAACTAGATGAGCAGAGCAAGGGCATTGAAATCCTCAAACAGAACTGAATAGATCTTCTGGAGATAAAAGACATAGTGCAAGAGATGAAAAATGAAATAGCAAGCTTGGGAAATAGAGTCAACCAAATGGAGGAAAGGATCACTGATATCAAGGACAGAAATCTATAAATAGATCAGAAGGAAGAAGAGAGAAACAGAAGAATGAAAAATAATGAGAGAAATACAAGAACTAGCTAATACCATCAGGAGATGAAACATAAGAATAATGGGCATTATCGAAGGGGAGGAAAAGGAGCAGGGATTAGAAAACATTTTCAGATAAATAGTTGACAAGAACTTCTCAAATCTAAGTAATGAGCTGGAGCTTGGAATTCAAGAAGTCAAAAGAACACCCAATTATCTCAACCTAAAAAGGCCTTCATCAAGACACATTGTATTAAAATTATCAAAACTATGATGAAGACAGCCAGAGAGAAGACAGCCAGAGAAAACGGTAACTTATCATTGGATTTCTTGGGCAGACCTTACAAGGCAGAAAGGAATGGAACCAAATATTAAAACTTTTAAGTGGAAGGAACTACCAGCCTAGAATAATGTATCCAACTAAGCTCTCCTTTAGATATGATGGAGAAATTAAGACCTTTCCAGATATACAGAATTGAGGGAATTCTCCACTATGAGGCCTGCACTACAAAAAATACTAAAAGGGATCACTCAAAATGACACACACTAAAAAAATATTTCAAGTAAATGGCATTCAGAGAAAAGGAGTAGCAGTACTAATATCAGATGAAACAGACTTCAAAATAAAAAAAGTAAAGAAAGATACTGAGGGACACTTCATAATGAGAAAGAGAATCATGCACCAAGAACACATAACACTTATTAATATCTATGCTCCCAATCAGGGGACCCCAAAATATATAAAGCAGTTACTAAAAGAACTAAAGGGAGAAACAGACCAAAACACTATCGTAGTAGGGGACCTAAATACCCCACTGTTGGATATGGACAGATCATCCAAAAATAAAATCAATAAGGAAATAACATCCGTAAATGATGCATTAGACCAACTGGACATCATTGACATTTACAGAGCCTTCCATTCCAAAACAGCTGCCAATTGTTCTCTAGTGTACATGGACATTCTCAATAATCAATCATATACTGGGACACAGAGATAGCCTCAACAAATATAAGAGGGTTGAAATCATACCAGCCATATTCTCTGATCATAATGCTTTGAAACTAAAAAAAAAAAAAAAAAAAAAAAAAAGGCAGGAAGAATCACAAATACATGGAGATTAAACAACATGCTACTGAAGAATAACTGGGTCAGAGAAGAAAATAAAAGATCAAGAGATACATAGAAACAAATGATAATGATAGCACAACATATCAGACTTTTGGGACACAGCAAAAGCAGTCATAAGAGCAAAGTTCATATCATTACAGGCCTACCTCCAAAAACAAGGATGAGCCCAAATATACAACCTAATGCTTCATCTTAAGAATGTAGAAAAGAACAAATGAAGCCTAAAGTCAGCAGAAGAAAAGAAATAATCAGTTAGAGCAGATAAATAAAACTGAAAACAAAAAAACAAACAAAAAAACTATAGAAAAAAATAAATGCAACAAAGAGCTGGTTCTTTGAGAATGGCAATAAAATTGACAACCCCTTGGCTAGACTCACTAAAGAAAAAAGAGAAAGGACACAAATAAACAAAATCAGGGATGAAAGAGGGGAAATGATGACTGGCATCACAGAAATACAAAGGATCATACAAGAAGACTATGAAATTTAATAACCTAGAAGAAATGGACCAGTACTTAGAAAACTGCAACCTTCCTAGACTGAATCAAGAAATGGAAAAACTAAGTAGACCAATTAACAGTATGGAAATTGAAACAATCATCAAAAACCTACAAAAAGTAAAAGTCCAAGACCAGATGGCTTCACCAGTGAATTCTACCAAACATTCAAAGAAGCTTTAATACCTATTCTCCTCATACTCTTCCAAAAAAAATTGAAGAGGAGGCGATACTTCCCAACCCATTTTATGATGCCAGTATTATTCTGATACCAAAACTTGGTGAAGATGACTCAAAAAAGAAAACTACAGACCAATATCTCTCATGAACACAGATGCAAAAATCCTGAATAAGATAACTAGCAAACTGAATACAGCAACATGTTAAAAAGATACACCACAATCAAGTGAGCTTCATCCCAGGGGCATAGGGATGGTTCAACATATGCAATTTAATTAATTTGATATACCACATAAACAAATTAAAAATAACAATCATATGATCATATCAATGGATGCAGAAAATGCCTTCGACAAGATACAACATCCATTTATGATCAAAACACTTAATAAAACCAGTATAGAAGGAAAGTACCTTAACATAATAAAGGCATTATATGACAAGCCCTCAGCCAACATTATACTTAATGGTGAAAAACTAAAAATCTTCATTCTAAGATCACTGTAACCACTGTTATTCAATATAACATTGGAGGTTCTAGCAAGTGCAGTCAGACAAGAGAAAGATATAAAAGGCATCCAAATAGGAAACAAAGAAGGCAAATTGTCACTATTTGTGGATGATGTGATTCTCTATATAGAAAACTCTAAAGACTCCAAAAGAACACTAATAGAAACAATAAGGAAATACAATAAAGTCTCTAGATCCAAAATCAATGTTCAAAAATTCATAGTGTTCCTATACTGTAATAATGAAGTGTCAGAAAGAGAAGTAGAAAAATAATTCCTTTTGCAGTTGCACCAAAAAGAATGAAATACCTAGGAATAAACTTAATGAAACGTGTGAAGGACCTATATAATGAAAATTATAAGACTCTATTAAAAGAAATTGAAGAAGATACAAAGAAATGGAAAGGTATTCCATGTTCTTGGATTTGAAGAGTCAACATAGTTAAAATGACCATATTACCTAAAGCATTATACAGATTTAATGCAATCCCTATCAAAATCTCATCTGCTTTTTTTTAAAGAAATAGAACAAAAAATTACCAGGTTTGTATGGAAACACAAAAGACCCCAAATTGCCAGAGCCATCCTGAGAAAAAAGAATGAGGCTGAAGGCACCACTTTGCTCGACTTCAAATTGTACTACAAAGCAACAGTAATCAAAACAGCATGGTATTGGCAGCAAAACAGACACACGGACCAGTGGAACAGAATCGAGAGTCCAGAAGTAAACCCATATTTATATGGGCAGATTGTTTTCAATAAAAAAGCCAAAAACATACAGTGGAAAAGGAAAGCCTCTTCAATAAATGGTGCTGAGAAAACTGGAAAGCCACCTACAAAAGAATGTTGTCTATCATCACACACCAAAATTAACTCAAAATGGATCATGGACCTGAATATAAGACCTGAAACAATAAAATACATAGAAGAAAACAAAGAACCTAAATTCAGGATCTTGGACTTAAAGAGGATTTTATGAATTTGACCTCAAAAGCAAGGGAAGTAAAAGCTAAAATAAATGAATGGTACTACATCGAACTAAAAAGCTTCTGCTCAGCAAAAGAAATCGTCAAAAAGGTAGAGACAACCATCTGAATGGGAAAATATATTTACAAGCAATGCCTCCAATAAGGGCCTAATATCCAGTATATACAAAGAACTCATATGACTCAATAACATAAACAAATAAACAAACAAACAAACAAAACCATGATTTAATCAAAAATGGGCAGAGGACCTGAACAGACACTTCTCCCTAGAGGACATAAAAATGGCCAGCAAAAATTTGAAAAGATGCTCAACATCACTAGCTATTAGGGAAATGCAAGTCAAAACCATGATAAGATACCATCTCACACCTGCCAGAATAGCTATAATCAACAGGACAAGTAATAACAAATGCTGGAGAGGATGCAGAGAAAAAGGAATCCTCATGCACTGCAGGTGGGACTGCAAATTGGTACAGCCACTATGGAAAACAGTATGGAGGTTCCTCAAAAAACTAAAATTGATCCACCATATGATCCAGCAATTCCTCTACTGGATATTTACCCCAAAGGCTTGAGAACCCATATCAGAAAAGATATTTGCACACCTATGTTCATAGCAGTATTATTCACAGTGGCCAGGACATGGAAGCAACCAAAGTGTCTTACGATAGATGATTGGATAAAGAAGAGGTAGTACATATATACAATGGAATATTACTCAGCCATAAGAAAAGATGAAATACTGCCATTTGCGACAACAAGATAATCATGTTAAGTGAAATAAGCCAGACAGAAAAAGTTGAAAATCACGTGATATCACTTATACGTGGGATATATACCTAAAAGCAACAAAGAAAGAGGAAAAACAAACAGAGACTCATGGACATGGACCAGAGGGTAGGGGGTGAGGGAGGAAGGGGAGGTAGACGGGATAAAGGGGGTCACATATAGAGGGGTAGCGGGAGGGTTAAGTGGGTAAAGGGGACCAAATATATGGTAGCTGAAGGAAACTGGACTTCAGGTGGTAAACACAATAGAATATACAGATGTCAAATGATAATGTACACCTGAAAATTATGTGATTGTATTAACCAATGTTACCTCAATAAACTTAATTTTTAAAAAGTTAAAAAAAAAAAGAATCTAGATTCATGGCCAAATTAAACAAGAAGTAAACAAAAGAAAGGAAATAATAAAGATCAGGATGACAATCAATGAAATAGAAAATTGAAAAGAATAGAGAAAATTAATGAAACTAAAAACAAATTATTTAAGCAAATCAAAAAAATTAAAAAAATAAAACTGATCAAGGAAAAAAGAATAGCTAAATTAGCAATATAAAGAATGAAGGAGGTTACATCATCACAAATTTTTTAGGTATCAAAAGAAAAACAAGGGGATATTATGAACATACAGGTCAATAAATTAGACAAATTAGATGAAATTGACAACTTTGAAAAACACAAACTACCAAAACTCACTTAAGAAATAACCTCAATATTCTTATATCTGTTTGAAAAATCGAGTTTTTACTTACAAACCATTCCACAAAGAAAACTCCAAGCCCAAATGATTTTATTGGCAAATTCTACTAAAATATTTAAGGAAAAATAATACCAATTCCATGTAATTTTTTCCAGAAAATTAAGGAATAAGTATACTTCCTGATAAATTCTTTGAGGCCAGCATTATTTTGATACCAAAAGTAAAGTCAATGGACATTACCAAAAAAAGAAGGCTATAAATGTAGTAGCTTCGGTACATAGATGCATTCCCCACCCCCCCAGCTTTATTGAAACATAACAGACAATTAGTTGTTGTGCTGACTAAATCCATTAATACATAAAAATATAAAATATCATGACCAAATGACCTTTCTCAGTTGAGAATTCAAAGTTGTTTTATTATTCAAAAATCAATTTTGAATAGTAAATCAACAGAAAAAGCAAATTTTACTATATTGAACATCCATACCTGTTTAAATGGAGGAGTATTTTCTTAACTTGATTAAGGGCATCTACAAAAATGTACAGCAAATAGTCTTCTATGTAAAAATGAAAGTGTTTTTTTCCTTTAAGAGCGAAAGCAAGAAGGCTTTTTTGCATATATATATATATATATATATATATATATATATATATATATGAAAATTCTACAATTTCCATAAAGGAATTTTTAGAATTCATGAGTGAATATAACAGAATTTCAGGAAATGAGATCAATTATATTTTCATTTAGTAGCAATTCGAAATCAGCTATTAAAATCAAAATTATAAAATTATTATCAATAGAATATTTGTCAGTATGATACATATTACATATATACTAAAGACTATGAAGTATTGATGAAAAAAATTAAAGCTCTAAATAAAGAGATATACTATGATTATCAATAAATGATTCAATATTGAAAATATGCTAACTCTTTACAAAATGATGTATAGATTTAAAGCAATTTAAATAAAAACTCAAGCAGTCTTTTTAATAGAAATCGACTAATATGCATTTTATCTTAAAATGCATATTAAATGAAAATTACCTATTATGGTCAAAATAACTTTTAAATACAAGACCAGATTTGGAGGACATACATTGTCATATTTAAAGATTATCACAGTGTACCTTAACAAGACAATGTTGCATTATCTTTACAGATAGACAAGGGGATGAATAAATAGAATAGAGTCCACCATCTTCTACTTTCCACTGATAACTCATCTCTTATTTTACTTCTAATGTGGGAGTAATAAGGAAGAAAATACATAAATATTCTCACCACTAAAACTACTATTCTATTTGTTATTCTCTACCTTCCTTCCTTTTCCCTTATGTGAAAAGTCTTCTTGCCTATTTAAGGCAATTATTCTGTCTTTTTACTTGAGAAATAATCTCCCATTTTGTATACTCAAGGGTGTCAATTTTTGTTGTTGCACAATCTGTCTACTTTTTGAGAGACATTCAAAGTTATTTTTCAAATATAATTTTTTCCTCTTATGTTAATTTTATCACTTAAACCTAGGGTAAGATGCAGCTCTATTACACTTACACATATCTTACACATAATGCTGACTTCTCAAATTATAGATTTTCTTTTTACTCATATTTTATCAAGAATGAGAGTCAAATGCACAAATTCATTTGCAGAATAACTTTTGATTTTGTTTTTAAACTGCTACTGAGACTACTAACTTATATGTTGTTGAAAACTACATGTACATTATTTTACTAATTTCACTTAATGGTCCTATGAAAACTTACTATTCCAACGGATTGTACGAATCTTATTTACTGATACAAATTAAAATATAATAATCAATGTGTTAAATCTTACTAGGTCGTGAGAATTTTTTTCTCTGTTTTCCTTAATGCCCGGGAGCACAGTAGCTCTTCTTGGTTTAATTTTCTGATCTAAACTTTCCCATCTATCTTATTTCATTAACCTTTATCTGCTTAAGCCTTTTCTACATTGTTACTCTATTAAATTGTCCCTTTGCATCACTTATATCACTTAAATCTTTTTTTTTTTTTTTTTTTTTTGCGGGAGGCAGGAGTGCTTTTGGTTTCAGACATGATAGAATAGTACATTCCACCCTACTCATTCAGCTGAAAACAAAAAGACTTGAACAAAATAAAATTATCAGAAGACTCTAAAAATGAAGGTGGACTGGTTGCCTGAAGGAATTTTGTTCGTGTTTTCCCTATATACCCTACCCTGCATAGTATAGTGACAATAATCCCAAACTGCTAACAGATGAAGACCCTCTTGAAAATAATAATTAAAGTCTTAAAAAATCTTGCTTTCTATATTTAAATACCAGGAAGAAAGTAACTCGCATAATGGAATCATCTGACTATTCCTCTCTACTTTAGGGAAACACCACAAAAGCAGTCATATCCTTGTGCTTTCTCAAAGATGCTGGGAAGACTGTGGGGAAGAGTACTGTATAATCCCACTCTGCACTAAGAGAATTCAAGAAAAAGAAGCACAGTCTGAACTTAAACAGATTGACTGCTAATACAGATAGGTGAAGTACCCATAGAAATCACTTGACAAGTTTTGTAATTACTATGGGAGTCTAAATTTGAAAATAAAAAGTTAAAAAAATCAATTTGTAAGGTAAGTAGTCATTTGTTTAGTAAGCACCTGAAACTATTATCAATAGCTAGATAAAGTGATCTTGACTCCGAAGTTAAAATTCCATGTAGAGGTGAATAATGAAGCTAAAGGACACAGCCAAGCTATATATCTGAAATTTTAGAGATATTAATGAGTAACTTGACTTTGGAATATCTATATAGACTATGTGATGGGAAATGTTTTAAACTAGCTGGAATCCTCCTCCATTTTTGGATAATGCATTTGGGATATTACTCTGTCCTCATTGTTAATTTTGGTGAATTCTGTGTCTTTTTGCCATGTCTTCCCTTATATGCCAAAGTACGTTGACGCAAGATAACTAATGCAACTCACACATTGGAGAATTTGTCTCTGATGTTGGAGAGATTAGAAGAGAAAATATAGGTAAACCTAATATAGTCTAATACAGAAACATTAAAGATGTCCATTAATTTCTGCTACAAATACCTGAAACTACTTTGATTTCTGTGCTTTCAAAATCTGCTTCTTCAGATTTTTTCCCAATTCTTTGAAATAAATAATATCCTTTTTTCTTTTATTTTTCATACTTTTGTCAGATTTAGTTTTTGTTACATATAAACAAATAATCAGAACTGTTGCAAGGTGTCAATTTTATATCTGGTAGAAATATTAACTACACAGATAGAAATGTAGGTCAGGAGCCAGAGAAAGTGCTTTGTGCAGAGATGTAAATTTGAGAATCATATCAAGACAGTGGGTGATATTTCTAATAGAGAAAAAAAAGTATAACATAAAATTTTGGAAAAATTCCCAAGCTATAAGTGCTTGATAAATTATTGGAGTCAAATAATTTAACACTATACTATGCAGGGTAGGGTATATAGGGAAAACACGAACAAACACGAATAACAGAAGTACATGATGTTGTATATGCTAACAGCAAAATTAACCTTATATTTCATTTAAACGGAACGGTATTTGGGAATCATAGATTTTCTATATCTTATCTTGACTAAATAGACATACATATAGCCTAACTAAAAGCAGGAGATACAAAAACCTTATCCTGAATATACACAGAAACTGATTACCCAAACCTTAGAGACATACATAATTTTCATCTTGTCCCCCTTTTTAAGAAAACAGGTGACATTTGCTGTATGTAGATGTGCAATATTCTCTCTTGGTAGTCTACATTTGAACACGCTTACTCTCTAATACTATAATAACCACAAAACAAAAACTGAAACATCCCAAGAAAGGTCATTCAAGAAACAGATAATATTGTTAATGTGTCAATTAATTTTCAATTGCAATTTGAAATATCAATCTCTTTTCTAACTACTATGTATTCTTGGTTTTTCTATCAAAATTTTTCTTTTCGCTTATAGCATAAGAAAAACTAAATAATTGTAGACAGACTAGCAGAGCCTTCTCAATTTCAAAAATGCAATTTAAATCTCATTACTTTTTTGTCAGACTTCTAAAATGTCATGATACAAAGAATCCTTATTAATTACTTAAGATTGCCAGACTATGTTTTATCAACAGTCTGTAAAATCCAATCTATATCAAACAAATCTATTTTTGTAGCCTGTATTGTTTAATTATTCAATTTTGACAAGTCATTTTCATTTTTAATGCTTCAGTATATTGCAAAATATTTCTTCCCTATTTGTTCCCACTGTTCTTGAAATAGTTTCACATATTGTTGCTATAATATACCACTAATTACAGGTTCCTAAATCACTTTCAATTACTTTTAATGTGATAAAATTCTGTATTGTGGAGTTCTTGAAGTGTTTAATATGGCATCATTCAGCTAAGTTAAATACCCTAAGGTAACATTAATTATTTGTTTAAACTTGCAGAGAAGAACACTTAGATGTTTAGATTAAGAATTGTAGCTATTTACACAAGGGGGAGGGGGTCATTTGGGGGAGAGAGAGGAAGAGAGAGAAAGGAAAAATAATGTGAAAGTATCAGCTCAAGGACATTTTGAACAATACAGAGCAAAGACCTTGCCATATTTTTCATTTTAATTATAAATTACTCTGAAATTACTTTTTAAAATTATTTTAAGCCATACTTTTAGTGAATAGTAATGTTTAGAATTTGTGTAGCCTTCCTATCTTTCAAGCACTTACTTTGTGAGTTGCATTAGTTGATTTAATCTTTAAAACACCCTTTTGAGAAGGATATTATTATACCCTTTCGACTCATGAAGAAACCAATATACATAGAGAAGTGCTTCCGATTCTATTTTGCAAGCAATCAAATGGCAATATGAAGATCAGATATCCCAAATACAATATGATCACACTCATATTACTTGGCAAGTATCATTTAAGTCTTCTTATTAACTCAACAACTACTTATACTATACTGTGATAGAAATAATTGTGCTAGCCATAGGCAGCACATACAGCTCTTACTTTGAGAAGTGGAAAAAAAAATAAGATGGCTTAATAATAGCAACAGAGTCATTTAGAAATTAGGGGAAACTTAAACAGTAAATATTTTTGTCTTCCCCCTCTCCTGTACCAAGTGAATGGAATTAAACACCATTTTTCCAGGATTAAAGTCTCTCATCTTCATCTTTGTTCCCATTCACTCCAGACAGTCTCTGGATCTCACCCTGCCTTAGACATTTTTGTATCTCTTTACGTTCTTGACTTTACCATTTGTTCTCCAAATCCATGGTGCTTATATCTATCTGTTCAGTTGACAGGTTTATAATAGTCATTATGCATTTCAGATCACTACATTGTATTTATTTATTGTCATTTTAATCTCATCCTTCAAACTCAAATTATTTTACTTAAAATTTGATTCACTATATAGCCAATTAAAAATGAAAAGAAGTCCTTAAAATAAACTATACCAATTAAACGTGACTATTTACCTTTTTTATAGATTCATTTTTGGTTTTTTTTAATGATTCAAAATATAAAATCATACTTTGATTTCAGCTATTATAAAAAGAGACATTACTTCTATATTGACCTTCAAATAGGTAACATATCATTTGTTGAAAAAATTTATTTCATGATATGTTGCTTCCCACCACTCTACATGTGAATAAAGGGGAAGAATATTGTTGGAGTTTAAGATATAATTTCTAAGTTTTGCAAGTTGGAAATGTAGACACTGGTCAATGGACTAATTATTTATAACTTCTGTTATATTACAAATTCTTACCTCTTACCTTCTTCTGCTATAACATGAATTTAGTATGTAAAACTGTTTAGGACCCTATAAATGGAAGTTATTTGAAGTTCTCACTGATTACTTGAATACCAAGAATAATGTTATACATATTTTTTATTTTATATGTTTCAGGTATACAGTACAATGGTTAGATATTCATATAATTTATGAAGTGATCCCCCAATTACGCTAGCACCCATCTGATTCTTCACATAGCCCTTACAATAATATTGACTATATTCCCTATGCTGTACTCTACGTCCCTGTGACTATTCTAAAACTACTAATTTGTATTTCATCCTTTAATTTTTTTACCCAGCCTCCCACCCCCCGTCCCCTCTGGCATCACCAGTTCTCTGTATCTGTGAATCTGTTTTTGTTTAATTTCTTTTGTTCCTTAATATTACATATAAATGAAATCATACAGTATTTATCTTTCTCTGTCTGACTTATTTTACTCAGCATAATACCCTCTAGGTCATCCATGTCATGCAAATGGTAAGATTTCATTTATTTTTTAATGACTGAGTAATATTTTATTGTGTATATGTACCATAACTTCTTTATCTAGTTGTCTAGTGATGAGTACTTCAGTTGTTTCCATATTTTGGCTATTGTGAATAGCACTTCCCCGAACATAGGGGTGCATGGATCTTTACAAATTGGTGTTTTGGTTTTCTTTGGACAAATATCCAGAAATGCAATTGCTGAGTAAAAAGGTAGTTTTATTTTTAAGATTTTGAGGAACCAATAAACTCTTTTCCATAGTGGCTATACCAATGTGCACTCCCACCAACATTGTACAAGGGTTCCTTTTTCTCACATCCTCACAAATACTTTTTTTTTTTTTTTTGATTTACTGATGGAAGTCATTCTTAGAGGTGTGAGGTAATATCTCATTGTGATTTTAATTTGCATTTCTCTAATGATTAGTGTTCTTGAACATCTTTTTGTATGTCTATGGACATCTGTATTTCCTCTTTGGAGAAATACCTATTCAGGTCTTCTGTCCATTTTTTATTTGGACTTTTTGTTATTATTGAGTTGTATGAGTTCTTTATACATTTTGGATATTAACCTCTTATCAGATGCATCAGACAAGTATCTTTTCTCATTCAGTAGACTGACTTTCTTTTGCTATTGGTTTCCTTTGCTGTGCAAAAACTTATTAGTTTAATGTAGTCCCATTTGTTTATTTTTTCTTTTGTTTCCCTTGCCCAAGGAGATATATCGGAAAAAAAAATTACTAATAGCAATATCAGAGAGTCTACTGCCTATGTTTGTTTCTTTGTTTTTAGAGTTTCATAGTTTTGAGTCTTACATTTAAGTCTTTAAATCATTTTTCTGAGTTTATTCTTGTATAAGTTGTAAGAAGGTGCTCATTTCATTTTTTTGCATGATCTATCCACTTTTTCTGACACCATTTGTTGAAGAAAACATCTTTACCCCATTGTATATTCTTGCCTCCTTTGTCCTAGATTAAATGACCGTATAGGTGTGGATTTATTTCTGGGCTCTCTATTCTGTTCCATTGACCTATATATCTGTTTTTATGTCAGCACGATGCTTTTTTGGTTACTATAGCCTTGTAGTATTTTGATATCAGGTAATGTGATAATGCCAACTTTTTTCTTCTCTCTCAAGATTGCCGTGGCTATTAGGGCTCTTTTAAGGTTCTATATAATTTTTTGGATTATTTGTTCTAGTTCTCTGAAAAATGCCATTAGTATTTTGATATGGATTGCATCGAACCTATAGATTGCTTTGGGTAATATGAACATTTTAACAATGTTGATTCTTCTTACCCATGAGCATAGTATATGCTTCTATTTATTTGTATCCTCTTAAATTTCTTTTCTCAATGACTTATAATTTTCTGAGTACAGGTCTTTTACCTCCTTGGTTAATTTGATTCCTAAAGATTTTATTGTTTTTGATACAATTGCAATTGGGATTGTTTTCTCACTATCACTTTCTGATAGTTCATTATTGGTGTATAAAAATGTAACTAACTTCTGAATATTAATTTTGTATCTTGATACTATATCAAATTCATCTATCAGTTCTAACAGGTTTTTGGTGGAATCTTTAGGGTTCTCTAAATATAGTATCATGTCATCTGTCAGCAATGACAGTTTTACTCCATTTCCAATTTGGATTCCTTTTATTTCTCTTTCTTGTCTGATTGCTGTAGCTAGGGCATCTCATACTATATTGAATGAAACCAGTGAAAATGGACATCCTTGTCTTATTCATGACCTTATGGAAAATGCTTTTAGCCTTTCCCCATTGAGTATGATGTTAGCTGCAGATTTGTTATATTTGGCCTTTATTTTGTTGAAGTATGTTCCATCTATTCCCACTTTGCTCAGAGTTATTATAAAAACTAGATGCTGGTTTTTGTTGAATGTTTTTTTTCTGCATCTATTGATATGATCAAATGATATTTATTTTTCAATTCTTTAATGTGAAGTGTCACATTAATCATTGTGCAGATATTAAACCAACTTTGCATCCCAGGAATAAATCCAATTTGATCATGGTGTATGATATTTTTAATGAATTACTAAATTTGGTTTGCTAATATTTTGTTCAGGATTTTGCATCAATGTTCATCGGGGATATCAGTCTATAGTTTTCTTTTTTTTTTTTCCAATGTCTTTGTCTGATTTTGCAATGGCCATGTAAAAGAGTTAAGGAGACTTCCCTCCTCTTGAATTTTTTTGGAATAGTTTGAGAATAGGTGTTAATTCTTTGAATGTTTGGTAAAATTCCCTATGAAGCCATCGGTCCAGGACTTTTGTTTTTTGGAAGTTTTTTTGATTACTGATTCACTTTAATTGGTACTAATATGTTGGTTCAGATTTTATGTTTCTTGCATCAATCTGGAAGATCATATGTTTGTAGGAATGTATCCATTTCTTCTATATTGTCCAATTTGTTGGCATATAATTGTTTGTAATATTTTCTTATAATCCTTTGAATTTCTGTGGGGTCCATATTTACTTCTCTTCTTCCATTTCTGATGTTATTAACATCAGTCTTCTTTTTCTTGAAAAGTCTGGTTATGGGTTCATCAATTCCGTTTATCCTTTCAAAGAATCAGCTCTTAGTTTCATAGATCTTTTGTATTGTTTTTTAAACTATTTTGTTTATTTCCTCTCTGGTCTTTATTATTTCCTTCCTCCTCACTTTGGGCTTTGTTTGCTGTTCTTTTTCTAGTTCCTTTAAATGTAAAGATAGATTTTTTTTTGAGATTTTTCTTGTTTCTTGAAATTGGCCTGCATTGTTATGAGTTTCGCTCTTAGGACTGCTTCTGCTGTATCTCATAGATTTTGAGTTGTGTTTTTATTTTCATCTGTCTCTAGGTATGTTTTGATTCCTTCCTTGATCTCATTGTTGACCTAGTCATTGTTTAGTAGCATGTTATTTAGCTTCCATGTGTTTGTGTATTTTCCAGTTTTTTTCATATAGTTGATTTCCATTTTTATACCATTGTGGTCAGAGAAGATGCTTGATATGATTTCAGTCTTCTTAAATTTATTGAGATTTATTTTATTGCCTTATGTAATCTATCCTGGAAAATGTTCCATGTGCACTTGAGAAAAATGTATATATTGCAGCTTTGGATTGAAACGTTCTGAAAATACCTATTAAATCCATTTGGTCTAATATATCATTTATGGCTGCTGTTTCCTTCTCAATTTTTATTTTGGAAGTTCTATCCTTTGGTGCCAACGAGGTGTTAAAGTCTCCTATTATGAATGAATTACTGTTGTTCTCTCCCTTTATGTTGGTCAGTAGTTACTTTATGTATGTAGATGTTCCTGTGTTGGGTGTGTATATATTTACTAGGGTTATGTCCTCTTGTATTGATCCCTTTATCATTATATAATGCCCTTTTTTTTGTCTCTTATTAAAGCCTTTGTTTTAAAGTCTGTTTTGTCTTATATAAGTACTGCTATCTCAGCTTCTTTTTCATGTCCATTTGCATGAAATATCTTTTTCCATTCCTTTACTTTTATTCTGTGTGTGTCGTTTGATCTGAGGTGGGTCTCTTGTAGACAGTGTATACATGAGTCTTGTTTTCTTATCCATTCAGCTACCTGATGTCTTTTGATTGGAGCATTTAATCCATTTACATTTAAAGTGATTATTGATAGGTACATAGTTACTGCCATTTTATTATTTATATTTGAGGGGGATTCCCCCCCTTGTTTTTAAAGAAGTTCCCTTAACATTTCTTATAATACTGGCTGGTGATGAATTTCTTTAGCTTCTTCTTTTCTGGGAAGCTCTTTATCTCACCTTCAATTTTAATTGATAGCCTTGCTGGGTAGAGTAGTCTTGGTTGTAGGTTCATACTTTCTATCACTTTGAATATTTTGTGCCAGTCTCTTGGCCTGCAAATTTCTGTTGAAATATCATTTGACATTTTTATGTGAGTATCCTTGTAACTAACTAGCTGTCTTTTTTTGCTGCTTTTAAGTTTCTCTCTTTGTGTAATCTTTGGCATTTTAACTATGTTGCATCTTGGCGTGGGTCTGTTTGGGTCCTCTTGTTTGAGACTCTTTGCACTTCCTGGACTAGTATGTCCATTTCCTTTGCCAGGTTTAGGAAGTTTCCTGTCAATATTTCTTCAGGTAAGTTCTCAATCCCTTGCTCTGTCTCTTCTCCTTCTGGTACCCCTATGATGTAGATGTTGATATGCTTGATGTTGTCCTAGAGGTCTCTTAAACTTTCCTCATTTTTTTTTAATTCTATTTTCTTTTTGCTGTTTCTATTTGGTGTTTTCTGCTACCTTGTTTTTCAACCCACTGATTTGAACCTCTGCTCAATCTAATCTACTGTTTAATTCTTCTAGTGTATTCTTCATTTTCAGTATCATATTCTTCATTTCTGACTGATTCTTTTTAATGGTTTCTGTGTCTTTTTTATGGGTATCATCTCTCTGTTGAAGACCTCACTGAGATCATCTAGTTTCCCCCTAATTTCATTGAGCATCCTTATAACCAGTGTTTTGAATTCTGTCTTTGGTAGATTACTTGCCTTAATTTTGTTTAGGTTTCCCCTCCCCACCCCCCACCCCCAGGAGTTTTCTTCTGTTGTTTTATTTGCAGCATATTTTTATTTGTTTTCTCATTTTAGTTGCCAGTCTGTGTCTGTTACTATGTATTAGGAAGATTTATTACATCTCCTAGCCTTGGGTAGGTGGCCTTATATAGTAGGTATCCTGTGTAGCCCAGTGGCACAGTCTTCCTGATCATCTGTGCTGAGGGCTCTTGTGTGGGTTGTGTATGTTCTCCTGTTGTAACTAAGCCTTGATTGCTATTAGCATGACAGTGGATGGGATGCACTCTCAGGCTGACTAGCTATGTGGATTGGCCATGCCCACAGGTTATGAGTTGTTGCATGGGGGCTAACCACTTGGAGTGGGATTTGCCCCAGCAGGCTTGTATACCTGTTGAGACCACCCTTTGGGTGTGCTGCTTAGCGGGCAGTCAGGTTGTGCTCTGTTGTGGTTTGATGCCAGCCTCTGGGTTGGTTCTGTGGCTTTCCTGTAGGCCAAGATCAGCTGCTCCCTTTGATTGCTTGGGGCTCCTTGATAGGAGCTACAAAGTGATCCATTGGTGGTTGCTGCCTGCTGGATTTGGAGGCAGATGGAAGAGACCATGCTGTGATCTGAGGTTCAGTTATCCCTGGTACCAGGCCTGGAGCAGCTTAGCAACAGGACCAGTGCACCTCAAGGCCTGAGGCTTTCTGCCAGTTGTCTGTAAGACTCTGCAGCTGAAAGAGCTTTGGGTGGTATGTAAGCTGGATGAGGCATCGAGGTAAAGCAAGCCGATTTAACCTGGCCAGTGCTGATTCAAGTTTTGTGCCAGTGCTCAATCTGTGGCTTCCTGTAAAAGTCACAGATTGCTGCAAGTTTAGCTGCTCCCCACATTGGGCCGCAGACTGTTTAAGACCAGTTCAAGACCTGTTCAAGAAATACTATATCTCAGGGCAGGGCTTGTGGCTTCCATTTGGGAAGTCTCTCCTGGGATGCACAGACCATGTGCCGGGCGCGCACAGGCTACGTGAGCTGAGGGTTGTTTTATACTGTCGAATTTGTGGCCCAGGGAAAGCAGAGGGTGTGTTTGGCTACCTCGTAATGGGCTTGCCACAGTAATTGTGGTTTGGGCGGTGTGAGTTCTTTGAGAGACACTGGATGGAGTGAGTCAATCATGTCAGGCCAATGCAGATTCAGCATTGTTGACACTGCTGAGCTTGTGGCCTCTTGCAAGTTTCAGATTATAGCATGGCCAGCTTCTGTTTTCATCAGGATAGTAGAGCCCTGCGATCTGCTTAAAAGACACTGCAACTCAGGCTGGCACCAGTGGCCGCCACCAAAAGTCTTTTCTGAAATGTGCAGACCACAAAAGCCAAGGGCAGTTGCCTGTGATTAATGCACAGTCCAGGGAAAGCAGCCTCGGGCACAGCCCGGGTCAGGGCTAGCTGCCCTACAACAGGCCCACTAGAGGCAATTTGTGGGTTGGGTGGGGTGGAGAGACGCAGGGTATAGTGGGCAGATCTCACCAAGCCAATGTAACTTCAGAATTGGCTGTGTGGGGGAAGGGTTCAATGTAGGCAAGATGGTGCTCACCTGTAGACTGCCATGGAGCTGATCTTGACAAAGGAACAATGGTGGTGGTCCCTCCACCATTTACCCCAGTGCCACATAGCTCAGTTTTTTTCTATATGTCTCACGTGTCTGCTGAGCTGCTGACCCTCTGCAAAAGCTCAAGGTGAGTGTCTGCTAGGGAGTGAGTCTGTGTGTGGGACCTTTAAGGGGGACTTGTGGTCTTTCAGATTCCTTCCATCTCACTCAGATGTCCAAATTCCCACTGATTTTTACAGTCAGATTTTGTAAGAACTCTTCTTCCCAAGACTGGAACCTTGGGCGGCTGGGAAGACCCTGTGTGGGACTAGGGCCCTTCATTCCTCCACGGGGACCTCTGCAGCTGCATTCTCCCTCCTACTGCCATTTGTGGATACAGGACCAGCCCGGTTCACATCTCTGCTGCTCATACCAGTCTTTATGTGGCTTGTTCTTTATATCCACAGATGTATGTGTTATGATCAGCTAGACTTTAGGTGGTTCTTCAAGTTGTTTGTTTTATAATTTGATCATAATTTGATCATAATTTGAATGTGGTCATGGGAAAGGGTGAACCCAGCTTTTACCTAGCTTGCTATCTTGACCCCAGTTTGAGCATTTACTTTTCAATTTTTTGTTTTAAATTGTCAGCAGTTTCTTGCAGACGAGTGATAGCATGTACTAAGTATTTTAAAAACATTTAAGAAAAAAATTAAAATTATCAACATTAATGATCAAAACCATGACTTGCTTAGTGATGAAATTTAATACTAATCCTATTATTAGTTTTAAGTTTTGGGGTATGCTTCCTATGAAAGGTACACCTGTTCCATTGGATGAAAATTTGATAACCACTAACCTCACAGATACAACTCTTCTACCTGAAATTATTATTTTTATTGCTTAACATTATTTTATCTTTCTAACACTGCCCAGTAATTTGAAAGATAAGTCATTTTGTTGCCACTATTTCTTTACCCTATGTCAGTCTCTAACAATCTAATTTTGATGTGGTCTACTGAAAAATACAATAACAAATAGTAAGTGTATCACGCGCTCACTGGCTTTTTTATACACCATTATACCAAATTCTTCGTAGCATTTTGTATTGTGTAATATAAACTCTTAAGTCTCCTCTCACTCCACATTTCTTGCCATCACCAAGTCCTGCTCCTTCTATTTCCGTATTGGACATATTTCTTCTTTTATAATTGCAAGACCTTTAGCCTGTTTCAAATATTAATTTCTCTTGACTGAACTCTGAAATTGGCTCCTAAACTGATCTTGAAGCCTCCAGTGTGTTCCCACAGTATCTTAAAATCCACCCTCTCAGACACCTGGAGGCTGAATAACTTAATAGTCAAGAACTCAAACTTTAGAAATGTATTCTGATTTAAATCATGGCTACATCATTTACTAGTTGCTTGAATTTAAGCAAATTATTTGAGGTCTCTTTTCTTTTGATTTTCTTAACTGAAAATATTAATACATATGAAAAATCCTCATAAACTATAGTAGCATATGAAGAACTCAGTGAGTAATTGCTAATATCCTGGCAGGACACTCTTTTTAAAACACAAATTTGAATATATACATTTGATTTATTTGAATTTGTCAGATACTGTTGTTTCTGTGTGTTTTGTTGTATTGTGTGTTAATTTAGTATTATAGGTTCTTCCTTCTTAGTTTATTATCACCTACCACAACTGCAAAGTAAAAATATTGTCACCTACCCAATGTAATTTTTTTCTTTCCTATCCAATTTATTCTTTTTTTTCTTCATTTTATTTCTTCTAGATTTCTTTTTTTCTGTCCATTTCTGCATCTCAAAAAATCTTAACTGTATTCTGGGGTGCAGATAATGTTACCTTCTCTGTGAAATTTGCTCCAAACCAAACTAAATTTATTTCTCCATTGACTATATTGCCTTAGCACTTTTGTTACTCCTATATGTTTTTTGAGGAGAACATATATTAAACAAGTCCCCCAAAATCACAAATCAAAGAAGAAATCATTGAGAAATTGAACTTTATTCAGCCTACCATAGACTTAGCTCTAGCATTTAATATTATGGTATCATTTCTATTTTGTATGTAAATATTTTAAAGTTCCTTGAATAAGGTATCATCTTTTTGATATTTTATAACTGTAGTTTTTCTAATGTTTAAAAATGTTTGCTTTTTTGTTTTAGTGCTTATCTTTTTATTTTTATATTTATATATTATCTTCTTTCTTAACATCTCTCCTATCATATCCTTTTCTAAGCTGCCCCTTTCTTCTTCTCCATTTCCCAATGTTAGTCAATAAGATTAGATTTCTTAGTGTTTACCTATGTGCTCTTTTATATATTTATACTTTGTTGCTTGATTTGTTACCTTCAATGCTACCTTGTTTTCCCATTGCAAATACTATGCTAATTCTACTTCCTAACCTAATTCCCCTTCTCCTATTTTATTTTGCTTGTTTTATTTCTATACTGCAAGCACCTATACATTAACACTTTGTTCTACACTCCTTTAGTCTCACCTTTATTTTTTTCTTGATAATAGTTTTCTTGATGGAGGCTTAGCCTACACTAGTTACTTCAAGAACAATATATTAGATGCTTTTATGTTTTCAAAGCTATCAACTTTATAGTTGAAAGAGAGATGGCTATAAAATCCTTGGCTCGCTCTTTTCATGTACATGTTTCCATATATATTTTTCTTTTTTTCCATTTATTTAATATTGATTTAATATTTAATTCTCTGTTCCATAGATTAGGAATATATGGAAGATTGACCTTTTGGTCCAGATATTTACCCCTTACTATATCTGTACCTATGCAACATTAGAGTTCTTCCCTCTAAGGTGGATTTATATTTAAAATATATGTACCTGATTGCTGAGACTCCCCCAGACACTGCTGGGGTTTTTTTTTAACCTAAATTTAGGATATTTTATCAAATCCTAGTACAACTCACCTCATCGTTTGGTCTGTGTGATATTCAGCCAAATTATTTTTAGTTTTAACTTTTTGATCTTTTCATTTACATATACTTTTCTAATTTTTTGCTGTGCTCAGTTCATTGATTTATGTTTTAAGATTAAATGTGACTTTCTGAGTGACAGAACCATACCCATTTTAATTGACTTATATGCATATTTCATATATTTTTTTAAGTCAGAGTGCTATAAAAATACAAATGTAATTTGATTATATAAAACTCTAGAACAGGCAAAACTAATCTATAATGACACTAAAAATATGTATACACATGTATATATTTATATATCGTTCTGTCATTAAAAATTTTTTTCCTATTCTAGGACTTTTTATAACATGTAATATAAATATATATGCATATATATATATTTATTTTTTATAACATATATATATTATATTTTTATAACATATAATATAAATATATATGCATACATATATGCATATATATACAGAGGGAGAGATTGATTATATTAGTGACAGTGAGTCATGACTGACTGTGCATAGGAACTTTCTGGGGATATGAATGGTGAATGAATAAGTAAACTGTGATAAATCTAGCAATAGAATAATATTCAAAGCTAGAAAGAAATGAATGTCAAGCCATGAAAAGACGTGACATCTTAGTTAAGTGAAAGAAGCCTGTCTGAAAATGCTATATACTGTATGATTACAACTATATGACATCTGGAATAGGAAAAACTGTGAAGACAGTATAAAGATCACTGGTTACTGGAAGTTAGAGAAGGTGGAGTGATGAATAGGTGGAATGCAGGATTTTTAGGGCAATGAAAATATTATGTGTGATACTATAATGGTGGAGACATGTCATTTATACATTTGTCCAAACTCCTAAAATGTACAACACAAAGAGTGGACCCTAATGTAAATTATGGATTTGGGGTGATAATGATAATGATATGTTGATGTAAGTTCATCGGTTGTAACAAATATACCACTTTGATATACCACAAATATACCACATTGATAGTTGGAGAGGTTATATATATTTAAAGGAAGGAGTTAATGAGAAATATCTCTGTGTGTATAAATATATATATATGTATGTTTGTGTGTGTGTGTGTGTGTGTGTGTGTGTGTATACATTCCTAATGAAAGAAATAGAAGCCTGAAAGATAAAAGGAGTATTCAAAATTAATAATAATTTTATTATTGATATCTACCAGGCTACAGTGTAAATTCCTTGAATCCAAAGTGCATAGATATTCATCTTTTATTCACAATATTTGGAGCAAACAAAGGGTTCAAAAAATTGTGTGGAAAATTGAAAAGAGAGGACAAGGACAAGAGAGTTTGTGTGAATTGATGGCACATTAGATGTATATGCTTAAATATGCAAGTTCTAATAAATGTTTTCAATTAAGTGAATGCAGGAAGAATATTTTATACTCTGCAAAATGCTATGACTATGAAATTTATTTTTTATAATTATTTTACTTTTTAAATATGTTAACTAGGCAATCATAGTTTCTACTGATAGATAGGAATATTCTGTGGCCTTTTGTTTATGTTAATAAATGATAGAAATGAGTTTACCCATCTAGAATTGTCTAAAGCTTTGGAAAACAGAGATTATTCTCTATTAATCTTCTCTGCATTTTATAAAGGTCTTTCTTAATAGAGAACACACAAACTGAATGTTTCCTCCTTGTCAATACCATCTCAGTCATCACATATGCTCTCCAATTGTGCATTAAAGAATGCTTGCCACTTCAGTATGATCAAAGAGGAGTGAAATTAGGTCAACATCTATTCTACTCCAACTCCCTCTTTCAGAAAATGGAAGCCAGGCAATTTTATGAGATATCACACTTAATGGAAAGACCTAACAATTCAGAAAAGAGGCTGTATGTCACTTGAGGGAAATAAAAAAACTAGAAAAAAATATACGTTTTACCCTTTATTCCATAGGAGTAGTTCTTCTCAAATGAAAGCTGAACAAACACCTACTATTCAAATCCCTATTGCCACAATTCATCAAACTTACTGACTTTCTGAGAAAACATAATCAAGTTGGTATGGTTTAAAAGCATGGGTTTTATTCCATGTTGTAACAAAGCTATACAATTTGAATAAAATGTTTACATGTATAGAAAGCTTCTTAATCATCATGGGCAATTGGTCCAGAAGGACAGTACTTGAATACGATTTTAGAATTCTGTATAATATACACATTTTGTGGATAGGTCTTGTGTACATAGCACTAGTTATCTACTTTTTGGACAACTTATTTAGGTCCATTGTCCCCGAGGTCTCAATTCAAAAATGTATGTAATTGGGCAATTTCAGTGAAAATGGCAGGGAAAGGACCTCTGAAAATTCACCCTACCATAAAACCATTAAAAAAGGGGTGAAGGAGAGAAATTATCAGAATCAAAATGTTTAGAAACCTGGAAATTAACCAAAGACTTGCAGCAACTAAGGGTCATTTAGGCAAGAAAAGTGGCTGAATCTCAGAAAGAACAGCAAGCCTTGAAAAATAGCGGCCTATATTCTCGCTACTACAGGGAGCAGAATGGGGTAGAAGCTGTATCAGAACTTCATTCTCAAAGAATATTCATCATTTGACTTCCCTTTGGTTCCCTGAAGACCCCCAAACTAAAGGCCTGTCTTTATTTGATCTAGTAATAAAAACTTATGAGGAGAGTTGCAACATATATGCCAAATATATTAACATCATAGATGATGGAATAGCTGAGAAAATAAGCTGAGGAATAACATGGCCATAGTAGCTTTGAAAAATTCTGACAGATTCTGAGGCCTTGTGCATAAATATACCTGTGCACATATTCAGGAAAGACCTAAAAATGTCTTAATATCTCAGCTATGACTTAACTTGAAGTTCCATGAAAGCAAAAAGTAAATTAAAGCAGAATTGTAAGCTGTCTACTTGTATTGAAGACATGTTTAAACATTCACAGAATCTCTCACCAAAATAAGGATACTTATTGCTTCCAGAAACTTAAGGAAATTTCTGTTCAGTCATTAGCTGAGCACTAAGCTAACCAAGTAGAAACTCAGTGGCCACATGTGACAAAGAGAATTAGACAGAAAAACCACTAAACAAACAACAACTATAATACCTATATTTTTAAAAATAAGAAAGATTTCAAATCAATAACCTAAGCTTTCACCTTAAGAAAGTGGGAAAAGAAGAGCAAACTAAACCTTAAATAGGCATAAGGAGACGATAAAGATTACAGTGAAAATTGATGAGCTTCAGAGTAGAGAGACAATAGTGAAAAAGTCATCAGAATGAAATTGTTTCTTGGGAAAGATCGATAAAATTGCAAATCTTTAGTTAGACTTCCCAATCAAAAAAAAAAAAAAAGATTCAAATTTCTAAAATCAGGAATGAAAGGGGATATTGCCACTGTATTATAGAAACAAAATGGATTATATGTGAATAACATGAAAAATGGTATGTCAATAAATGAGATAACCTAGATGAAGTGTACAAATTCTGAGAAAGACGGATGCTATTAAACTGACTCAAGAAGAAATAGAAACATTAAATAGACCTATAACAAGCAAAAAGATTGATTTAGTAATCAAAAATCCCAAAGGAAAGCTCAGGATAAAATGACTTCACCGGAATTCTACAAAACAATTAAAAACAACCTTCCACAAACACTCCCCTGCAAAAAAATAATTGAAGAAGCAGAGAATGTTTTTAAATTCATTCTATGAAGTCAATATTTTCCTGAAATCGAAACCAACATTGTGTTAATGCGTATAGTGTTTATTTTCGTGATAAAGAAAATGTTCTGGAATTAGATCATGGTGATGATTATACACTTTGTGAATATTATAAACATCACTGAATTGTACACTTCAAAATGGCAGATTTTATGGTATGTGAATTGTATCTCAATAAAAGAATGAAAAAAATCAGGTAATTTCATGATTAAGGTCTCTTTCAGTTTCAATATTTTGCTTTCATCATGTGATAAATTATATAAATCCTAGAATAATATTTTCATCAAACATACCTAATACTGAAAAGAGAAGTTTGAAAGAAGGATAAAGTAATGGCATACCGAAAAGATTTATTAAAAATTAATGTTAATAAACTCAACAACAGAAAAACAAATAATCCAATTATAAAATGGGCAGAAGACCTGAACAGATATTTCTCCAAAGAGGAAATACAGATGGCCAATAGACATATGAAAAGATGCTCAAGGTCACTAGAGAAATGCAAATTAAAACCACAATTAGATATCACCTCATACCTCTCTTTAATAAATAAAAGAACAACAAATGTTGGCTAGGATGTGGAGAAAAGTGAACTCTAGAACACTGTTGGTAGAAATGCAAATTGGTACAGCCACTATGGAAAACAGTCTGGAGGTTTCTCAAAAAATTAAAAATGAATATACCTTTTGACCCAACAATTGCACTTTTGGGTATTTATCCAAAGAAAACCAAAACAATAATTTGTAAAGATCTATGCACCCCTATGTTCATGGCAGTATAATTTACAATAGCCAAGATATGCAAGCAACCTAAATGCCCATCAACAGACAATTGGATAAAGAAATTATGATTCATATATACAATGAAATATTACTCAGCCATTAAAAAATGAAATTCTACTATTCGCAACGATGTGGATGGATATAGAGGTTATTATGCTGAATGAAATAAGTCAGACAGAGAAAGTTAAATACCATGATATCACTTATAATGCGGAATCTAAGGGACGAAAAGAAAAAAACTAATCAAAAACAGACTCAAATATAGAGGACGATCTGGTGACGGCCAGAGGGGAAGGAGATGTCGGGGCTGGGAGAATGGAGTGAAGGGTTAAAGAAGTACAAATTAGTAGTTGATAGATGGTCACAGGAATGGGAAGCATGGGATAGCAAATGCAGTTAGCATTAATGTAATGGCTAGATGGGGAGCCAGAGGAGAGAGCAATTAGAGGGGATTGTTTTATAAACTATATAAATGTCTAACCAATGTACTATATACTTGAAACTAATAATAAAATAAAATTAAAAAATAATATTAATAAATGGAAAAGAAAAGCAATATACATGAAAGTAGTGTATTCAGAGAAGTAAGCTCGGGTTTAATCAGATTGGGATTTATTATTCTGCATCAATATTCCGCATAACCTGTGTAATGACAAAGTAGAGACCTAGCGGAAGAAGCTTGAATATCTCTTACCTTACTAAGGACAGAGTTTACACAACAGACTGATTTAGAGAGTCTTGTTCTATTCTACTCTTCCGAAATCAACTCACTGTCTTCTTCTCTCAGCAACATCTCTATCCATTATATTCACTTTCATGACCTTATGTTTTCAAATTGATTTTTTATTTATCTCTATACTGAGTATTACAAAATAATACCCCCTCATTTGCTGTTTCAACTATATCTGATTAACTCCAGGGTAAATTAATAACTAGGAACTACTCCAGGTGTTTTCTGATTCTGTAGCATTTTGACCCCTGCCATCTCCCTCCCCCCAAATTTGCTGCTGCTCTAAAAGGGCCAACCTAGGTCAAAATAAACAAGGACTTACCATTTTCATCAAGCACATTTAGTAAGTCGGTATTCAGTAAGGCCTTATTCCTTCTTGGATAATTAATTATATCTTTACACATGGACTAAATGAGGCTTTGCCCGAGTCAGTGAATTGAAGGATCCAAGGTGAGAGTTATTCAACTAGACTAGATTGATGAATATTCTACATAATGTGACACATATGGCATTTGGCACAAACAGATTAGCAAATTTGTCGCAAAAAAAATTCAGAGCTAAATTTTCCAAAAGAATTGTTTAATTATGTTATTTAGTATTTTTCCCAGTACTACTATAATAGGGAGGAGGAAATAAAGGTGTGTTACTCCTAGGAGAAAGAGACTTCTGTGCCAAAGGGCTTTGATATCTTCCTCATCTTTCTAAAATTCTGGACAATACAGTAACTTGTAAATAACTCAGGAGGCTAAGCAGAAAAACTTGAACTCCAAAAGTGAAGACATAGCTAAATGACCTTTATAAAAACAACGCTGCCACTTTACACAACCATTGTAGGAACTAGTACGCATCCATGCTCAAGATAGTCATCTAAACGAGTAAGTAAACAAAAATTACATCTGTTATAATAACTCTGAAATAATCATTGGATGGCTTTCTCAGAGAATTTCTAATTCTCACAAAATCAGGTAAAATTTGAACAATAATTCACTAAAGACAAGGCAAGATCAATACAAAAATGTCCCATCACCACACTGATTAACATTTTCACAAGTTCTTTTGCAAGAAGAAACTAGAGAATGACATCAAGACTCGGTGTGCATTCTCCTTTATTAAATACTGAATTTAAAAAAAAATCTGTGGATATTTTTGTGTGGAAATAAATTGAATTTCATAATTTCATTCTGATGCAGGCGCTGTCTCTGTCAGGAGCACTAACAGCTCTGAGCTTATATTATCAAGGAAACAACCTCAATGGAGGGATTCAGTTCCTGCCAGTAGTTTCAGGCATATCTCAGGCAAATCCTATTGGGGGCAGTTTCTTATTATGTGGAAAATAAGGAGGAGAGGAAAAGGTGAAGTAGACACACTGGGAAAAATGTATTGATAATAAGAACATGTCTTCCTAAACAAAAAGTAATGATGTGGAAAGAGAAATTTAATATAGTTATATTTTGTATTAGGGAAACAAAACCAGTACTAGTACAGATTGTGCAGGACAAGAGATACCTAAATTAGATATGCTCACTCTTTAGAATAGACCTCTCTAAACGAGGGCCTTGGAAAATTTGATAAGATTAAAAAAACAGTTTAAAAAGACTAAAAGCTGAGAGAATGCAAAAGAAAGAGTGAGAAGATTAAAACAAAATATACTGCATACTAAGATTAAATAGTTTTAAAAAATTAAAAAATTGCAAGTATTTAGAGAGCTTAGAACTTTGGGTGACTGAATATTGCAATTATATATGTGTGGAAAATATGATAATAAACATTTTTTTTCAAAACTACACTTGATGCACCTAGACAAGAGAATGATATAGTTAGTGTAGTAAGTGATAAAATTACTGACCAAGAACAGAAAATAATTTCCTTCTCACTTGGGTCAACAGTTGTACTATATGAAGTAGAGTGCACATCAAAAGAAAATATTTATTTATTGAAATATTTGGCCACTGTTAGGAGCTGAGGCACAGATTATTTGACATAATATATTAAACAATATGTGTTAATGTTTTTCCTGTAACTATATATTGGAAGCATATGATGTATATTATATTTTAAATGTAGACAGGAAATGAATCTTAATTTAATCTTATTCATATATTTCCAAAATATACATACAATACTAATTAAATACCAAACATGTTTAATGTAAAAATTATAGCATAAACATAGAGATATATAGGAGTAGTGAAAAAATAAATGTCACATTTGGGTTGAGAAATAGTCATGATTTAATTAAATGTTGATACCAAAGAAAACATCAATTTTCCCATTTTATGTACTTTATTGCTCAACGATGGTAAAAGAACTGTAGGAGAGATTTCAAATGCTTTCTTAAAATTCTTTGTTGTCTATGATGCCTTCATGCATCTACAATCAGTGCAAATTTGTTCCTACAGCATTGATATTTAGTATTTTTCCTAAAACATTCAATAGAATTCTAACTAAACATTTAAATATAATCACAGTTAATAAATTTTTGATTAAAATAAATATCAAGGAAAACAAAAACTAAAAATGATTGTGTTTTATTAATACTTATCCACACTTTGTAATCTTAATACTGAACTAAATCTTGACTTTCTATCACATGTCATATCTAAAACAAATAAGGGTTTGCATTATTTTAAGGGTCAATTGTGATTTTTTTGATCTTGTCTGCTATCAAAGTTATTTTCATGAGCAACATCATACTGATGAGACCATCAATCTACAAAGTAATAACATAATAATAAAAACAATCTGTTATTGTTAAGGAATATCTCACAAAATTCTATGTACCACTTGATTATCCCTGCTTATTTTTTTCTAATTGGTTGATACATTCAAGTGGCACCAAAAACATGACAATAGAAAATTTATATAATAAAAATTTTTAAATAAATATACTGTTATTTATTTCTTTTGCCTGATCCACTTTATTTTCTGCCTCATTAGCTAGTCCTCTTGAGGGACAGCTTAAGGTATAATCACTTTTTATTGGTTTCTTTATATCCTTCTAGCATTTATTAAATGTAATCTAACATGAATGAATATTCTTATTTATCCACTTTGTTATACAAAATAGAATAAACTAGTATCTTCTATCCATTTGTCTACGCATGCATTCTTAGAAGTATTTTCATATTAATTAACATTTCATATTTTTAGATATAATTTATCTACAATAAAATGTACATATATTGAGTATTAAATTTGATGAGTTCTCTTCATTGTAAACTGTCATGTAACACCACACAATGAACATATACAACATTTTGATTATTCCAGTCAACTTCCTCCCTATCTTAGTAATGATTTTCTAATTTCTATCTCAATATATGTCTTTCCTATTCTTTAACTTTGTGTTGTTACCATTTTTAACTAAAGTGTAGTTGACATACAGTATTATATTAGTTTTAGGTATACAACATAGTGATTCAATATCTGTAAACCTCACCACAATAAGTCTAGTAACCATCTTTCACCATACAGAGTTATCATATTCCTGACTATTCTCTATGCTGTACATTACATCCTGTGACTTATTTATTTTACAGCTAAAAGTTTGTACCTCTTGAACAGTTTTACAATTGTCTTTTGAAGACATATGTTTTTATTCATCTTAAGTAAATCCCTAGTAATGAACTGTTTTGGTTTAAAGATACATAAATGTTAAAGTTTATGACACTGTCAAAGAGTTTTGCACAATAATTTCATCATTTTATGCTCCCAGCAGAAATTATACCATATCATTCTCAACAATTGCTTTTTTTAGTCTTTTTGATTTTAGCAATACTAGTGATCAGTGTGTGATAATTCATAATGATTTTAATTTTTATTTTTCAGATTACTGATTATGTCAAGTACCATTTCATGTGTTTACTGGCCATTTGTATATTTTCCTTTATGAAATTTTTTTCAGTGCCTTGCCCCTCTTTATTCAGTTGTATCTTTTTATTGTTAACTTGTAATTGTTCTTTATATAGTATCTATATGAATATATTGACAACATATTTCTGGTGAGCTGGTATTAATTTTGGTGAAATTCAGTTTATATATTTTCTATATTTTATAGTGCATGACTTTGCTTAATAAAACCTTTGACTACTCAAAGACTATAAATATATTGTTTTGTACTTTATTCTAAAATTATTATGGTTTTACCATATGTGTTTAGATCTATGATTCATAGTAAATTAACGTTGTGTTAGGTAGTATTTGAGGTTTTTTATTTTTTCTACATAGATATCAAATTCTTTTATCATAATTTATTTACAAGACTTTCATCATTAATTTGACTTGGCACCTTTGTTGTAATTGTAATTAAATTGTACACAAATCAGTTTATCTAAACTCTTCCACTCAGTAGTTCTATTTGCCCATTCTTATATCAGTACAACTTGTATTACTGCAGCTCTGTGTAAAAGTCTTTAGGGGAGGTAGTTTGTTTCTTCAGTATTTGTTCTTATTGAACATCATTTTGTGCAATTCTACCTCTTTTGGATTGTTATAATAATTATAAGATGAACTTGACAGTTTTACTTAAAGATTTCTAGGTTTTTTTGTTGGAACTGTATTAAATAGGTCATTGGGAATGATAGACGTCTTAATAACATTGAGTCTTTCAATGGTATATTTCTTTATTCCATTGAACGTATACCCTGTGATTTGTTACATTTCTATATAAGATCTAGTTGTTTTTTTTTTTAATCCATAGACTTTCCAGTCTACATATTATGATGCCTATGTATAATGGACATTTTACATTTGCTTCTTTAATATTTAGTTTTGTATTGTTTATAAATGTCTTATCGCACTGGCTCATTAAATGGAAATTGTGAAAGATATAGCCCTTGCCTTATCTCCAATCTTCAGTGAAAAGGTTCCAATGTTTCTACATTAAATGTGTTTTTAGTTAGATTTTTTTCCACAGGAGGAGTAGACAGATGTACCTTATAAGATCAGGAAAGTGTTCTTTTCTTCCTATTTCTACTTTTTTGAGAATATATAAAATTAGTAATAGTAGAAGCAGTTCTAGTACCTAGTACTAACAGCAGAAAAAGAGTGACTGAATTTTGAATTTTGTCAAATGCTTTTTCCGCGTCTTTTGAGTTGATCATACACATGATCATACTCTTTTCTTGGTGAGTAATAATAATAAAGTCAATAATGACTATTCAATTATGACTGTTTATTGCTCTATATATCTAAGAAAGTTTATTCTTTTGTTTTGTTTTTATTTTTGGCTTTAGATTTCTTTCTATTCTAACATACAGTTATCAAGTCAAACATCTTAATGTTTGGAATATTCTTAGAAGATATTTTTATTTTCTTTTCACTCTAGTAGTCTATAAAAACAGCTTTGTCTGTTACAATATAGGAATTAATTACACATAGCATGGTTAGTCTAGAGGGTACTATGCAGCATACAGGATCTTGTAATTTTTAACTAATGGTGAATCATAAAATCTTTAAGAGTCTTAAAAAATCATTTTACTCAAAATGAGGCTCACAGATGTTATTCACAGAACATTTAAGACAAATTTAAATCACCTTTCTAGGAACATTTTGGAATCTTCTGAATCTTATCAAATCTAAAGGTTTTTACTCAGTCTTGCTTCATAGGACAATGTGGTCAATGCTATTTATTTTAACTCTCATTTTTATCATTTCTTTCAACAATAATTTTTAATTTGAAAATCAGAATTTTCAAATAGCTATTTTACAAACATCTTCAGCTTTAACTATAATACGGTTCAGGAACATGATCTTAAATTCAGCTTATTAACATTGTCTAATGGGTCTCCAAAATAACTCTGGATAATAGGGCATTATGGAAAGATATCACCCCCTCTCTTTTTTGAGTACAGAAGCAATTAATAATTGGACAGGAGACTCAGAGAAATGGAGAACAAAACATGCTGTTTATGCATAAAAGCTGTTGGAGAACATGGCCATAATATGAGACCAAGTAGACTTACTGGCTCTCTTGTTCTTTTCACCCCACCACTGTCATCATCAGCATGACAGTCTGGACCTTAGGAAGACCAACTAAAAGGAAAGCTTAGATTAGCTTTGGAGACTCATTCATATAATATTGGTGCCCTGAACTTGTTTGTGGCAAGAAAGGCATATCTTTTAGTAGAATTTTGTAATAGATTTGTTTCACCTAATTAATAAATATAGACTAATAGCTTCTCTCAAAAAATCAGGTTTCTTCCCTTCTTTTTCTCATGCCAACTATTTCAGTAACTTTATTGATTCAAAATAAATAATTGTACTGAGTATCAAGCACTTTGCTAAGTCTTACAGACTTATGAAATTTACCATTTGTGAAAAAGACAATACCAAGAAACAAAAAACATGTATGGATAATATAAAATTATGATGTCATAATTAAAACTAACAGGGTACCTTGATAGAAAAGAGAAGGAGCCTTCAATAGAAAAGTCATTTGAGAGGTTGATTCTGAAGAACTGACATTTTAGCTGAGACCTGAATGATATTAGCCATGCAATATAGGAAGAGAGTGTGAGATGGGGTATAGGATATAGTCTGAAAGCAAGGGTGGCATTTGCGAAGGTAATTGAAGAGGATCAGCATGAATCTGATGATTAAGAATGAGAATGGCAAACAATAAGGCTGGAGAATCAGGCATGGAACAGATCATAGCAAGTCTCATAGACTGATCAAACTTAATCTGCTTAAAATTTGCATAAGGGAACAAAACATATGCACTGCTAAAATTTAAATGTGTTGTTTTAAGATAGTCTTTGAGTCAAGATAATGGTGACTATTCTAAGTGATATTGTCTGGGATTCATAAAAAGGAGAGGACAATTTAGAATAAATAAATAATGATGGAATGAGTTGCTTTCTTAAGCGCTTGAAGTACTGCATATTTATTTACTTCTCTGCTGAATATTTCAACCTAAACCGATTGCCAAATTATATTTAAAAACCGACAGAATAAGAGATAAGGAAGGGGAAAAATAAAGCTCTGTGTGCCCTATTAATCCCTACTTAACTTCAATTTTCTATTTTGGAAAAGCTAATAAACATTCCTTTTTAAATTCAATATGAGCTTTTTATGCAATGTTTCTTATGTTAATGCAAGGTGAAGTCACTTTTCTATGTGGTTTTTTAAGGGTGTTACATTGAGAACCAAAGACAAAGTTTTGCAGAATAATACAAGAGATCATCTATAAGTTGAAAAACTATCACAGTTCACCCAGGTCCCAAGAAGACTTTGTTAATAAACGTAATTGAGATAGGATATTTTCTAAAGATTTTGGAACATTTTCACACAAATTTCTAATCTGGCCTCTACATTTTCTTTAGCAGAAGGCACAAATTGCATGTGCATTTTGTAAAGCAAGTTGAAAAAGTGAATAATAAAAGTGGAAAGAAACTTTTATTTGCAGCAATACATGGAACAAATTAAAACTGATTTTAAAATGTATAAATAAATGTTACTTCTAATTTATATGTGAATTATGTCCATATTTATATGAATGGTAATAATATTTAAAGGTGGGTGTATCATTGTATTAACTGCATTTTTAATTTCTGTAAATGGACGCTTCAACATCCATCTAAAGGACTATTAGCTATCTTTAATCAAACTGTGACTTACCCATAGACATCTGAGGTCCTTAGATAGTTTTAAGGACTGTGCAGTCACAGTGAATATAAATATTGTAGGAGTGTCACTTTCAAAAATAGCAAACCAATTCTGATCCTGTTTTCCCTTCTTCCCTTCTTCACTCTTTCCTTCCCACAGTAACTACAAATAAAAGTGCTTGCCCACAGTTCCCCTCTCTGCATTATGAACAGACTTTGATGCTTCCCCTGAGTGAGCCCACATTCCATGCTGTGCTCTCCTCAGAGAGCTGTAAGTATAATAAAAGCTTTAAATGTGCCTAGTCTCTCTCTCTCTCTCTCTCTCTCTCTCTCTCTCTCTCTCTCTCTCTCTCTCTTTCTCAATCTGCTATGCCGTAATAAAATTTTGTTTATTTTATTTTTCATCAATTTTTATTGGGATGACATTGGTTAATAAAATTATATGGGTTTCAAGTGTATACCTCAAGAATACATCATATGCATATTGCCTTGGTATTCACCACCCAAGGTCTAATCTCTGTCTGTCACCATACATTTGACTCTCTTTACTGTTATCTACCTCCCCCTCTCCTGCTTTCTCTTGGATAAGTCTCTCTCTCTCGATCTGCATCTGGTCTTACCATACCTTACCCGTGATAATATTGTTACTGTTGTGGTGATGTAAAATCTGGCGTTGCCCCAGCAGAATGGAGGGGGTCCTTGGTTCTTCCCCATTGACTCAGTAAAGAATTACAGGTCAGAGAGATTTAGAAAAAGTAAGATTTATTGAAAGTGCGTTTTAGAAGGAGACGGGCTACACTAAGGAACCTGCAGCCCTGTGGAATTTGGGAGGTGAATTGATAAAAGAATATGCTCCAAGGAAGGAGCAGGTTTTCAGTGAAGAGAGCTGCAAGAGTGCAGATATGAGACTATCTGTTTATATTTGGACTGTGATGGGAGGGTACAAAGGTGGTATTAGATGATTCTCACGTGAGGTCACCTTGACTGACAGCTGCCGTATAACCCTTTGCCTACTCTGCATGTATTTCAGTATGTTATTTTTAGATTCATGAACTTCCGGGCATATGTATGGTATTATAATGATGGCATAATGAGGCTGAAGTTATGGGCAGGTTAGAATAGTTCTTTCTGCGCACGTGTTTGTGGCCAGTTTAAGCCAACAGCTTTTGTGGCGTTTGTGCCTTAGGATTTGAGGTAAATCATAACCATAAAATGGGTGCTTTAAGGAGGTACTTTAGGGAGGTTTCTATGGTTACAGAACTAGGTCTTCACTCCTGTCATTCATGACTGCCTAACTACTTAACAGTATGATTAAAACAACCACGTATTCTCAGATCCCCTGACCTTAAGCATAGTAATACAGAGCATGACAGTGAAATGTAATTTCTAGGGGAAAAAAATCCAGATATTTTTATTTCAAGAACTCTTTGGGAAAATTTAACTCTGTATTTACAGTATTTATACCTGAATTAAGGAGGAGACCACATAAAATGTATTATGTCTGAACCAGTATAAATTATTGGAAAAACATGTATAGTTTTCAGAAATCTCTAATGAGTGGATATATACATCTACTTTTTCTCCTATGTATATTTCATATAATTGTCTGTTATTCTTTATAATTACTCTCTTCTGACTGCAATGTGATAAGTGAAGTTGCTTTGCTTCAGCTTCCATAATCTGCAATTTAATTCTGCTTGGTTAATGTAGTTTTGGTTAATGTAATTTCTTACTATTGAAATAAATATGTATCAGCTATATTTAGGAGGTAAATGTATTGAAATTGCCCTAAACATATATTCCTCAATTCTCCATCTGTATATCACAGCTTTCTTGTAGCTAAGGTAGGTAGATGATCTTTGATTGAAGGAATAGCCAATCTTTTAGTTATAGAAAAGAGTAGCTGAATGGAATACTACTGAGTTTAGAACAGCCTAAGCTTTGTAGAGCCACATAAACATTTTCAAAAATTAATTACCATTAAAACAACTACAGACTTTTATGGAATATATAGAATTAAATTCAATATTAAAGTGTTATGATATTTCCAACTTATTGTAAATATGCAATCTAATAAAAGTAACAAAAGTTTACTTTTAGTTGGAAATAAGAAATTTACTTGAAGCCCTTCCATGGTAAGGGAAATATGAAAATTTTGCATGGCTGTCATCCTAAAGTCCACAGCGAAGTGCTTAGATGGGGCTAAATCAGGAATATTAGGTAAGATCTTTCAAAATTCACAGTGTGCAATATACTTTATTTTTCTCCAAAATCTCATTTTATAGACTTTTATTGGAAGCAAAATAGTCTACTTGATGGAGCAATGGACTCATTCAATATGTCATATTCCATGTTCCTATCCAGTAGACTGACAAAAAATCATAGGAATTTAATTTAAAACAGGGCAAATCAAACATTGCTTTATAAAGACCATTTGCATGCCATGCAGGAAATCTTAAACAAAAGTACTTTTGTGGTTATCCAAGCACAAAAATACCTGGGCAACTTTTAAAACCTGAACACATTTTTTTCCCTTATTAAAATTGTACTATGAAGAATAACATAACAGAATTTTCTCACTGTTAAAAGATCTCAACGGTTATGCAAAAAAATAAAATAAAATAAAATAGCACTTCTACTTGTAACCTTGTAGTATAAAGTGAATGTAAATTGTTCTGAAAAAAAAAAAAACTTCAATCAATAGCTTTCTTATTTTCAAACCATTACAAAGAGCTTAATCTACTTTGCTGGTATAGAATTAAAGTTACAGAATACCATTTTATAACCTTTGGAAGCTTTTAATTATATCAAAATAGTATTATATTCCTAGAATAGATTTGAGGATTTCTTAGATTTATTTCATCCACCCATATGCTTGTAATGCATGTATGTGTTTGTATATATGCAAAGTAGAGACATTCAGCATCAATTGGAATACATTTTAAGAAATTAATGAAACATATATCAGTCCTGCATTAAGACTATATTTTAAAGGGAAAACATATATATGTATATATATACCTATAGTTTTTTTAATATTTATTTATTTATTTTTATTAAATTAAATTTATCTTTTTATATTGTGGTAATAAAAATGTGTTTCTTATTATTGTTTTTATTCTGATCAGATACAAGGGACTAATGTAAGTCTTTTTTTCATATTATCATTTAGTCAAAATGTAAATTTGGGGAAAATATTTTTTTTAAACATCGACGGATGAGAAAGTCCCTTCTATTAAATATATCTTCTCTGTGAGCATTTCCATCCACATATGAGAAAGAAATATGGAAAATCATTGGCACAGTCAGAAGCTGTTTTCCCAATCAAATCTGACTTTTAGATAAAAAACGGCTTGCCATAAATGAAGAAAATGAATTATCTTATTTACATGAATGATCTTATTCTTGTCATTCTGCACATTTGCAGTGTTCACTATGCCCACTTGCTTCCCTCTTGCATGGTTATGGCATTATGCCTCTGCTCTCCTACATTCACACTGGCTGCACACCAGGGGACATTTCAGTGCCGTTGTCTCTTTAAACCACAGCTCCTGAAATGAACACATGGTCAAACAAAGAAGAAATGGTAATGCAGAGCAGAGAGCATCATACATATTAGTGTTTCCTTGTTTAAATATTTATTTTTGAATAGTTAAAAAAAAAGATATAAGAAAAAAAGAGAAGTAATTTGGGAGCTATTGGACAACAAAATATATACCAATATAAATGAATACTTTTGAAGCTTGTCAGATAAAGAAGAGTACAAAAAAAAGCAAGAAATTGATCTCTATTGTAGTAACCAATTGTACATTATCCTTCTCCGTATAAGTTTAACATGTTGTGTTTAATTTAAAGGTATATAGGATTCAAGGCTCTCATAACATGTTCATAGGAATATTTGAGAAAATCTCTATAGCCACCAATGCAAGCTGGAGGGAAAAGCAATAAAGGAATGGCCTGGTTTAGAATATATATATATATGCCTCAGATAGAAAGAACTAAATTGTACAAAAAACTCATATAGTCTAATAAAAATGGATCATTCCTTATGACTTCTAATAAAGAGGAAAAAGTTATATTTTCCCATAGCAAAACATATTTTATAGCTGACATAAATCGATCATCTTCTCAACAAATTTTATTTTCTTTTCACGTTTTGAATCTGTCCATATTTCTCTCTCATGTGTAAGCATTCTTTTCACCTTTGCTTTCATGTACACACAGTAGAATTTAAGTATTTCTATTTCATTGATAAACTAGAGATGTCAATGTAAAGTGATTTTCTTAAATTTTATTTAGCTTTACTTAGTAAACACACACGTAAAAAGAAGAAAGAAAGAAAGGAAGGAAGGAAGGAAGGAAGAAAGAATGGAAGAAAGAACGGAAAAAAGAAAGGAAGAAAATAGGAAGGAAGGAAGGAAGGGAGAAAGAAAAAGAAAGATAGAAAGAAAGAACAATAGATTAGAGAGTAGTCATGGTGTCCAATTGACCCTATCATCTAAAAGTTAATTTTAAATGGCTGTAAAACTGATAGGTAATATTTAGAGTGAATAATATATCATGCAAAATCTATAGAGCAAATTTTCACTTCATAAAAAGTACAAGACAGAATAACTATTAATTTTCTCCCCCATTGAGATTTCATCTCTTTAACTGTAATGGAGAACTTAAGAATTGCTATCCTGGTGAAACTGGAAAATATAAAATAATTTACAAGTAAATTAAAGATATGAGGAAATAGACACACTCAAATATTGCTAGTATAATTTTGCAAAATCACTTAGTGAAAGAAATTACCACGTTCTATGAAAATTTAAAATGTACACATTCCAGGAGCATTTGAGATCTTGCTTCCTGGCATATGTCATCAGTTTGGCTCAAATAAACTCATACGCATTCTCTAAAAAATAAATAAATAAATAACTAAATAAAACAAAAATAAAATAAAAACATCCCAGGACCCAACAATTCCACATATTTGTAATTGGTCTAGAAACAAATTTATTCAAGAAGAACGATGCTACTTTTTACCCCTGTCTTTTGAAGGTTGCTTTAAAAAGAACCAGTGGGAGCAGGGGAATCACTTCATGGATTGTATAAATGTCTAACTCCTTAAAATTTAAAATAAAAATAAAAACAATTTTTTTAAAAAGTATGGCACAACTTCAAAAAAAAAAAAGCAGTGGGAGAACTTTAGATGTGTTTTCCTGCAATATGAAAAATGGTGCCTTACACTATGAAGGCTAAAGGGTTTTTCCTACTATACTCCCAGCATTTGTAGGTATAAGGGGACCACAAGTTCTTCCTTTAGAGCAGGGGTCCCCAACCCCCTGGCTGTGGAGCCGTACCAGCTATAGCCTGTTAGGAATCGGGCCGCAGAGCAGGAGGTGAGCGGTGGGCCAGCGAGCTAAGCTTCATCTGTTTTTGCAGCCTCTACCCAGCACTAGCATCACCACCTTAGTTCTACCTCAGAGCATCAGGCATCAGATTCTCATAGGAGCACAAGTCCCTGGTGCCAAAAAAGGTTGGGGACTGCTGCTTTAGAGGATCTTAGGGACGTGTAAGAGAAAGCACACATGTGAGGTCATCTTGGATCTTGTCTAAGAGGGCTGCCTGAGGGGAGACCTCAGCAGACAGAGGAGGAGGTAAATAGCTGAATGCCCAGGAGTGAAGAATAAAATAAATGACTCAGAAGGAAGATGATTCACATTAGTCAAGAGAACTGAAAGAGAGGAGTCCAGCTGGGAGCTTTTAAAGTACCCAGGAAAGTGCCCCAGGAGGGCAAGAGTCACATTTAATTGTCTGTCAGTTTCAGAGTTCAAACTGGAAAACTAAATAACTGTCTAATCCTCTTGTATCTTCCCTTTCTCCTACTTGACAAATGGCTCTGGCTGAATTTGCTGTTGACCAGTCTGAGAAGAGATGAGCTTGAAAATCTTAAACTGATACTAAGAAAATAGAAGCTTCCTGCTTTCTTTACCCAGTAGCTTCAGCCTAAGCCAAACCCAAATGGTTATGACAAGAAGATATAAAGCTAAAAAAGTGCAAAATGTTGACTATCACATAGACCTGGATATGTTATTTTTAAAATTGAGATTTTTTTTTATTATGACCAAAAGTAAACAAAAGATATTTTATTGCTGGAGAATGACCAGCTCAGTCGTGGGGCCTAAATCTTCATCAAGCTGCACAGGATATTTACCTCTACAGAATAAAATTTAAGAAAACAGAAAAAAGGTAAAACTATGTTTTGATTGCAATTCATGTGTAATGGTAGTTAAATACATCATTTACATATACTAACAAGTGAAAGAACAAGTTGCACAATAATCTAAAGAAAAGAACCTCATTGTTTTTAAAACATATTGATATATGGTAGCAATAGATATGTCACATAAATGCATACACTATATAAATGCAGAGTAAAGGGCCCTACTGAATCTCTACTAAAACAGTTAAGAGAAGTCACTTCTGGGCAAGAGGGAATGAGACTTGGAACCGGGGTATAAGGACATTTATAGTTGTGTACTTTATTTATTTATTTTTTTTGTCAAGGACAATATATTGATATACTTTTGTGTATTTAATAATTTGTTTAAAATTGCTCAAATGCTTTGGGAACACTTCCAAAATTTTAGTATTTTGAATTTTAATTATTACAATAATGATAGGTGTAGGAGATCTTTAACAGTGGTTTTTATAATATTACTCATTACTTTTCTGAATTATTATCTGATGCTCTGTTCTCAACTACTGACTATCCATTCTGCAGGTCTTCTCAGAATTCAAGATTCCTTGACATTTATCCTCTTCCTTTAAAACACATCTTATTCTTTAAGTAACAATTGGCTGGCATTGCAGATTCATATTCACTTGATATTTAAGGAAAAGACTGTTTTTTATTTTTATTAATCAATCCAATTTCTAAAATTGCTGAGTCTAGTCAAATAACTTAGTAAGAAAAAAAAATGTCAGGCCAGCATAATAATATCAAAAAAACTAAAGATGACCTATTAAAATTTTTGTGCTATTATTTGATCCAGCTGTGGAATCTCTTTGTTCGAATCTATTTTACAGGTTAGCAAATCTCCACAAATAATAAGAAATCAAAAGCTGTCAGTGAATTCAGATATTTTGGCACTCTTTTTGTCAATTCATAATGCCCAGCTCATTTGCTAGATTATGAATTTACCTAGAAGGTCACACTGTTATACACCATCCCAGATATGTTTTTGTATAAAAAGTCAGGAAAGGAGAGTACCAGTATGATTCGAACCCACTTACTTTAAAATGGAATTCCCAATGTTTACATCTAAAAATGATACAGGACAGGGCAAATCTCCACCAACGCCCCGCCCCCCCCTCCACCCCAGTGAGGACTCAAGTCCTACATGGAGAGAAAGGGAAGGTTCTTTGACTCTGTGCAGGAAAGAATTCAAGCACATACCAGAGTTAGAGACCAAAGGAAAGTTTATTTTATTAGAGAAGAAATAATGCTCTACAGAGAGCATAGTCTTCTCTCAGAGACAGAATGAGAGAGACTGACCCTGACTTTTCCAGAAATTTAGTTTACGTGTCATTTAGTTTCTATGAATTATAGTTTAAAGACTTTACCTGTTTTTCTTTGATGGTATGGGTATGCAACATGAAAGAGTTGGATATGCAGCATTAACAGTAGGGGTATGCAGGGTTATAAGCATGCTAGCCATCTTAGCCTTCTTTCTATAGGTTCCCCACATGGAATGACTGGTTGTGTTTATTTTGTGTAGGGTACAACTTAAAGATTCTCTTTTCCTGTTTTCCTTTCACGATGTAGGTTAATAGTTTGTTAGTAATCCCAGCAGGAATCTTCCTTTGTTCTGTAAGCTTCTCGTGGTCTGTAATCAGACTGGGCTCTGGTTTAACACTTAGTCAATTTATGTAGCCTCATGTCTTTTCCCTATATTAAAAGGACTCTTAGCTACACATTGATAAACAATATTGTCAATTTCTAATGCAGATGGCAGTGACATATCATATGTGCATTTGCATATTATGTAGCATACAGAAACAGACTTTTAAAACAGTTTTCGGTACAGTTACAGAGGCCGATAGCCTTATTGAAGGTCACATGGAAAGAGTAACATTCAAAATCTATTTATATTAGACTTCATATGGCTTCTATAATTTCACACATCAGATTAAATTTCATACAGCATTATAAATCAGATTTTCACCATGCACTTTTCAAAATGACAACTAATCCCCAAAACAAGCCTTAAAAAATTATATTATAATCTTACTAGGGCTTATAGAACATTTATAAAATGTGCCATTACAGTTAGCTGTTATGGGAACAACTAATAAAGCTCTTTGTACAGCTGATATAATGTGAACAAACGGGAAATGTTTAAGTGTGTGTGGAATAGACCCTTTAACAAAAACACATTTTTAAGAAAGAATAAATGTTACAGCTACATCTGACTGAATTGATTGTTAATTTATTTTCTTCCCCAAACCTCCTTCAGGCCTGTCACGCTCCCTGGTTTTTCTCTTGGGCATGGGCACACCCTTTGCTTATTTTGTCAAATGCTCATTCTCATCAGTGGGGATTCTACCTGTGTAGCAATTTTAGAAGATACCTTCAACAAAATGCTTAAAGTACCAATTTGGCCGCTGAAGAAAGATGATGATAGCCTCAAGCAGAAAAACATAGATTTATTTTAGAAAACAAAGCTTTCTTTTTTTCCTTTAAAATATTTTAAGTTCTAGGGCTCTTCTTCAATACAAAGCATTCTTTCAGAAACTTAATGCCTAAAATAGACAATAGATAACTTGTCACTTTAGTGTGAAGAACAGATCATTAACTGTCTGGCTTAAATTGGTATATTTTTCCATATCTAATAATTTTAATTTGTATTATCATAAATATAGTAAAAATGCAGATATTTCAGTGCTCAACATTTATCAAAAGGGTCAAAATCATCGAGCTTTTCTAGCAAACTTTGCTATGAACATAAGGAAGAGAAATTCTAGTGATACCAACCAAATATAGTTCTCAATATGAGAGGTTACTCAGTGAGCTACTCAAAGCAGGGAAATATCCAGTTAACTTGTGGGAATTTGGAGTGGGGAGAAAGGAGAAAAAGGCTTAGACTTGGTTCGATCATAGAAGCACTGATTTCAAGCCCACGGAGATTTAGTAGCTTAAAAAGTGAGCCAACTTTTATGAACTATGTAATCGATTAAAATATTATTTAAATTGCCTTCTCTCAAAATTGTGCATGTGCATGCTATACTTTCAACATGTAACATTTCATAAACATCTTTCATTTCATTTTTTACTTTTTTAATTTCACTGACAGGTTTATTTTTTTCATTTATTAGAAAGTTATGCTATATTTTTCTGTAGCAATTTGGAGAATAAAATATAGGAATGCAAACTTGCAGTAGTCCCACCAATATCATGTGAAAAAAAATCAGTGAATCTAGTACTGAAAAGCCAATTGATTATTAATGAATTAATCTAGATAAATTTATCTAGATTATAGAAAGAAGAACCTATAGAAAGAAGAACCTATAGAAAGAAGGCTAATTATCTAGATAAATTAATCTAGATAAATACTCTTGCCTAAGTAACTCTAAGTTCTATGTTGAATTTCGCCTGTGAACAAATGTTATCCAAAATATTGTTTCTATTCTCAGGAAACTGTATGTAAGATTCAGTTGAAGAATCTTTTAAAATAACTATTTCTGCCCCCTAAATTTTCTGTTTTGGCCTATGATGAGGACTCAGAAATAGATTCTTATTACATCAGGTATTTAAAATGTGGGTTGTTCTTGGAACAAAGAATTATTCTTCGAACAAACTTTGAGAAATACTGGTGTAGATGAATGCTGATACTTAACATGTTTTGGATTATTTTTCTCCATTGTAGAAAATATTTATCTAGATTAATTCATGTTATTGTGTAGTTATTGAATAGAAAACTTATTGTAAGATCTCTATCTTTAGCCATAGAATGCAGTAATGCTAGGACAGAAAATAGTTTTTACGAACATCGACTTTGACACCTGTTTAATCTATACATAGACTGAAGTTTTCCAATTACTGTTTATATGAACTTGAAGTAACCTAATATCTCTGAATAGGGAATAAGGCAGGTTATATCTTAGAATATTTAATCTAAGATTACATAAAAATGAAATTACACCAAATTTTGATTATATTAGTCATTGTCATCATCAAAAGAGCTAGTCCAGTTAAAATTTAGACTACACTAGAATTTTTTTAATAATCTGAATTTAAAATCTGGAAATGAAAACAATGTCATTTCAAAGTTTTCAGAAAAAAATCCCTATTATGAATAACATCATAATTTTTATCTGCATCAAACAGTATACTTGCTCTAGGATGGCTATAAATTTTTAATGTATTATGAAAAAATAAGCAGCGATAAATGGTGATTAATTTTTTATATGTTCACCTTGATATATTTCTTACCATCATTATAATTTGTCATTATTTATTTGAATATAAACATGCCATGTGCATAAAATTAAACAATGATTACAATAGATCGTATCTCTTTGAATAAAATAGAAACCCCTGAGCCCATACTTATATCAATAAATAAATAGGAAGAAATAAAGGTTTAATGAAGAATTGGAAAGGTACATAGTTTCAAGGTATCTTCTCACAAGTATTTATTAATTACTAAGGAAAAAAATAGAGCAAGTTTACATGGTAAAGGAAACAGATACAGTCTTAACTACAAGATCAAGGTAAACATCACCAGTAATGAGACACACTGACATTCTACACCATGTATTAGGATGCAATGAGAACATAGCAGTGTATTTGTTGTTATTGCCTTAGTTTGGGCTGCTATAACAGAATACCATAGACTGGGTGGCTTAAACAATTATTTATTTCTCACAATTCTAGAAACTAAAAGTCTAAGATCAGGGTGCCAGCATAGTCAGCTTCTTGGTGAAGGTGCTCTTCCCGGTTGTGTCTTCACATGGCTTCCTTGGTGTTTACAGGAAGAGAGACAGAGAGAGAGAGCAAGAAAGAGAGCAAGAGTGAGACAGAGAAATAACAAGGATCTCTTCCTTTTGTTCTAAGGCATTAATCCCATCATGAAGACCTCACCTTCATGATCTAATCTAACCTTAATTACCTCCCAAGGCCACCATCACATGGGAATAAGGGTTTGAACATGTGAATTTGAGGAAAACACATTCAATCCATAGCACTGCCATAGATACATAGTCAGAATCTACTCATGAGAAAATCGGAGAAAAATCCAAACCCAAATCCAAACCAGTTTCTCAAAGAGAAACTGAGAAGCATTCTATAAACAAATAAACAAAAATAAAACTTTTATAATTTTAGGAATTATTCAGGTCATGAAAGACAAAGAAATTCCCTGGATCTTTTCCAAATTGAAGGAAACCAGACACAGAAGGCAACATGTGTTTCATTCTGAACTGTGTCCCTTTGCTATAAAGAACATTATTGGGAAAATTGGTGAAACTCGAGTGGGATCTGAGGAACAGATTATAATGATGTGTCAGTGTCAATACCCTGATTTTGATGATTGTATTGATCAAGTTAGAAAATATGTTTGTAGGAAATACATACCTACAAGCTATTCAGAAGTGATGAAGCGTTATGTCTGCAACATACTCTTAACGAATTCAAGAAAGAAAATTGAACTTTATTAGCAACTTTTCTTGAGATTATTTTTAACATTTAAATATGTGTTGAAATATTCATATGTATTCTGATCAACTGAAGAGGTGGAATGACTACTTATTAATCTGTTGTCTTTCAGTTTTAAACTTGCTCTTCCATATTCTACTTTGTAATTTTTAGGATTGGACTTTGTAAATTGCATTTCTGCTTTGCCAGTTTGCTCCATATTAAGTAAGCTATGGCAATAATAGGTGATAGAAGGAACCTGCAAGCTTGAAGAAAGAAGAAGGAACTACTCTTTTATATTTACTTCCTCTGATGTTCCTGTCTACATCCCTTCTGCTTGCAGTTTTTTGTTTTGTTTTTTTTTTTTTTTCCTTTTCTTCTTCTTCTTCTCCTCCCCCTGCCCCTACCCATGTCATTGGCGCATCACATTTTTTACTCTGGCAAGAACAGATCCTTCCTATTTGTACTCAAATCACTCATCCTCCCCGCAAAAAAAAAAAAAAAAAAAAAAAAATACACACAGAAACTGCAGCACTAGCTTGGCTCTTAAATGGCTGAGTTTCAGCTCTAGGGAGACATCCATCCCAGCTTCTAAGTTTTGGCAATTCCAACTTCTTCTCTTTGTTTCCCACAGCCTTTGAGGTAGAAGTTGCCTTGTGATGTTGCTACACCGATTACATTTTAGAGTTGGCTCTGGCTTTATCTTATCTCTATTTCTATCTCTATCTCTGTAACCCTTTTAGTTACCTAGTTAACTTTATACCTAGTTAACATCTTTATCCTAAACCATGTTAAAACAATGACTATGTAATCTTGTTTAAATTTTTAACTGTTTAGCTTCTAAAATAATTAAACAACATCAGAAAAGATTATAATTATAAATTCTGGGTGAAAGTGACTCATCTTAAACATCAAATATACCTTTTTCTTTATATTTGCTACCATGTCAATGAAGTGTCTGATGGTAGAACAACCAACATTTCATACTTGGAAATTTTGAGAAATGTTTAACTTTTAACAGTTAAATTAGGTGAAATAGTGTGTATGTTTCTCTTTTGAAGATTCCATGAATGCACAATACACAATGGGAGAGCCATTATTTGACAGAGTGTGCTTCACTATTCTGCTGAAGGCATAGTGAAACACAAGGCAGTCGTGTTACTTTTATCTTCACCAAGAGTAAATTCTTGAATTATAATCTTAGTGAAAAGAGACAGTTTAAAAACATGAATGATAAAACAATAATTAGAAGCAGTTAAGAAAAGAGTGAAATTAAGCATCAAACTATTATTAAATATACACGGGGCCCACAGCAAATTGGTACAGTTAAGAACACTGAGAAAAACAAGGCAGGTTTGAGGAGGGAAAGTAACAGTCTTGTAAAATGAACTAACCAAAAGAGAAATAACACATATGCATATGTGTTAGTTATACTGAAATATGATGATCTCTGATGTACTTTTCTTCAATTTAAGTCTAATTATTAAAATAATATTTTTTCTGAACCAAGAATGAAATGATCAATAGTTATATTTAATCTTTGATTATATTCAACTATTTTTTATTTGCTTCTTGTGAATAATACACATGCTATTATTAAATAATTTTTGTTGCTAAACTAAAATGATAGTTTTTGAGATATAAAGGACATGTAATATTCTTTAAGTTTAAGGTGTACAACGTGTTGATTTGATACACTTATGTATTGCAATATGATTAGAACCATAATGTTAGCTAACATCTCTATCACATCACATAATTATCATTTTCATTTTTTGGTAAGAAAAATTAACATCTACTCTGCTAGCAATTTTAAAGTTTATAATATTATCAACTATAGTCACTATGCTGTGCATTAGATCTCCAGGACTTATTAACTACTAGCTGCAAATTCGAACCCTTAAACAGCATCTTCCCAATTTCCCTCAGTCTCTTGTAACCACCATTTTATTGTTTTTATGAGTTTGGCTTTTTTTTAGATTTCACATATAAGTGATATTATACAATATTTGTCTTCATCTGACTTATCTAATTTAGCATATGCCATCAAGGTCTATCCATATTGTCTCAAATGGCAAAATTTCATACTTTATCATGGCTTAATGATATTCCAGGTTGTGTGTGTGTGTGTGTGTGTGTGTGTGTGTGTGTGTGTGTGTGTGTTCCACATCTTTCTCCATTCATCCATTGATAGGTTGTTTCCATATTTTGGCGATCATGAATAATACTATGATAAACTTGGGACTGCAGATATCTCTTCAAAATACTGTTTTCATTTCCTTTGGATATATGCCCAGAAGTGGAATTGTTGGAATATTTGG
>NW_011888792.1:5355203-5364863 GCF_000151845.1 Pteropus vampyrus | reverse complement strand
TGTTACTTTTATCTTCACCAAGAGTAAATTCTTGAATTATAATCTTAGTGAAAAGAGACAGTTTAAAAACATGAATGATAAAACAATAATTAGAAGCAGTTAAGAAAAGAGTGAAATTAAGCATCAAACTATTATTAAATATACACGGGGCCCACAGCAAATTGGTACAGTTAAGAACACTGAGAAAAACAAGGCAGGTTTGAGGAGGGAAAGTAACAGTCTTGTAAAATGAACTAACCAAAAGAGAAATAACACATATGCATATGTGTTAGTTATACTGAAATATGATGATCTCTGATGTACTTTTCTTCAATTTAAGTCTAATTATTAAAATAATATTTTTTCTGAACCAAGAATGAAATGATCAATAGTTATATTTAATCTTTGATTATATTCAACTATTTTTTATTTGCTTCTTGTGAATAATACACATGCTATTATTAAATAATTTTTGTTGCTAAACTAAAATGATAGTTTTTGAGATATAAAGGACATGTAATATTCTTTAAGTTTAAGGTGTACAACGTGTTGATTTGATACACTTATGTATTGCAATATGATTAGAACCATAATGTTAGCTAACATCTCTATCACATCACATAATTATCATTTTCATTTTTTGGTAAGAAAAATTAACATCTACTCTGCTAGCAATTTTAAAGTTTATAATATTATCAACTATAGTCACTATGCTGTGCATTAGATCTCCAGGACTTATTAACTACTAGCTGCAAATTCGAACCCTTAAACAGCATCTTCCCAATTTCCCTCAGTCTCTTGTAACCACCATTTTATTGTTTTTATGAGTTTGGCTTTTTTTTAGATTTCACATATAAGTGATATTATACAATATTTGTCTTCATCTGACTTATCTAATTTAGCATATGCCATCAAGGTCTATCCATATTGTCTCAAATGGCAAAATTTCATACTTTATCATGGCTTAATGATATTCCAGGTTGTGTGTGTGTGTGTGTGTGTGTGTGTGTGTGTGTGTGTGTGTGTGTTCCACATCTTTCTCCATTCATCCATTGATAGGTTGTTTCCATATTTTGGCGATCATGAATAATACTATGATAAACTTGGGACTGCAGATATCTCTTCAAAATACTGTTTTCATTTCCTTTGGATATATGCCCAGAAGTGGAATTGTTGGAATATTTGGTAATTCTATTTTTTTAATTGTTTGAAGAAACTCAATACTGTTTTCCACAGTGGCTGAACAAATTTAAATTCCTGCTGACAGGGTACAAGGGTACCTTTTCTCCATATTCTTGCCAACTGTTATCTCTTATCTTCTTGAAAATAGTCATTTTAACAGATGCACATTAATATCTCATTGTAATTTTGATTTTTCATTTATCTGATGATTAGTAATATTGAGCAACTTTGCATTTATCCATTGGCCATTTGAATGTCTTCTTTGGAAAAAAAAAATGTCTACTTAGTTCCTCTGCCCATTTTTTAATTGGATTCTTTGTTTTTTGTTATTGAATTTTGTGACTTCTTTATATAATTTAGATATTAACCACTTATCTGATATAGGATTTGAAAATATTTTCTCCCATTCTGTAGATTGCCTTTTGTTTTGTTGATTGTTTCTTTTTCTGTGCAGAAGCTTTTTAGTTCGATGTAGTCCCATTTATTGATTTTTGCTCTTGTTGCTTGTGTTTTGTAGTGTCAAATCCAAAATATCATTGCCAAGACCAATGTCAAGGATCTTCTTCCCTATGTTGTTTTCTAGGAGTTTTACAGTATTAGGTCTTATGTTCAAGTCTTTAATCCATTGCAAGTTCATTTTTGTCAGTGGTATAAGAAAGGGGTCTAATTTAAATTTTCTACAGTAATCCAGTTTCCCCAATACTTGTTGAAGAGACAATCCTTTCCCCATTGAGTATCCTTGGCTTCCTTGTCAAATATTAGTAGACTATATATGTGGGGATTAATTCTGGGTTCTATATTGTGTACCGTTGGTCTACATGTCTTTTTTTTTTATGCCAGTATCATACTGTCTTAATTGCTATAGCCTTGTAGTCTAGATTTTTTTTTCTATTTCTGTGAAAAATGCTTCTAATTTTGATAGGGATTACACTGAATCTGTACATAGCTTTGTGTAATATGGACATTTTCACAATGTTAATGATATCGTTTTGTTTGTGTCTTCTTCAATCTCTTTCATTAAAGTTTTGTACTTATTGTACAGATCTTTCACTTCCTTGGTTACATTTATTTCTAAGTATTTTATTGTTTTTGATGCTATGGTTAATGGGATAGTTTTCTTTATTTCTACTATATGGAAATTAAACAACACACTCCTGGACAACCAATAGGTCAAAGAAGAAATCAAAGGGAAATTTGAAACAGACTAAAAAAAAAAAATGGAAATGGAAATACAGCATACCAAAATCTATGTCATGCTGCAAAAGTAGCTCTGACTGGGATGTCTATAGCGATAAATGTATATATTAAGAAAATAGAAATATCTCAAATAAACATCATAACTTTATACCTCAGGGAATGGAAGAGAGAGAAAGAGAATAAACTGAGCCCTAAGTTAGGACAAGAAAGGAAATAAAGACCAGAATAAAATAAACAAAATAGAGATTAGAAAAAAAAAATTAGAAAACATTAGAAATTAACAAAACTAAGAGCTAATTTTATAAAAAGATAAACAAAATTGCCAAACTTTAGCTAGACTAACAAGTAAAAAAAAAAAAGATTAAAAAAAAAAAACAGAAATAAAAGAGAAGACGTTACAGCTGACATCACAGAATGCATAGGATCATAAGAGACTATGAATGTTTTTATGCCAACAAATTGGTAAGACACCTAAAAATGGGTTAATTCCTAGAAATATACAACATCAAGACTGAATCAAAAAGAAATAGAAATCTGAATAAACCAATAACGAGTAAGGAGATTGAATTCATAATGAAACACATTTCAACACAGAAAAAAACCCAAGACCAGACAGATCCACTGTTGAATTCTACCAAACATTTAAAGAAGAATTAATGCCACTCTTTCTTAAAGGAATTTGAAGAAAAAGAAATACTTCCAAACCGATTTTATGAGGCCAGCATTACCCTTATAACAAAACCAGATAAAGACACTATAAGAAAAGAAAATTATAAACCAATATACTTGATAAATATAGATGTAAAAGCTCTCAACAAAATAGTAGCAAACCAAATTGAACAATACACTGAAAAGATTATACACCATGACCAAGTGGATGCAAGGTGGTTCAACATAGGCAAATCAATAAGTTTGATACACCACAATAATAGAATGAAAGATAAAAATCATATGATCACTTTAGTAGATTCAGAAAAAGCATTAGACAAAATACAATATCATTTCATGATTAAAAAAAAAAAATCTTAGCAGAGTTTGTAGAAGGAACATACCTCAACATAATAAAGGTCATGTACAGCAAAGTCATAGCTTACTAACAACAAAACATCTGAAAAAGAAATAAAATGATAGCATTTGGGTAGAAGGTCTTTATGTCTTACAGTTGTTCCTCTTTTTTACATTTTGGTATGAGTTCTATATAAATAATGTATTCGAAAAAAGTAATTTTCATATACTTTGAAGCAGTGCAGGGGTTTTCTGTATAGAATATCTGCATATTTATGAAAATATTCATCCTTAACCTTATTAATAAATCTAACCATACTCTATCAGCATTCTTTCTAAATAACACTTGACATATATAATTTAAGAAAGAAATATAGTTAATTAGATGCCAAGGGTTAACTACATATTAAGTAGTAACTTGAGTACACTTGTTCTTGGGTCATTAAATATATCCTAATTTAATATGTATTTAAAAAGCAATTAAGTTTATACTTGATTGATATACAGTATGCTGAATGTATGTTAGTGGATGTGATTACACTTTTTTTACTTGTGTTTAATATGCAGGTTAGTTATAGGATACTGATTACTTTTAAATTTTCTTGCTATTTTTCATTTTTAGATTTTCACTGAGTTTTATTATATAGGCTGATTATGATAAAATTGTATTTATGAAAATTTGCTATCTTATTTATTCAATATACTTACTTAACAACTATTTATATCCTTGCGACTCAGCTGAAGTTAAAGTAATCAAACAAGGAGATGCACGTATAAGAAATAAGTCTACAAAATTATTAGAACTAAAGAGAAGATGTTATTCTGTTTGGGCAGAATTCCATGGTGAATGCTTGTACCTACTAGAATAAATGAGCAGTGACTTTTCCTTTCTTTGCTTTGTTTTGTTTCTTATCATGAGTATTTTATGGATAATATATTGCCTACCATAATTTTCTTTGCTATCTTACAAGTTTCAAGCTTTAACATTGTCAGATTCTAGTTTCTTTTTTTTTATTTCCTAGACTTTTTTATAAATCAAAGTATACAAAAATTGCTGCTGAAAATTAATTTCACTCACAACTGAAATATGAAGAAGATTGCTTAGTTTTGTAAGAATATCACTAAGCAATTATAATTTTACTAACATAATTTACTATTTTGGTAGAGGAGTCAAAAAACTTAAGGGTTGAGTTTAAGTGAAATTTGTATCTTTTGAGTACTTACTGTATTAATTACCATTACTGCTTGTGCATCAAGGAAGAATTCAAAAAGGACAACATGTATAACTTTTTATGGATGTTTTATCTAATTGTATTGGCACAGCATGTATGCTTATCTTTATTAAAGGTCATATATTCAGGGAAATATATTGAATACAATAATATATGTGGATTAGGTAACTTCTGAGGCTATTAAGAATGTAGCAAAAAATAATAAGGGATTGATTTATGGTTGCTTTTGTGGAAGAGTTGAGCTGTAAATACTGTTTGGAAAATTTAAGGGCAGGTTATCTTGAGGCAGGGGTTGACAAATGTTTTCTGTAAAGGAACAAATGGTAAATATTTTAGTCTTTGTGGCCAAATGATTTCTGTCACACCTACTCAACTGTATTGTTGTAGCATGACAAGAACCATATACAATATGTAAATGGATGGGTGTTTGTTTCAATAAAACTTTACTTATAAAAACAAGTAGGCACTTGATTTGGCCTATGAGTCACAGTTTGTGACCCCTGGTTTATGGCATAGAACTTTTTGGATAAACTAATATAACATAAAAAGCCTAAATTCAAGAACAGTGGAGTGATATATAGCAAATTTTGCCTGTTGGGAATTTAAATTCATGAGAAGTTTAAGATGTGCACTACTATATGAATGTACTCGTGTGTGTTTGTGTTGATTTCAATATAATAGTTTAGAGACGTTATAAGGAAACTGAAGAAACCAAATACTTTGTTGAATGAGTCATATTTTATCCAGTTAATAAAAGGTACTCTTTTGTAATGTAAATTTTCGATTCTTTAGAGAGTATACATTATTTCTTTGAATAGTAAGGTAATTTTCATCTGTGTAAAAATATCTTGCATGAAAGTTACATTATATTGAATTATTTTCCCCTGATGTTTAAATGGAAAAAGATGACTTTATAATAGCAAATTTTTGAGGGGAAAGCCAAGCTTAGTTTCATAACTAGTAAACTAAAAACTGTTCTGGTCCACTGTAAATAGATAAATCTCTTTTCGTATCAGATTTAATGTGAAGATTAAAGTGATAAGATATTTAGAGAATCTAATGCAATGTCTGTCATAGTTGGCAATCACTAAGGAAATTTTAACTTTCTTTTTTCTTCCTGTTCACATCAAGAAGGTATGTCCTAAAGACCACAGAAAAAGGAAAAGTTGTTTCTTGTCATACTGCAGAGCAGTAGCATAGACAATTTTATTGCTATATTTAATGAAAAGTTTAGTATTACACCTTTGCAAAAGGTAAGTACAGTTGACTCATGAACAACATGGACATTGGGGTACTGGGCCCTATAAAGTCAAAAATCTGCATTTAACTTTTGACTCCCCAGAAACTTAGTTGTTTTTTGATGTTCGAGGGGGATTGGTTCAGGACTCCTGTGGATATCAAAATCTGTGAATGCTTAAGTTCTTTATATAAAATGGAGTAAATCAATGCATACAGTTGGCCCTCCATAGCCACGGACTCCCAACCATGGATTGCTAATAGTACAGGTATTTATTGAAAAAAAATATGCTTATAAGTGGATCCATGCAGTTCAAACCCATGTCGTTCAAGAGTCAACTGTATATTCATATTTACATTACTTGAACATACGCCTTTATTTTTTTGTTTTATTTTAGGCTATTTCTAGCAAAGCTACTAGCAAATAATGTTACCTCGCTTTTGGAAAAAATAGGTATTCAATTTATCCATTGACTGTTGATAGCATTTACCATTGCTTTTATAACTGTAGTTAAGTTCTAAATGCTATACAGTAGGATGATATTAAAGGTAAAACAAATTAACAACATTTACTTTATTATAAGTGTGAGAACAATTTTCACAGCACAGCAAAGCAATCTGTCAAGGGATTTCTCCTTTGCATACATAGAAATTCTACTAACTGTAAGCCATTGTTCTCTAATATATCACCAGTTGGTCAAGTCATGCTATAAATACTCTCTCACAAATCAAACATAAGTTCCTAATAGAATTCCTTGCCCTCCTGCTTACTCAAGGCTTTGAAAAACTTTTTTTTCTATAAAAAGGAGATTTGTGTGCTTTTCATTATTAAAATTGTTTTTATCACATGTCATTTATACCATTTTTATTATTTTTGTTGCATTAGGGAAATGCAAATTAAAATCGAAATCACAATGCAATATAACTACTAACCCACTAGAATGTCTATAATAAAAAACTGACAATACCAAATTTTTGGTGAGGAAGTAGAATTGGAACTTTTAAGCATTCCTGGTGGAAAGGTAAAATCTTATAGATACTTTAGAACATAGTTTGGCAGTTTCTTAAAAAGTGAAATTCAAAATTAACAAATAATTCAGTAGTTTCACTCCAAGGTATTTCCCAAGGAAACTGAAAATTTATGTACACAAGAAAATCCTCCTTAAAAGTGTTTTGGTGGCTTTATCCTTTATCGATAAAAGCTGGAAATAACCAAAAGATTCTTCCATGGGTGAATAAACAAAATGCGTTAAATATATAAAATGAAATGCTTTTCAGCAGTAAAAAGGAAGAGACTACTATTATTGTGCCACATATTCTAATGGTACATATAGTATAGCACAAATTAACCTCAAAAACAGTATGCTAAGTGAATGATGCTAGACTTAAAATTTCAAGTGCTGCCTTGACATCTTTTAAGTATCATAAGACCCCAAAGGCCTAACCGTGAGTTCCTCTGCTTTTGTTAGATGTGCCTCACACTCAGTGGGAAAGGTTCCTGATCTAGCTAGTTCTCCTTTATCAGTCAGTTGCATTCTACTTGATCCCCAATCTAATGAGTCTGACTTCCCTGCCAGCCCACAAAATCATTGAAACAAACCAGTCACATTTGCCCATGGGAATCAGGGCATACCTTACCTTCTTATTACTTATAAGTCTGCCCTTTGCAGACCATACTGGTTCACTCTACTCTGAGTACAACCTGTGGCCCTTCATGGAGTGCTGTGTTTTACATCCCTGAGCTATGAGTATACATAACTAATAAGCTGCTCTCAATCTTATCTGATTAGTATTATGTGTTGTATATTCAGCTATTCCATACTACTTAGGGCAAGGTATTCCTTACCAACAGGATGAATAGGGGGTGATCATAACATGGATGACCACATGTTATATGATCCCAATTGTTGTCTGGGACTAGGGAACTGGAATAAGCATCGACTGCAGACATACACAAAGAAACTTATCGTGGTGATAGAAATGTTTTAAAACAAGATTCTATGACTTTACAACTCTATAATCTACTAAAAAACATTGTATTGTATACTTTTACAATAGTATATCTTATAGAATGGAAATTTACTTCAATTAACTGTTATAAAAAATAACTAAATACAATAGGATAAAATGTACAAAAATAGCTGGAAAAAAGTAAGTAGCAAACTATGAAATACTTTTATATTTCATGTGGTTAAAAATAAATAAATAAGTATATATATATGTGTGTGTATATATATAGTGTGTATATATATATATATATATATATGTATATATATATACATATATATATATATATAGTATGTAGTCACACTTTATTGGTTGTGTTAGTATCTGAGTCCCTTGAAAAACACCACTGAAAGAAAATAAAGAGGAAAAATGAAAAGGAGTCAAAAAGGGCAGGGAAAGCCATCAGACCACAATGGAAGTCTGATGAGTAAAAGATGAGAGAGGAAAAACAGAAAGGAGAACAGGAAAAGGAAAGTTATGTGAAAATATTTTAAGTAGTGCATTTGTGAAGAAAGGTCATCAAGATCATTAGGTTGTCCTCAAAGCAATGTCTTCCAACAGAAGAGTCCCCCATCTCTCAGGAAGGGGCCCAAGTTTCTTGACCATACTCAATCACTGAAAGGCAATAGCCTGTGGGAAATTAAACAATGATGGATATTAGAGCACAGCAATTGTGTTCCTCAGCTAGTTATAGTCCTTTACATTGAAGATCTGAGGGGCACATCCTCAGAGTCACTATAATGCTCCATCTATATTTTTAATGAAGGTGAGCTTTCATTAAATTAGGTAATCAAGCTGACTTCCACATGCTGTTTTGAAATATGTCTGTTGACACAATAAAATGTTGACTTGAATGAAAGAGTTATCTGGGAATTCTATGTAAATGGCAAGGATTTGTTTCACTGGAAGAGTTTTAATTAGCATGAACAAATGAAACATCACCATGAACGAAGAACTGTACTTTTTTGTTTTTTACCCACTTTCTAGTTTGTTGCTAAATTCCTTAGAGGAGTAAAAATAGAAACCAGATATTTCTTAAAACTTATGTGAAAGAAGGAAGGGGAAAATGTATGAAAGGTTTGTTCTCTACCTCTAGAAGTTTTATGCATCAGACTTCTTTTTCCATATATATTCTAAGGGGGGTGATATTTAATTTTTTATTTATTTTATTTTACCTAACATATTTTGTAATTAATAGTTCAACCATTATAATGCAAACATTTTAGAAAAATACTTTGCAAATAAGATAAAATCAGAAGATAAATTCTGTAATTTTAATGTTAACCTTATTTTAAAAAAATACCTTTAAAATTTATTATTGACACATACTTAAATATTTTTCAATGACAAAGGAAAGGTACCATTATTAAACAGTATTCTATAATTTTATTTAAAATACATATTTATATTTGTAGTCCAGACATATTTTTTACAAACATTTCATTTGAAGATCTATATATTCCTATTAGGAAACAAATAGTAATCAGAATACACAAACACTTATCAGAGAATTGAAAAGAACTGAAAATGCTATATTTTTATATTGAATTATTTAATTAATGTCTGTTTCAAAACATACCTCTATGTACTAGGATATTCATAAATGTGTCTAAAGATAGTAATTTAGGCAGATAAATGACTAGGAGTTATCATTCTCATAAGAAAAGGATAATGTCATATTCTATACAGCTCTCAGTTTAACTAGAAATACAAACTTAAAAAGACCCTCTGAATTTATATGTGCATATGTATGTGTATATATGTGTACATATATATACATATATACATATATTTACATAGATATTTCATTTTATGAGAGATC
>NW_011888792.1:5339875-5352353 GCF_000151845.1 Pteropus vampyrus | reverse complement strand
TTTTTTCTTTTAACTTAGCACTGAGAACCCATTGCCTGAAGGTTTATTTGTTTTCCTCAGCAAGGCTTCAAAGCAGAAAGATAGGAAAGAAGGAAAAGACAAGGAAAAACCAACACCGAGAAGATAAACTAGAGACAAGAAAGAATGCTAAATATTTTTTTAAAAGGCTTGTTTTAATCTTTTGTGGTCGAAAAACAAATATGACTAAGTTGCCTAACTTCCAGAAGATGTTTTTTGTATCTACACTGAGTTGCTGTGCAAGCTGAGTTAATGTTATATTTAATTTAATGAGTTAACTCTTGAGAAAGAAAAATAATATTTTTTCAAGAGAGGTTTTTCTGTGTATAGACATCTACTTGCGTGTAAGAAAATTTCAAATGGATGGCTAAATATTTTATCAAAAAATTTAGCAGGACAATTCTTATCATTAATATGAGGCATAATTTTAGTAACATCTTACTAAATAACATTTTACTAACATTTATATAACATCTTACCAAATAACATAAACAGAAAAAACTACAGAATTATGTTTTTCATATTATATTACATATACTATATGAAAAATGCTATTAGAAAATAAGCTATTCCACAAAATTTTTTTCACATAATGAATATTATCTCTGAGTGCCATTTGTATGTATATGTGTGTGTGTATCTTTTTTATAAAAGTTACACATTGAATACAAGTATACATTTAATACAAGTATTTTTCTCTACCCCTTCTTGAAATGTCAGCTAATAAGACAATAAAGGATTCACAGTTTTAAGATTGGTATTTTAAAATTCCCAGTTGCTAAGAGGGAGAAGAAAGAAAATTGACCTCTCAAAAATGTCAAAATATTTTTAAGAAGTAAAAAGAATGTTGGAACTTAGCAGAATGTCAAATGGGGGAGGATTCCAGTGAGATTGGCAAGGCAGTTCACACCACAGAAATCTTAGGATACATGGAAAAAGTCCAGTGGAATAGTAAAAATTATAAAAGGAATGTTGGGCTTTCAGCATCATTTCGGTCATGAAACAATCTGGAAACAATCTCTACAGCCTTACAGGCAGAAGCTGAACTTAAAAGACTTTTCAGGAACTCATCAGAGAGCTGAGTTTTCTGGGAAAATTATGACTCTGAAATATGGCTTATTCAGAGTTAGAGCTAAGACATGCTTATCTGGAGCAGAATTCAATGGACTCATAGAGGTAGAAACACTTAAATGGTAGTTTTCACTGGAAGCTGAGAGCTGACTAATATGACAGTGAGAAAATCCTGTGGGCAGCAACTTAGAGAGATCCCACATTTTCATAAGTTTTACCTCCAGGAACACCACCAGGTTGTCATGGAGAAGAGCCAAAAGAGATCCCTATAATTTCCAGCCAGGGAGAGAAAAGAATAACCACTATGAAATTTATACAAAGCATTCTCCGCAATAAAGGTTGATTCTCCAGGGTAAAAAACATCACCAGACCATTATCTCACCAGAGAAAAAAGCATTTCTCTGATTAAAGTTCCATCTTGCCTTCTTTTATCACCTATGAGTGGGGGAAACGGCTAAAAATACTTCTGAATGTTGTAGCCCATCTTTTATTGTGTATATAGACACAATAAAAGATGGAAATTTAATCAAAAGATTATAAAAAGCCTCCCACCCCCACCCACACACACCTCATCACACAAAAGAGCTCCATTATAAAAACAGTGGATTACTATAGCCAGAAGACTTCAAAGATGCAGACTGAGCAGAAGTACAAAAGCAAGCCTAAAGACAGGAAGGGAGAAAGAATGAAGGAGGGAGAGAGGGAGGGAAGGAGGGACAGAGACAGAGAGAGAGAAGAAGGGAGGGAGGAAAGGAGAGAGAGAGAGAACATTAAAGGTAGAGAATTTAAAGTCTCTGAGACTACAGAGCTACAGCAAACATAAAGTGTTAAACTCAGCTCAACTCCCAGAAAGATTAACAAATCCTTACACTAAAGGTCTATTAACCTCAGTTCCTATTACCTGACATTGATACATTTTGTCTGACTTCCAACAAAATCTTATAAGACATGCAGAAAAAAAAAAAAAAAACAAGAAATAAAAAGTTGTAAGAGATGAAGCAAGCATCAGAACAGAATTTAGATATGGCACAGTTCTGGAATTATTAAACAGGAAGTTTAAATATGTATAATATGTTAAGGACTCCAAGAGAAAAAAAAAGTAGGCAATATTTAAAGACGATATGGATAATATAAGCGGAAAGAGGAAATCACTAAAAAAAATCAAAAGAAAATGTTAGATATTCAAAAGCACTGTACAAAGAATTCATTCCTTCGGTGATTTCATTGGTAGATTAGAGTCATCTGAGGAAAGAATCTGAGCTTGAAGATATATGAATTAGAAACTTCACAAACTGAAATATAAAGAAAAAATTAATTTAAAAAGTGTAATTTAAACTTAGAGTACCAAAAGAAGGAGAAAAGAAGAAATAGAGCAGAAGAAATATTAAGTAAAAATGTCCAAGAATGTTCCAAAATTAATAAGATACCAAGCTACAGATTCAGATATCTCAGAGAAACCTTTGCTGCTAAGTTGTATTTTCATTTTTATTTGCTTCAAAATATTTTTAAAATTTCTCTTGAGGCTTCTATTTCCCCCACACATGTATTATCTAGAACTATGTTGTTTAATCTCCAAATACATGGGGATTTTTCCTCTTTCTGTTATTGATCTCTAATTTAATTCCATTGTGTTTTGAGAATATATTCTGCATTGTTTCTATTTTTTTTTTTTAATTTGGTCTATTTTAATGAATGTTCTATGTGAGCTTTAGGAAAATGTGTATTGTACTGTTTGGGAATAAAATATTCTATAAGTCAATTAAATCAAGTTTGTTGATATTGTTCTTTATGTTAACTTTGCCCTTATGTATTTTCTTCCTTAATCAATCACTGAAAGAGGGCTTAAAAGTCTCCAAGTATAGTAGAAATGTTTCTTATCCTTAGAATTAGATATTGTTACTATAAAAGTTGAATATTACATTATATATATTACACATTTATATATTATATTTTTATATATGATATATGTATTTATATCTAAGCTGTTGATTAGAAACATTTTTTGGCAGGTGATCAAAACCTAAAAAGATAAATTTTTATTTTTTACTTTGCAAGTAATTAATGTTATGGGCTTGAGGAATATACTTTTTAGTCTCTACACCCTGTTTTACTTTGCCTGTCTTGTTTTTTTCTTCACACATTTATGATGTAGGCTATCTTGCTGTGTTCCTTTGATTATGACTGGCTTGGGCAAACAAAGTTAGAGTTATGATATGGTCTTGAGAGCAAGTTTTGTGAGTTGCAATTATTCCAAATGATAGCCTACCTAAGAATGGTGTAGAAAGAAACAAAAGCACCTCAGGAAAGAACTAGAAGAAACAATTGTTATATAGCTGGTCACTTGAGTAGTATACCTTTCATAACACAGTAAATTAAGCAGAATATTATTCAGGAACCATTACAATCACATTAAAATATTTAACAACGAATTGACTAAATCATTTTAATTATTAACCTTTGATTCTTTAGTTATACTTTTATATCTTACATGAACATGGTGATAGTACGTATTTAGACAAACTGTATTAAATCAAGTTTCAAAAAAAAATATTTCAAGGGACTTCACAGCAATGTAAAATACCCATAAACTATTTCGCAGTTCAGAATAGAATCTTCTCTAAAGTTATTTAGACTTAAGAGAAGGAACATACTTAAGGACATATACTCTGTTACAGGATTTTTTATTGAATTCATTTTTTTTTTTGCTAGTATCAATAAAATGTGCTAAATTGCATAAATAAAAGGTTTGTTCCAGTCTAAATTGTTCTTATTATGGAGATTACAAAGTGAATTGTATAGGTGAGCTGTATGAGAATAATCTATGAAGGAGAATGGATGGATGGATGATTCATCTATAGTACTCTTCAAGGGGACATAGTAAAATAATAAATGACAAGTAATAATCATTTTCATTCCCATGATTATGTAAATGCTCCCCAGGAGAACATTTATTATGAATACTGTCATTTAAATCACCCTTCCTTCTGTTGACTAGAGCTGAATGCCTTTGAAGACCTGATTACTAAGCACTTCATAAGATGTAACATTGTGATGCTATCAGTCAGCACTGCCAAAGAAATGTCACTGTGAAATCCCTTTATTTTGAGAAATATTTTAAAGCGAATATTCAAACACTTGTATAAGGTATAGTGAGCTCTTCCAGCATCTTCCAGCAAAGTAGCAACAGCTCTTACAACAAGTCCAAACGTTATTCTTTGTATCATGTTAATGGTTATTTAAAGCATTATTCAGCATGAGGTTATTTCAGTCAATGATACAAATGGGTTTACAGAAGCATTTGTGTCATACACACATAGAAAACACCAAGAAATATGCTCCTACTTCAGCAACACTTTGTATAATCTTAGGTGACATGATTATGAATTATGCAATCAAACTCTTCTTAGGAGTGGTTATCTGCATTCGCAAAGAATTATCTTAATGTAACCCTGTATATTAAATTTAATACATACAATTTTATAAATATGAATTATATGATAATTTAGTCTTTTGATTTTGTATAAAATACTCTTGGATGTCAAATAACTGTGTGAACACTTATAAAACATTCTACTCAGTTAACCATTTAAAACAGTTGGGTGATAACTAGAAATGGTCCTGGTGTCTGAAACACTTTACTTATAGTTAGTCAGCCAATCTAGTTATGCATCTACTCTGCGCCAAGCACCACAGAGGAACTGTGAAGAAAATAAATCAAAAGTAGAGAATATGAGAATTATTTTTTATGGGCTTAAAATCTTTGAAGAAAAAAAGTTTTTAAAGAATTTAGAAAGCAGCTCTGAGAATAACAAGAATGAAAGTACGTCATGGAATTATGTGTAGAAGTAGAGATAGAACAAAAGAAGGATAGTTGTAGGTTTTGTGAATCGATGTATCGTTAGCCTGGTTAGTGTATTGATGAGAAAAAGGGAGAGGGATACTCCCCATGAAGAGCATGAAATCAACACATGATTTAGAGCTTGTAGGGATATCTTACACAGGTGAAACCAGTGAATGAGTTAGTAGGATGAGAGCAGAGGGACATACGTTGAAAGATATTCTGTTGTATCTTTGTATCTTTTGTGTCTTTGTAGAATCAGTACACAGTCCATTTAAGAAAAGGAGAGACAGCAACAACATGCATAATGGAAGGAAGGTTGTTAGAGTTATTTCATGAGTTATTCTGCTGAAAAGCATAATAGTCATAAGTACAAAATTTTCCATAATCTTTATTATATGCTTGCCACTTTTCTATAATTTTTGCAAATATCAAATTGTTTAATCCTCACACACATACACATACACACACACAAAATCTCATGAGGTAGATATAATTTATGTCAAGATTTCCAAAGAATTTATTTTCATCTTTAAAATGAGTTACCTTGCCTAACATCACAAAGCTACTGAGTAAGGGCATTTGAATTTAAAACCAAGCAATCTGACTCCCAGACCCTGTGCTTTTAACCATTATTACTATGCTACTTCTCTTCAATGGGACCATTTTTAAAATAACCATTGAAATAATATTTGATCAAGTCATCACTATGTACCATCATTACATTTAATCAAAAATTATCAGCCCAATGATGTGTGAAAGTTGTCTTGGTCATTTATATATGAGCAGCCTGAGATTACTCAGGTTCTGCTGAATGCTGGTGATAAAGTAATAAGAAAAATTTACTGTTAAATACACATTTGTCCAAAATTATATTTATTTTTTTTCTTACAATTCTGGACTTCCTTTTGGACTCTATTTATTAATTAATACAGCAAACATTTCATAAGCACCTGTGTTCCAAGTACCGCATGAGCCACCAAGAAACATTAAATAAGTTTAGTTGCCACAGTTCAGAAGATCACAATATAAGTTTATAATATCCTCTTCCCAGTCTGTCTAGTACCAAGTGTTCTCACGGTGGCTTCTCACTGTTTTTAAATCGACTTCCCAGAAAGAAATTGAAACAAATTAACACTGACATATCCTGCCATTTTAGGTAGTGACTTCTCACAGAGTTATTTGCTTTCTAATGGGGATCAAATTTTTAAGATATAAGATAGTTTTAGAAATCATATGTCTCTATGTAAGTAATGTATAATCATCATTTATAGAATATGAAAATATCATAATTCATAATAAGATTTCCAGAGAATTTTAAAAATTGACCTCAAAGAAAGGTACCTGATATATAAGTAAAGAAAGCTCAGATCGTTCTGGTGGTTGTTGTATCACAGGGGAACAGGCTTGGACTGATCCTCATCCTAATTTGAAACACACGTCGACCTGTGGTCTATACATAGTTCTTCTTTGATTTTTTTTTTTTTTTCATCTCCTTTATCTTCAGGCACTTGGACTATATCCTCGCATTATCTAATCTACTGTTATATAATAAGCTTACTCTCTTAGTCAATTTGGGATGTTCTAACAAAATATTACAGACTGGGTGGCTTATAAACAACAAATAAACAACATTGATTTCTCAATTTTTATTTATTTTTCTGCATTAATCGATATGCTCATATGACTTTTTCTCTCTTGCTTGTTGACTTGGTGGGCTACATCAATTTTTAAATGTTAAATTAGTCTTTCATTCCTGTAAATAAATCTAACTTGATAATGGTGTATAATTATTTTTACGTATTTCAGAATTTGGTTTACTATTATTATTGTGGTTTTTTTTTAGGATTTTGTATCTAAGTTAATGAAAGATATTGATCTATAGTTTTCTTTTTTTTTGTATTTGTCTGTTTTGGTATCCATGTGTTCCTCCAGGTTATATGGTCCTCTGTGGGATATATTGGGCTATAAAGGCTATAGAAGGCTATAGAGTCACCCTCAGATAAGGCCTGCTATTTGGAAATTTTATGTCCTCAGTTGTTTATGCGAAATGGCACTCTAAGGGCTCCACACTTCTGACACATGGGATGGTTGCCCAAAACACACTGCCAGGAGAACCATCAGATACCTGCTTCCATTCTGCTGTCCTTGTTCTCTTACTTGGCATGGGCATGCATGCCCTGGAAAAAATAAATAGTACACAATTTGTCATTAACTGTGGTGGAGATAGCCAGTGCTACCACTAAAGGTATTCAGGACCAACAAGACTCACTGAACTCACTATCCAAGTTAGTGATAGACAATCAAATAGCCATTGATTAGCTGCTGGCAGAACAGAGTGACATTTGCATTATTGCCAGGACCTCCTGTCATTTTATACACACACATATATATATTGACAACATTTCTTGATATTATATATGTATTATATATGTGTGTGTGTGTGTGTGTGTGTGTGTGTGTGTGTGTGTGTGTGTGTGCGCGCGTGTGTGTGTGTTTATTTCAAGGAAGGTAGAGACCAAGCCATAGAAATCCATGCTCAGGCAGGATGGTTATCAACCGTGCACCCACACTCCCGCCTAGACTCACTCTTTGATCTCCTTACCTGGCTCAACCCTGGCACTTGGGGTTCCTGGTTGAGGACCATCTTCCAGGGCTGCTGATCATTCTCCTGAGTTTGGCTTTTCTAAGAAAGCCAGACTTTGGGAGAATGCTGTCTGAAAATGACAGACAGGTTCTGTGAGCTACCACCTACATATAGGTCGTTCAGGGACTACCCTAGAATTGACTCCACCTCCAAATTTTAGATGAGCAATGGACCTACTCAATTCCATATGCTTATCTCATGCTTCAGGATTGAGTGAGGAGTGAGGGGTAGATTGTTGAGAAAGGTAATCTCATGTATACGTCTGCATAAGAATGGCTTTGGGCTTAAAACACTTCCTTAACAAGAGATGCAAAGCCCACACAGTCTTTGCTGGGCTTATCAAATAGTTTCCTTTGTTTCAGGAGCAATGAGTGCTCTTTTGTCTCTGCTTAAAGTTTGTGTGTCATCTGGCACCTGGCCAACTCTATTGTTATATGTAACTGTGGGTTGGAGACAGGGTTCCTTCCACTGCAGCACAACGGGGGCACTGGTAAGAGATACTGACCATGGGGGACCAACACACGCTATTGAAGCTGATCTTGCTCTGTCTTTTCTCTGTGTGAGGAAAGTGTTGTTCCATCCAGTGCTTGACAGTGTTGTTTAACTTGGCAACTCATATTTCAAGATGCAGTGGACAGAAGTGTTCAGAGTCCTTCTCTGAGATTGGCAGTAGTACACAGTACCTTGGGATTGATAAGTGATGCACTGTACTCTACTGGACAAAAAGTTATACAGTTGTCAGTCTCCCCATCTAGAATGTAAGCTTCATGAGAATAAGGAACATATCATTTTTAATTGATAATAACTTTATTTTCAAATTATTTGATAATGACTATACAATGCCTGGCATAGAGTAAGCATGTAAATACTTTTTATTAAATAAATGATAAAAAATTATTGATTTTCTCTAAAAATTTAGTTACAAGTAAGTTTTCCATTTTAGTACAATTTATTCTCTCTTGTCATTATAATTTTTAAATATATTAATTTTCAATCATTATGCATCTTTATATTACTATCATAATTTTCAATTTAGCAACTGTTTTTTAACTTCAATCTTAGTTTTGTTTTTAATGTTTTCCCTTGTTTTCATTCTGGTTGTATATTTTTATAATATAATTCTATTTTGAAACTATCTATGAAGTTATCCTAAAATGATTTTCTCTTTAAACACATTTTTTTCATTGCACCCGTGATTATTGTCTTCATTGTTTCCTAGGAACAGTTTTTTGTATTGTTAAGACTTAACTTAAACATAAAACATGGGTCGATTTGGATTTTCTCACAACCTGGTTTATACCCACCCATAATTTTTAGAAGGGATACAGAAAGGAAGGGAAAAATAATTCAAAGATCTGGTAATCTGTAGGTACCACTTAGGAATCAAAAATGCTATTGGATACATAGATGAGTAATGACCTATAAAATTACATTAGTAGAAATCCCAGGAAAATTAACCCCAAAATGGCTCATTCTCTTTTAGATATTGACAGTCATATAAGAAAAGTAATTTAGAGCTTTTTCATATAATGCGTAACATTTCATTACAGAAACCTTAATAATTCTAAATATTTTACTTTATAAGTGTTCCTTTAAACAATGCTTTCTAGCAGAACTACAAATTTTACAGTTACGATGTTTCAGTCTTTTAGAATCTCTGTATATTTACTTTAAGAATAGTTTGTAGTCTTTCAAGAGCATATATTTTTCAAAATTTTGATTTTGGTAGGTTTGTTTTGTGCTTCTGTATACATCTGTGTGTATAAGGGGAAACATTTAAAACATTTAAAATTTTTAATTCTTTAGTTTACAAAAATAACTTTACTCTCATTTATGATATAAGGTTTAAGAAAGTGTCATATTACATTTTAATAAAATATCTCATATCAACTTTGTGTCTAAACCTGAGAATAATTTTAATCCAGAAATTATTACAAAATGTGACAAATCTATTTTCATCTCCTATCTAAATATAGGAAAATCTCTAGTTTCCTAATTTTATTCTTACTTTTTATCCTTTTCCTTCTTTCTATGTATTATCATGAATTTGAAAGCATTTAAAATATTTAGAGAATAGTGTAGGTAGCCTAATATTTAGGGAAAAATTATACTGAAATATAGTGTTAAATCCTTTCTTTTTTCATATTTACTTGCCACAGCTGTTTACTGGAATAGAAACAGACAAATGTCACTCCTCTCAAATAGCCTAAGCTATTTCTCAAATAATAAGAGATGATATAATGAGATTATAATAATTTACTTTTTGATATCAGGGAAAGTTTTAATTTTTCTATACAACAAACTTCTAAAATCAGTGTAGAGCAGTTTTCTCTATTTTAATTAAAATACTGTATTTCAGTGTGAAATATAAAATATAGGCCATCATATCTTTGGTAATTTTATTTTACTTCAATGTTTACCAAATTTGTCCATTTTGGTCTTTCAAATTTTAAACTGGGCTTATTATACCTAATTACAGATTGCTAATTCCAGTGATACTTTCCCATGAGAACATGAAATCTTTGATATCGAATGCTATAAGGTTTGTTCTTTCTTATTAAGATGCAACTGTCTTTTTTATGCTATAACTGCATATGTCTCTTTCAGAGTGTTAGGAAGAAAAATAAATTGAGTCAAATTGCAGCTTTAATCTCTATTAAAATTACCCTCTGTCTCTCTGTTCTTTACTGCATGTCTGGACATGTTTATATATATATTAGTATTAGCAGGCATTATTTAAGAGTGGTTACAAGAACAACTGTTTTTTGAATGGTCCAGCAACAGTTACTCTAAATCCAACTGATAATTCTGTGAAATAGCATGTAATAAAATGACAATATTTACTCCTAGAATAGGTCCTCAGTAAGGTAATTGTATTCATTAAATCACCCATACCATCAGATTACTGTATAGAAGTTATTTCCTAAATAATCCCTATAATCCCCTCTGACCCATGTGCACGTATGTACCTAAATGGTTTTTGTGCTGAATATGACTCAAGAAGTAGGAGCAACAACTAATACTGTTAGCTTTTTATTTTCCTTTCTTTTTAATCAGATTTCCTTTGTGTTCATTGGAGTTTTTTTTTTTTTAACTGTATATGTGAGTGAATTCGATTAGAAATTAGAGAAATTTCATACAAGCAAATTTTCATGGAGTGTCATTTCTTGTTCCAAAAAAATCATCATGTAAGCAAAATGTGCCACATTGCAATTTGCAGCCCTTTTTCCTTTTCAGAAAGAATATTTGATTAATGATTGTTAAAATGTCAAGTGGATGGTTATACGCTTCTAATCCCTATTGTATCATATTCCAGCTCTCAGGCCTAATATGTGGACAACAGCAACAATGATCTCTGTTTCCTGTAATTTGCCTAAAGTTTTGTTCAGCTTGTTTAGATTTCCTAGAAAAGGTTAGACTAATCATAGATCTTAGAATCACCTAAAATAGTGGATTCCACCTTTTCATATTGTTAATATTACCGTTTATTTAAGATCTTCCATGAATAAGAGCAAATGACTACTTTTCCAAGACTGGATATTCATGGGTTTGCAGATATTTTAATTTTTTATGTTAACTTTCTTTAGAAGTCATGTTGAGGTTAAAATTCTCCTCCTAGCAGGCTGGTATTAAAATTAGAATAAGAAAGTTACAGACAAGAAGCAAGTCTACTGAAGAAGTGACTTTATACATATATATAAATGTAGTTGTCTGAATAATCTCTAATTTGAGATGTTCAGCAAGCAGGTGGAATAGCATAGAAACATGCAATGACTATGAATAAAATGGAACTCAAGTATTTAAAAATGCTTTTCTCTTTGATGAAAATTATTTGTAAAAGTTATATTAAAATTTTGTGCATCATGGAAATAATTCAGAATGGTAATATGACTATGAATAGTTTGGGACAAACACATTAATTATGAAAAACATAGATTTTATTCATACAAAAATTTAAGAAAAATTAACAAAACTTTATTCTATGTTAAAATATACTGAAGAATGTTTTTGTTCATAAATTGGGATCTAGACAATAGGTTTTATGGATGTAAGAAGAAGAAAGAATTGAAAGGGGGAGAGCAAAAGCCTAGAAGGAGAAGAGAAACATAAAATATAGTTAAAAGAAGTAGAGAAGACATAAAAATGTAGTTAACTAAGGACTAGTGGTTACACTGTCTAATTCAGATATTGGTAACAATGTCAGAAATTGTAAATTATCCTGATGTGTAATTTAAAGAGCTAAAATAGAAAATTGGCAATTTCAACTACTGTTAGTTAGTTATTGGGATTTTATGTATGTCATTTAGCTAAACGAATATACTAAAAATTAGCATTACAGACAAAGCAACAGAATATTTATAATCTATGTCCATGCTTTAGCTAATTTCCTCAATAGCTCTCCATAGTTATTACTCTTTGTTTTCTGTAGATAATAGTTCTCTTTACATTCTGGACATGACTCTTGATTCACTCAGATATTCAAATGTAGAATATAAAAGAAAAGAAAGGCAATTTGAATTGTGCTAGTTTTGTACAAACAATATAGGTCTTAAAACATGACCAGTAAAGGAGAAAACAGCATTAGAAAGAGTGACTTAATTTTCAATTTTATTTTCTACAGAATTTATATTTCATCAAGACAAACATACATCTCTGAAGATTATTCTAGAGGTACTCACGTTTAATAGAAATAGATCATTTTCTCCATGGTAACTATTTGCCATACTATATCACTTTGTTTTAATACATTTTTATGTTGTTTACAAGTAATTTCAAAAAAAAAGAATGCAAATACATGTCATAGAGACATCTTAATCTTTATTTTCAGTGAGGCTAACCAAAGCAATGGTTATGTTTTTTATTTATTAATCCAGAAACAATTCTATCATCCTCATGTAAGTATT
>NW_011888792.1:5322543-5339825 GCF_000151845.1 Pteropus vampyrus | reverse complement strand
TAAGAAGAAGAAAGAATTGAAAGGGGGAGAGCAAAAGCCTAGAAGGAGAAGAGAAACATAAAATATAGTTAAAAGAAGTAGAGAAGACATAAAAATGTAGTTAACTAAGGACTAGTGGTTACACTGTCTAATTCAGATATTGGTAACAATGTCAGAAATTGTAAATTATCCTGATGTGTAATTTAAAGAGCTAAAATAGAAAATTGGCAATTTCAACTACTGTTAGTTAGTTATTGGGATTTTATGTATGTCATTTAGCTAAACGAATATACTAAAAATTAGCATTACAGACAAAGCAACAGAATATTTATAATCTATGTCCATGCTTTAGCTAATTTCCTCAATAGCTCTCCATAGTTATTACTCTTTGTTTTCTGTAGATAATAGTTCTCTTTACATTCTGGACATGACTCTTGATTCACTCAGATATTCAAATGTAGAATATAAAAGAAAAGAAATTGAATTGTGCTAGTTTTGTACAAACAATATAGGTCTTAAAACATGACCAGTAAAGGAGAAAACAGCATTAGAAAGAGTGACTTAATTTTCAATTTTATTTTCTACAGAATTTATATTTCATCAAGACAAACATACATCTCTGAAGATTATTCTAGAGGTACTCACGTTTAATAGAAATAGATCATTTTCTCCATGGTAACTATTTGCCATACTATATCACTTTGTTTTAATACATTTTTATGTTGTTTACAAGTAATTTCAAAAAAAAAGAATGCAAATACATGTCATAGAGACATCTTAATCTTTATTTTCAGTGAGGCTAACCAAAGCAATGGTTATGTTTTTTATTTATTAATCCAGAAACAATTCTATCATCCTCATGTAAGTATTTATCGTGTAATTTTATCTAAAAGTTTGGAAAATGTAAAAAGTTAATTATCTTACAATTACGCTTTCAATTAAAAAATTATTCAAGTAGCCTATGTTTATTCACAATTTCAGTTTTTCTGAGAATTCTTGTAGAATTCCATGCATGCTCTTTTCTAAATATACAAGTTTGTGTATAGAATCTGTGTGACTAAGGATTGTGGAAACATGGTGGAGTGAGAGACATCCCCAGATCTCTCCCCTTGAAACAACATGTATTTTTACATTCTTAACCATTCACCAAGAAGAAAGCAAAGAATCCTTGTGAATGAATTGGAATCTGCATCATGGCACTAAGTTTGTACTAACTGGAAAAGCATGAACAGGAAAAAATAATCTTAGAAATGGCAAGGGGAGAGAATGTCCAGACAGTAAACTTGCACAGGTTATTGTAGGTTGGCAGCTGCTGAGCCTGAGATATAATTATGTAATTAATCAGACCTCCCACCAGTTTGACAGCAGGGTCAAATAGGGACTACTGCTATTATAAAGCAATTGACTCCACTTGCCTTGGCCTCAATATTGGAGTTATGTTGGATTAAGAATAATGGCAAGAGCTATCACATTCCTGGGATGCCATCTGGTAGAGGGTATTTACTCTGCATTTTACCAAAAAACCTACTCCTACAAAGTTACATAAGGAAAAAGCACTGAAACTTCCTTTCTTCGCTTTATATTTCATTGACTTTGATTACATAAAAACAATAAATAAAAGCATAGAATCTAATATAGGAACTATTGAACTTAAGAGACTCAATATAAAAGGTGAAAAATTCATTTTAATTATAGTATTTAAAAGGTAAGAAATTAAAATGACTGTTCAGAGATTCTATCCTTGGACCTAACCCCTCCACTCTCAAAAAAATATTTGCTTTTAGTACTGTCCTCAATAATATCCTCACAACAAATCTCACGTGTTCAAAGGATTGATCCTTAAAATATCCTTCATTATAAAATGCTGACAAAATACTAAGAGTGAGTCAGTAAAAGAAATATTGACGGTCCAAAGGAAAGGTACATATGATAATCTAAATTTATCTAAAGATACTTATAGATAACTAAAAAACTGAATGGACTACATGATATTTAGGTAATCTCATAGAATATTATCAATATTTTCTTCTGATAAGAATAGAAGATGAGTGCGTTCAAAGTTTTATTTTCTCACATACATTTGGAATGCAGATAATCTTTCATACCATTTAAGTGAAACACAATTACGGTTGACATCCTAGAATTGTATTGACAAAACCCATGAAAGAAAAATGCTTGAATAGAATATCACACCATTTACCAACTGAGGTAGCCAGAAAGACAACACTGATTATCATTGAGAATTTTTTCTCTAAATAAGAAGGATGGAAAGAAGGATGGAGAGAGAGAGGGAGGGAGGGAGGGAGGGAAGGAAGGAAGGAAGGAAGGAAGGAACGAAGGAAGAGGAAAGGAAAGGAAAGGAAGGAAGAGAGGGAAGGAGGGAGAGAGGGAAGGAGGGAGGGAGGGAAGAAGGAAATTGAGGTTGTTCTGGAACTGTCATGAAGGCCTCAAAGTCCTGCTCTTTAGAACATAGCTGCATGAATTCTAACCTGGAATATCTTATGTTTTCTATTGTGTATAACCAGATGTTCATTTCAGTCATAATAATGCCTTAGGAAAACATCTAATGTTTGACTTCAATTAATGTTAATTATTTCCTAGTTTTATGTTTTACTTATAAAACTCAATATACTATTAATATGAAATAATTATTTCACATTCAACTACAAACCATTGATCAAGAATTAAGTTTGAATAACATCAGCAAAGTGGCAGAATAGGAGTTTTCTACCATCATAATTCAGTATATTTTCTACCAATGTACTGATTTAGCTAATTTGCTATTTAAATCTTTTAACTATAAGCCAACCCAAAGTTGAGCAATTATCTACCAAAAAGGATAAGAAAAGTTTTAGAATAATCGATTTAAAGTTACACTTTTAAATAACACAGCCAGTTCTTTGCTACTCTTAATGATAAAATTATCATACAGTCATGTGGATAAATTAATTTTTTTATAGACCTAGAAAGCTAGAGGGGCAACATATTACTCATGCAAAGAAAGGTGAGTAAGGAAATAGGGCTCCAAGAATAAGTACCTGAATTGCTCATTGACAAACACTATTTAATCAGTCAACTGTCTTTCTAAAATATAGAATATAGTGTACTAACTCAATCCTTTAATATGAACTCAATGACAGCCTATAAAAGCCTGCAGAACATTCAATGTTTTATTATTTTATTTATCATTATTATTCTTACTGAAATTTATATGCAAAACTACAGTCTATAAATTCATCAATTATCACATTGTAAATTTTGTTTCTATGACTTTTAGATTAATTCTGGTTACAGGATTTAAGTTTTGAGATTTTTGTTAAGAATAAAAGTAACACAAATTTTATTTAGATAAGCTAAAACACTTCCATTATTTGGAAGGCTCTAAAATCTTCAATAGGGATCATTTACATGGAACCATACTTGCAGAGATCATTAAATTTAAGATATTTGCCAGGAAATCAATAGGCCCTTGAACATTTCCCTAGTTTGGGAATCATTCTGAGGAATTATATTTAGATAACTTTTTAATTAGAGTAAGGTGAAAGCAGCCTGGGGCATTTGGAACATTTAATTCCTGCATGTAAGGATAAGTTAGGTCTGCTGGTTGTCAACTGCAATATAGGATGCAATAACCTAACATTTCTATGTACATTTAAGTCTTCATAAGGGAGAAGTTTAAAAAAGAGAGAGAAATAAATTAAGAAATTTTAGAAATATTCAAGATATTTACATAAAAACAAATTTTATAAAATTCTACACACATATTTGAATTTCACATAAGGTTTTTTAATATAAGTATTTTCCAAATATTGCATTTACTATACTAACAAAAATATCTGTTGTTTATCTGAATTTCAGATTTAACTGGGCATTGGTATTTTTATCCACTAATTTCGCAGCCCTCATTCCAAAATAGTAGCATGTATACTTATGTGAGTCTATAACTTTTAAATAATAATTATTTCACATTCAACTACAAACCATTGATCAAGAATTAAGGTTGAGTAACATCAGCAAAGTGGCAGAATAGGAGTTTTCTACCATCTTATCACCAAAAACACAAATTTTAACAATTGCGCATGCACAACAGTACCTTTGAGAAAGTCTAGGAGTCTAGCAGAGAAATTCCAACACACTGTTGGAGCAAAACCATTCAAGATTGGATGGATTAAAGAGAGTATGATGAACAGTTTTACTCTGTGCTTGCATCACTTCTGCCCCAAGATAGCACAGCTCAAATGCCAAAAGAGACCCTAGTAGCCTGGAATTTCTCCACAGGGGAAAGTGAGAGCATGTGGCTTCCCCTGCTCTGTGTGGTACTGCAAAGTAGCCCACTTCTTTCTCATTGCATTCAGAATACTGAAGTGATCTGTATGATCGAGGGGTAGGGAGGGGCTGGGAGAATAGCAGCCAAAGCTTAGAACATATCAAAGGGATACAGATTGTACTAACCACATCGCAGACTCCATCAGAAGGCCTGTTATAGGCTGCTAAGGATGCCTCATCTATGGATCCCCCAACTGGCCCATGGGCACCCCCAACTGTTTACTTCTCTCACCCAAATGCTCCTAATTCCATGCCTGGCTCCCTATGCACATCTTCGAGGGCAATGAATCTGAGCCTTTGTATATGTCTAGTAAGCATGCACAAAAGCCAGCCTGACTCTAAGAGATTGAGATAAAGCACATCAACTTGAGCATTCAGAACTACCCTAGGGAAAGCAAAAAGGAAGCTGTCAGAACTCAACCTGGTTTTGCAAGAATAAGACAAGGCATGCAATCTTAAGAATTACTACCCAAGAGAGGACAAGAAGTGTGAGCCAGGTGTATTCATAGAAAAAGTCTGAGACAGCCTCAAAATCTCTAGTAGGACTAACAGAAGATTTTTCTCTCCTGAAGCCAATCAGTAAAGACTGGAGGAAGTGACTACTTCTTCAAATGCAAAGACAATAGTGCAAGGCATCAAGGAGCATAAAAAAATAAAGAAAATGTGACACTACCACAATAATTTTCCAGCAACTGACCTTAGGAAAATGAAGATTACAAATTTTTGACAAAGAATTCAAAATAATTGTTTCAAGGAAATTCAATGAACTACAAGAGGATAAAGACAATTGAACAGAATCAGGAAAATAAGACAAAAATGAATTGAATAGAAATAGATAAATAAAGGAACAAACAAATTCTGGAGCTGAAGAATATAATAAAATTAAAAATGCAATAGAGAGCATTAATATTAAACTTGACCAAGCAGGAGAAATTTGTGAGTCTGAGGACATGTCATTTGAAATTATCCAGTAAGAGGAGAAAAAAGAAAGTAGGATGAAAAGAGTGAAGAAAGCCTATGTGAATTCTGGGACACTATCAAATGAAACAATTTATGCATTATTGGAGTCTTAGGAGAAGAGAGGGAGAAAGGGACAGAAAGCTTATTTAAAGAAATAATGGCTCAGAAATTCCCAAATCTGTAGAGAGATTTGAGCATCCAAGTTCATGAAGCTCATAAATCCCAAATCCAGCTCAAAGAGATCTCCTGCAAGACACTTTCTAATAAAACTGTCTAAAGTCAAAGACAAAAGATTTTTAAAAATCAAAAGGAAAAAAAAAATCTTACATACAAAGGAAACCCCTTAAGGCAATTAGATTTTTCAGCAGAAACTTCGCAAGCCAAAAGATTGAGGGACGATATATTCAAAATGCCGAAAGAAAGAAAAACAAACAAACAAACAAAAAATTTCCAACCAAGAATACTTTAGCTGGCAAAGTTTTCATACAGAAATGAAGATCTGTACACCCGAAAGATATCTAATATTGATGGAAAAAAATCTAAAACAAATAAATGAAAAGATATTCTGTGTACATGGATTGGAAAAATTAATATTTTTAAATGGCCATACTACTCAAAATGATTTACAGATTCAATGCAATACCTATCAAAATTCCAATGGCAATCCCTATCAAAAATCTAAGGGCATTTTTCACAGAAATTGAAAAAAGAAAACAATCCTAAATTAATACTGAACACAAAAGACCTCAAATACCTAAAGCAATTTTGAGTAAGAAGAATAGAGATGGAGACATCACACTTTCTGATTGTAAAGTATATTTTAAAACTATAATAATCAAAACAGGAAGGTATTGGCATAAAAAAATAGACCCCAAATTAATGGAAAGAACAAAGAGCCCAGAAAGACACCAATGCTATACGGTAACTAATTTTCCACAAAGACAACAAGAATACACAATGTGGAAAGAATAATCTCTTCAATAAATGATCATGGGAAAACTGGATTGCCAAATGCAAAAGAATGAAATTAGACTTCTATTTTATACCACACAGAAAAATCAACTTAAAATGGTTTAAAAACTTAAACATCAGATCTGAAACAATAAAACTTCTAAAAGAAAACTTAGAAGGAGAACTATGTGGCAATATTATTATTATTTCTTTTTGGATTTGATACTAAAGCCAAGGCAATAAAAGAGGAAATAAACGAGTGTGTCAACATAAAACTAAAAAGCCCCTGCATAGCAAAGGAAAACATCAACAAAATTAACAAGCAACCTATGGAATGAGAGAACATATTTGCAAAACATTTAATAAGGGGTTGATATCCAAAGTATATATGGAACTCATGCAACTCGATCACAAAAACAACTCATTTGAAAATATGCAAAAACCTTAATGCTCTCTATTGCATTTTTAATTTTATTATATTCTTCAGCTCCAGAATTTGTTTGTTCCTTTATTTATCTATTTCTATTCAATTCATTTTTGTCTTATTTTCCTGATTCTGTTCAATTTTTTCCAAAGACTATATATGTATGATCAATAGGCATATGAAAATATTCTCACGATCACTAATCATTAGGGACATGCAAATCAAAACCATGACAAAATATCACCTCACACTGGTTTGGATATCTACTATCAGAAAGGCAAAAGATAACAAATGTTGGCGCAGATATAGAGAGAAGGGAACCCTCGTACACTGTTGATGGGAATGTAAATTGGTACAGCCATTGTGGAAAACATTGTAGAATTTCCTCAAAAATTTAGTTAACAGGAAGATACAATGAAAAGGCAGCCATCTACAAGTCATGGGGAGGCCACAGAAGAAACCAAACCTGCTGACACCTCGATCTTGAACTTGTAGATGATACCAGAACCATAAGAAAATAAATTACTGTTGTTTAAGCCAACAAAAAATAAATAACAGAACTATCATATGATCCAATAATCCCAATTTTTGGTGTATATGCAAACAAAACAGAACAAAACAAAGCAAAATAACAAAATAACTATCTTGAAGAGATACTTATATAGCCATGTTTATTGTAGCATTATTCACATTTAAATTGTGGAAACAACCTAAATGTCCACTGACAGATGATTGGATAAAGAAAATGTGATCTATACACAATGTACTATTATTTAGTCTTAAAATAGAATGAAATATTGCCATTTCCAACAACAGATGAAACTGGCAGACAGTAAGCTAAGTGAAATAGACAGAGAAAGATAAATACAGTATGATACCACTTATATGTGGAATTTTTATTCTTCATAGAAATAGTAGAATAGTGGTGACCTGGGGCTGGGGTCAGGAAAATGGGGAGACATTGATCAAAGGGTACACATTTTCATTTATAAGATGAATAAAGCCGGAGGATCTAATGTATATGTATAGCATGGTGACTATAGTTAATAATGTGCATTGTATATAATTGAAATATGCTGAGTGTAAATCTTAAGCATCCTCTCACACACAAAAAGTAACTACATGAGATGATGGATATGTTAATTAACTTTGATATACATATACATTATGGGAATCCTTTCACAATGTATATGCATATCCAATCATCCTGAACACTTTAAATATATTAAATTTTTCTTTATCTATTATGCCTCAAAAAAGCTGGAAACAGATATAAATAAAATAATTAAGGAAGTAAAATATGATTACTTTTCAATTTATAAATTGAATTCTTAAGCAGCCTTTTATATCTGGGTATAATGTAGTTGGATTTCTGATTAAGGTAAGCAACCTTTGTCAGGAAGTCACTTTAATGTAAAGTTCTGGAGAAATTTATATTTAATTCATTGAGATTACATGTCATAGCTTTCTGCAGAAATAAAAAAGATAAGACTAGCAAATTATTTCAGGAACATTTGGGGGTGTTGTATTATTTTAATCTCAAAGGAAAGTTGGCATTTAAATCTATGTACGGAGTTTTAAAATATCCTGATTTTGGAAAATGTAAACAGGAGATGCTTTACCACTCTCATTTCAACAATTTTCTTTGAGCAACTTTATAATCATAGAATACACTCTCTTCCTTTTCTGACATAGGAGGCAACCATGTGGCATCATCCAGCATCCGCATGTCCTGTTGCTCTTTGACTCTTGGTGCAAATATCAGTTTTCCTGCTCACTAGCAGTGTTGTGTTGGATAAATCACTTAACTGCTCTGTACTTGTTTCCTCTGAAAAATGAAAGAATCCTGATAACAGTTGCATTTCATAATGTTGTTATAAAAAACAAATATTAATATTTATAAAATATTTAGAACATTATCTGATACTTAGCATTACATATTTATTAAATGAAATAAATATCACATAACTTGTATTTAATTAATAGTGAACCTGTTATTAATTTTCCCATGTCAGTACACAGATTTCTAACTGATTTTTAAATGGCTGCTTAGTATTCTAAAGAGTTTATTTCACATAATTTATTTAAATATAGAACTTCCGATGGATATTTAGGTTATTTATAATTCTTTTATAATAATACAAATGCTGCTACTATAAGAATCCCTGAACAAATATCTTGGCATATAGTGAGAGTATTTCTGAAATTAGATTACCCCAAAAAATGTTTATTTTTAATTTTTGTAGATACTGCCAAATTGTCTTCTCAATAAGCTGGATACATTGTTAAACACTGAATAAAACTTCCCATTTTTCCAACTGTTTTTCAACACTTTTAAAAATACACAGTTTCTCCATTCCAAATGGTGCTATGGTGCCTTGTTCTCAGTCAAAATATCTTAAGTGAACCAAAAGAGACACTATTTGCAACAGTTTAGAGAAGTCTGTTTTAACCACGATACTATAACCCATGATAAGGGTGTATGTGTTTTTCTGTCTAATAACATATTTCTGTTAAGAGTAAGTATTGAAATGAACAGAATATAGGAATATTTTGAGTTCAGATATGGGATAGAGTAGATCAGCATGAAAGAGAGCAATTTCCTTTCACGAACTCTGTAATTTCCTTACTTAACAATTTTCAAAAACTGTAATACTCTCGAAAAAGAGTCCCATGGGAATTTTTACTATGAGCAAAGCTTTTGTGAGAATTATCGAAAGTGGTGTTGTCTTATTTTATCTAGGGAACAAATTTACCTGGCAACTTTCTGTTCCTTATCCATCTTTCTCATATGCAGTCTATTCCTATATTAATTATACCTGAGGAAACAATGATAGAAAAATACATTTGCAACACTTTAAAAAACATAGAATATTAGTCCTTTATCAGCATAATTTATTGAAACCCTAACAAACCAAACCATTTGCCTAATAACTGTGATAATTCACTAGGTTGAGAGGAAGCCATAGAATGAGTTATCTAGGAGCAGTTCTAGGAGAAAAAATTGTCTAATCTACTTTCAGATTCTGTAGGAATTTTTTGTAAAACATCCCACATTTCAATAAAAAATTATGATCTTTGACTTCCTACAATACACTGATGATTTTATGAAATCTATTAACCTTAAGAAATAAGTTTAAAAGGAACATTGATAAATGTAAAGATTCACTACATTTTTTTTTTTCCTATCAAGAGAGTCCATAAAAAAGTAAAGCTTTCTGCACTTTCATGGTAGGAAAAGGGAAAGGTGTTGATAAGAGTTAAATTACTGATTTCAGATTAAATAAGAAAATTAAGTTCAAAACTCCTTAATTAAGTAAAGAAGTGATTTTCACATTGAATAGTTTATAAAACATGAAATTATCAAAAATAGGAATATGGTTCCTTAATGAAATTGTTATTAGTTGCAGCATACTCCCTTTATCATATAAGATTAAAATTATTTATAATACAGAAATGTCATTGATAGAGTTTAATTTTCTTGATGACTTTGAAGAAATCATAGTCTCCAAATTTGTTTTTGTTTTTTTTTTTTGACAAATGTAAAAGATTAGGAGAGAGAGATGCACAAACAGAAAAAACACTATTCTAGAGGTATTCCTTGCATAAGAGAGATGTTTATTTTACATATGCTATGTTGTTATTTACATAAAATTCTCTTTATGCCCTTAGGGATATTTAGGGAGACTGTGTGTGTGTGTGTGTGTATGTTTATGTATATATGTATATATATATACATATATAATAAATAGTGCTTTTATTCAAAGAAGATAAGTTTTTAAGTTGAAAATTTCAGTTTCAGTATCATTTCTATATGTTTATTTAGAAGGTTTATGAAAACAGAGAAAGTACAAAAGAGACATTTTATCTTCCAATATGCTTGGAGAGATGATGAAGAGGTAAATGTGCAATTGATACTACAGTTTTATGTACCGAGAAGAGATATTCATATTTGGAGTAATTTCCCAAATAAGCCAAACAAAATACTAGATTTTGAGGGAAAGTGTGGTTTTGAAAAACCATGCTTAACCTTGCCATCAGTTTTATTCATTGATAAAATGCATTGCCTTATCAATAGCTATAGGGAGGTGACTGATTTTTTTAATAGGCTGCAAAAACCTGTGTTTCTCAAACAGTGCTAAATCAGCAGTGTTTTATTGGTCTAAAACAAGCACTGAGCAAAGGAAAGAACACCAGAGAAATCAAAATATTGGACTCATAGTTTTCTTAGTAACTATAAGTGCACAGAGAGGCCATTTAATTTCTCTAGACCTCAATTTGTATATCTTTAAAGGATACTGTTATATTTCTAGTCTAACTTTCTCTAATTATGATTCAAATACTTATTCATCTGTTCTTCAACTGTTCTTGGTAAGTTTTAATATCCATTAAACAGACCATGCTATAAAATAGTCTTCTATGGAAAATCAATCACTGGATCTGGCTCTAAAAGACTATATTTGTGAGGTAGGATTCCTCTCTGACATGAGGTATGCTTCTTTTTAGACACAGTGTTGCTTTTAAATTCCTGACAGTTTGGCTGACTCTAACCTATTACTCCATCTTGATGTGTGGTTTTAGCTCACTTTGACTTTGAATTAATACTCTATGGACCCTTAACTTTGGGGATCTGGATTCAGAATGCTACCTCAACTTGCTGCACTATTTCATTCCTTTCCAGCTTTGATTAATTTCATTATCCTTCTATATGCTATCACATGGAGCAGAAGTAAATCTCTTCTAATGTTTGGTTTACATAACTACAGTGCGAGGTCTATACATGGCAAAGGTAACAAATTTCCCATTTGACAAACTTCTTTCAGTTATCAATATAAATATATAGAAAAAGTTGAATATTTGGCTAATGCTTGGGTGAGACATACAGAAACATTATGACATAATTTAGAAAACAAAATATTCTAATATTCTAGCCTAATTGGTTAACTGTTTTGGGGAGGAACAATTCCTGGAATGAGCAAATTAAGTGTTCTTCTTATTGTAGTCAAATTGATTTCAATATCGAAGATTTATTTTATGTTTGAACTAAAGTACTAGAATCTAGAGGTTCTCAACTGGATGGTTTTGCAAACTAGGGGCCATTTTCAGTTGTCATAACTGAGCGGGAAGCGGGGGGATGCTACTGGCATGTAGTGGATTGAGACCAGGAATGCTGCTAAATATCCTGCCACACAGAACATGCCTATAACACAGAAATACCCAGTAGTGCTGAGGTAAAGAAAATTTGTGCTAGACTAATTATGGGCTAACATTTTAGTTCCAAAAGTCGAACCAAGAACAAGAATGTTCCCTCTAAATAAGTGGAACTTTACATAGAGAACTTAACGTCACTGAGTTACGTGTCCAAAATCCAGATTTAATATTGGATTCTGTCCTTGTAAGACCCATATGGAAAGAAAAGGGATGACAAGGGGGAAAATATTAAAATTTTCACTATTCCTGTCAGGTTGGATAATAAGCTGATGTCAGTGAAGAGGACTAGAGTTTTCTAGAAGCCTCTGTGTCTCCATGGAAACAAGGTCTTTCAATTTCCCCTCTGAGAAGAGCATTACCTTTATCAGCAATAACAAAAACAGCTTCTTGAAAACTATTTTCTATTGATGTGAATTGCCTTAAGAAGATAGTTGTGAGACTTTTTCTATTTATGAACCTACTATGTGCTGCTTTTCTGGTATGGTATAGTAGTCTTACCTCAAAGCCACTCTGTGTTCAAATCCCAGCTCCATCACTACCTAGCTACATAAACTTATATAAGCTCCATGAGAAGTTTGTACCTCAGTTTCTTCATCTATAAAATGAGACTAATGGTATTACCTTTTTCATAGGCTTTATGGAAAGTGAATTGAAATATATAAAGTGCACAGAACAGTCCCTTGCCCAGCATAAGCATTTAATAAATTTTGACTATTATTTTTTATCAGCATCAGCATCATTGTCATTAAGAGTAGAAAGAAATTTCAAGAAGAGGCTGGGACCCAGGTCATCCTTTCACGATACAGAGCTAAAAGCAAATGACATTCCTAAGTTTGACCATGATATTACCTCTTAAATTTAAACTACTCTATTGCAATTAAACTGTATCAGTCAGCTCCCACTAAGGCATATAGGCTTCAGTTAACTTAAGGGAGAAACAGGTGATTAAGCAAAGACACTCTTAATACAAGTGGTATTTGTTTGAGAGTCCAAACCTAAGTTGGGGATCATCCAGTACAGCTATAGGATTACATAGTTTCTATTAAGATTTCTCAGGTAAAAATCAGCTTTTCATTCTTTATGCAGTTTTGTTTACCCTAAACAAAGCATTATTATCTTATTTTATAAAGTCACTGAAATTGACTGAAGGTTTCCATAAGCATTCAAATATAAAACCTAACAATATCTGTTCTCTTAATTCCAAGTTCAGGGCATTCCCCACCACAGTGGAAACATTTTGTCACAACTCTACCAGCAATTACAATAAGAGAATTTGGGTCACTACTAAACCACAGACTTAGAACATGATACGTGTTTAACCAAAGTTATGCATAAAATAAATCTAAGTATTCTAACCAAAAATTAACCCCAAAAGATCTCAATTGTAAAGAAAGAAAATTTTCAAATATGTTAAAATTTTATATTTATGTTGTGTACATAAAATAATTTGTCTAGAGCAGAGATTTTAGTTGCCTGCCTAATATTCATTTTTCTCTTTATCCATGAACCTTGTTTTTACTTATGGTGGCAGTGTACCCAAATTAAAAAAAAAAAAAAATTTCTAGTTTCCTTAGCTGCTACTGTTAGTCAATGTGCCATAAATGAAAATATATAGATGGAAATTGAGACAATCTCTTTAAAGATACTGACTCAATTAAGAAAACACTTTCACATTTGTGCTGTTTCTAACCCTCTCCCCCTTACTGCCTAGAATATAGACATGCTGGCTGAAGAAATAGCAGTCATATTAGACCATGAGAAAGCCTTGAGTATGAAATTAAAATACTAAGGATCGTGATTCAAAAAGACAAGAAGAACTAAAAGTCATGATTAGCATGGAGCTGCTATACCAGTTCTCAACAACTTGTCTCCAGACTTCCTTTACATGAGAGAGACATACAACTCTATCTTATTTAGGCATGCAATTTTGGTAGATACTGCTAAACCAAACCCTAATGGAGACTTTTGATCAAATCAATGGTGATTTGTTAGGTCAATCAAAAGGGAGAAAGTCAAAATTTGTATATTATGTGCATAATGAAGAATAAAGTTATAAAGCTGCTAATATAACTGTCAAATTTATATGAATTACATTATTTTATCTTGAAAATATATTCTATAGTTTCTATTAGTATCTCCATCTTACAGATGAGAATATTATGACTTAGTGGGATGACAGGACACGTAGACAATAAAGAGCAGTACTACGTTTTAATACGAGATAGTCTGACTCCAAAACTATTTTCCTTACGATAAAGTGACTTCAATTCAGGGCCTTATAATGAAAAAGATTTGAGATCAGTAAATGTGTGCAAGGCTAGTCAAACAGCAAGCATTTTAAAAAAAAAAAGGTAAACTTAAAACACACCAGTTAGAAATATCTGTTTCAGATTTTTGATAACCATGTGCATTACAGTTTAAGACTGAATAGAAAACATTCATCCATTCAACTTTTCTCATTTAAGGATGAATAGTGAGGAAGTCTATAGAGTCTGTAAAATGAAATGGAGTATTAGCTAAACTGTTCCCATTGTATCTTAGGCAGAATATACTGCATAAATAATAATAAAGGGTACTGTATATCCAAGACACAAAAATTTTGTGGTTTTATTCAACTGGGTTAGTACAGATGAGTATAGGGATTGATGCATTTGTAGTGGGGCCTGTCTCTAGGGAAGAGGACAACTCCCGTAACCAAACATAAGACTTTGCAAAAACCAAAATATTCCCTGGCCTAAAAGGAAATCTGTTTGCTTGTACAAATATACCTTATTCTATGGGCATTTGTAGGACTGAGAGGAGATAATTTCCAGCACTCGCGAAGCACAATTTACCTGGAGACCAATCTTGTTCTGTTCACAGGGATACAGGATTTTCAATGACTACATTTTTCAGGATATTCAGGAAGCTAACTTTGGCTGTGTTCGTTAACTCAAAGCAGGGGCAGATGGCTGGCCTACGTCTGGGCCTTCACTTCAAGTATTCTCCCTAAATGAGTGTTAAAGGGGAATTGGAAACTCACTATATTAAATAGGTGGTTATGATTTATTTATTTGACTTAAGGACTTCTAGAGTTACTGAAGACACTGGTGACCCTGAATTTCTTAGGAATATGTTGCTTTCACGAGCTTAGTGATCTCCTATCAGCACATCAGAACATTCAACACTCCCGCATAGTAATCAGAAAAGTAATTACTAAATAGAGGATAGTAATCAAGATATATGGTCTTCCTTAAGATAAGAAACTCTTATTACTCAAAATGGAACTTTACATGGGACCCTAATTTGATATCTATATTTCTAGATATATCTATACATTAGTCCCCATTAACACTTAACTTTTCTCTCTCTCACACACACACATTCCCCAACATACTCTCTCACTCATATACTTGCATTTACACATTCTTGCACACAGAGACAGAGACATAGTCTGTCACATCTTAACATTAGTCTTTTTTTTGTGTGTGTATTTGATTTGAGAATATGGTAAGCAACATTGACACTGGGCATGTAAAAGATGTTACAAACAAGTTTAGGAAATATAACTCAAAACAGGGAACTCCCTGACCAACTTTCTTCTAAATTCCATCATATAGCAAAGCAGTTTATTATTTTAAAAGTTTCTTCTGTGGATGGTAGTAACCAATGATAGGGGGAAAAAAAAAATCATTCAAGGTTAACTGTGACTTTTGTTGGAGTAGGTAATACAAACTCTTCCTCATTTTTTGGCAAAGTAACATAGAAAACAGGTACTGTGTGGGTAAAGATCAATATGCAATACAGTTATAAAAGCAAAATTAGACAATAAATGCAATTGTTTAAATATTTTATCCTCTATCTTCTTAGCTTATTATGTTTTCACCTACTAAATGTGTCATTTAAATATGGTGATACAAAGAAAATATGACTCACTTATGATTCTTTTTTTAAATTATAAGGATAATTTATTTCATCATTAGTTCTTTTAATAAATATTTGAGTGCCTACTTTAAATCTCTGTGGGACTCTAGGATCTTACTCTTAGGATACTTAAGATTTAGCGGAGATGATAACTTATAGAAGGGGATAACCTAAATAACAGTACAATATTTAATAAAATCATAACAATCATAAGACAATGTATAATGATGGAATGAGTATCAAATTATTACATTTTCAGCATTCTGAAAATTTAGAAGTAATTGTTGGCTACAGTGATAGGATCAGGCTGGTATTCTATGCAGGAACTAAATAGGGTGCTTACAATTTGCTAATGAAGTTAGAAATATGGTAATATAACTATAAATTTAAAAATGAAAATTAGAAGATGCACTTAGATATTACATGGTTAAAACTGGAGAACTGAATTCCTTCCATCAAAATGATAATAGAACAAGAGATTTTATAAATAAAAAATCGTGACTACATACCATACTGAAAATAAAGTTCTACCTAAGGGTAAGAATTCTTTAAGAACTTGTTTATATGGCATAAATGCAGTTATTAAAAACAAAATAAAATTCTCATTAGTATTTAGTTCCTAGGGGGAAAAAACATCATAAATATTCAGTAATATAGACCCTGTCTCATAGAGTGAAAAAGTCTGAAAACAATAGAAATGGAAACTATTTCACCTTAAGAGCAAAGTAGAAGTCTCTGATACTATGTATTTGGAAAGTGAGGCTATAATTTCTGGTAAAATATGGGAAACAATATATTCACAGAAACGTCTCCAGTATAGTCCATTTTAAAATGCTGGAAAATTTATTTATAGAATATATTGTAATATCTAGCAGTATAGGGGAAAAGGAGAAGTAAAGATGTTCCTTGGAGATGATAAACTTCAAATAAATAGTGTATGTAATTACACCCATACCCACACACATATATTCTGATAGACAACACAAGATCTCTACATCATATTATTTACTCACAGAGCATCGTAGCAGTGCTTATTCCTCATACATCAGTTCCCCAAAGGGTGACATGGTGAAGGCTAAATGTACCTGCATGTACAGAAAGATTTGCACCACGGGAGAGGAACTTCACCTGGTATATATTCCCCTCTTCTCATCTGGAGGAAGATAGAGAAACCTTTATTTTCTAATGTAAAAAGTCCTCTGTGCTTTTGACTAGTAACTGTCCTTTGGATCCCTATGAGAGTATTTATTGTGATTAAGTTTCCTGTTCATCCTCATATGTTGGGCAGGTAGAGAACAGATAATTTGTCTTTTACTTCATAGCTCTCTGGAATAAAAAGGATTCTCATTTGGACCTGATGTAGTCATGAGCTCACAATCATGACTGTATAAGAATGTTGGTAGTCTTATTGTTACTAAGTGTATTTTGCATGCATGAGGGACATGCATTTTTATCTATAAGAGGATGGAAAAATTTGGTATTTTTTCTTATCCCCACAACTACGTAAGGAGCACACTTCTTTTTCCCA
>NW_011888792.1:5315164-5321793 GCF_000151845.1 Pteropus vampyrus | reverse complement strand
GGCTTGATGTGTTTCTTTAATAGCCATCTATATTTAAGTGAAATTTAATTACTAGTCGATGTTCAAAAAATAAGAGCTTTCACATAAAAATTTATATTACCAGTTTATCTTCTAAAATTTGGCATACTGATTATTATTGCCATGGAGAAATACTGGTCCTATTTTCCCACATGGCTACAATAAGGCAGGCCTAAGTAGGGATAAACCTCCTAACACGTGGCATGCACTATAGTTTCCTACAGTCCATGTAGATCTCAGATCGTTTATCTTATCTCATTCTGACTAAGTTGGATTCTTCCTTAATTTTATCCTGAGAACGGTATTGGTTCAAGTAGAATAGCAGGAAGTTTGGTTAACGTTAGTAGGTAAGTGGTGGAAATGATACACAGAAGAAAAGAAAGATAAAATTTGCACTTTAAAACAGCTACCATGGTGGATAACTAGAGAATAACTTTGCTGGAAAGCTTTAGGAATGAGTATATAACACACACTTCAGAATTATCCTGAGAAATGAGAAAGCTAGACTAATTATACACCAACAGCAGAGATTCATTGGTTGAGGAATGTTCCTTGGGGAGTGTTCATTCTCTGGCAAGTTGCACTTGTCACATGTACTCTTAAGGAGTGAGCATGGCTTTCTGTAGTAAAGTGGGGGAATCTCATGGACAGAGGTGTGGGCACTGACAGCTGAAGTTCAGAAGTACAAGGAAAGATGTGAAAGATATGGGTGCTGAACTGATAGGGTCATATTTTTCTACTGAATATCAGTTGAAGCCCAGTTCAGAGCCATCTCGAAAGTTGCTTTAATTAGATGCTTAGTTTGATTCAAAGGGAGATTCCAAAAGAATTATGATGTAGTATTGATTTTCTTTCTCTCTGGTACTATAGAAAGCATAATGATTTTTTGTTATTATTTCAACTGTTAGAAAATGGCATACATAGTTATAACCATATAGATTGTGCATACAAAAAAATGCATGCAAAATATATGGCTGTGATATATCAAAGGTATGTTTATATAAATCATATGATTAGTTATTTTGGCTTATAGTAATTAGACATATCATAGACCTAAATAGAATTGACTCAGATTATTTATTTTCACGTGGAAATTTTTATGAAACTGAAGGAAAAAGGAAAAACTAGTCTGGAATAATATGATATAATCTTGAAAAAAATAATTGGTAAAGTCACTCTTTGAGAAATGTATACTTTGCTACAATCGTACAGTCTTTCTCTAGATCAAACAGGCAAACAACGACATATAGAAAATGTGAGTCTATTTTGCACTGTACCTATATTGGACCCTAAAGCGCCATTCTACATAAGAGCTGTTTGAGTTACATCTCTGAACACTCACAAAACCAGACAACACACTACTCACATCCCACATCTTTCCTAGAGCATGTTATAGAAAGATATTTGGGTCAAACGATCCTTAGAATTCATAGTGCATTTACTTTCAGTGTAGATTTCATTCTGACTTCACTAAATCATAACTAGACTATTTAATATTGTTTAACCATATTAAAAATACCTTATTGTATTATGTGTTAATTCACAATAACAAATTACTCATAATATCCCCTATCCATTTCCAGTTTTGTTAATGTCCAATGTTATAACAATGTGTACGTCCCATTATATAGCAATAGTGAATGTTATATAGAGAAAAATTATGAGTTAACTTGTGATATTTATTGTCAGTGATCTCATCTAAAGATATTGTTTTCTTTGGGTGTGTGATTGGCATGATAAGTAATACCTGTCAAATAGGAATTAAAAATCCTTCAGCTGGATTAGGAAAATTCTGGCATATAAAACAATGAATGTTATTTATCTTTGTAAAAGCCACATTGGACAGCATTCAGGACACATAATCCAAGTCATTGTTCTCAAATATGGAAACGACCCAGTTGAGAAGGACTATTGACTGATTTCTCTCTCTCCTTTTTCCCCTCCCCAATGCCCATCTCCATCACCACTCTTTTTGTTACTAAGAGGAATAAATTCAGACACAGCTAGATCACAGTCAACTTGAATGTATTGTTCAAGGAAAAAGTAAATAGTCGAATTCTCCAGGTTTTAGGGACATATATTTGCTGAATGGAATCTACTTAAGTAAATTTCAAAGAGAGATTCAAGATCAACTAATCTTTGGAGAGAATGGTTATTTTGGGACATATGACATATTTTTACTTGACTACTCTCTGTTTTAATTGAGGCCATTGTAAACAGATAATATGAATATTAATTTCTGAGGAGAGAGCCACCATAACTTCTATTTAGACTCATTGCTTAGATAAGGTAGAAAAGTCTCAAACATGCTTAGTCACTCTAAACAGTGCCTATGATAATCTGGATACAATGAGACATCTTTGCTTCTTGCATAGAAACAAATATACCCATGCATTAGCCATTTATCATGTGACTGGTTTTGCAGAGTTCAACATCATGTTTAAAATCACAAATAGGTGGGGAGGAGGACTCAAACTCTACAGAAGGTAAAGTGCAGCAGATATTCCACCAAAATCATGTGACATAAGTGAGACATTCAAAAATTCTATTTAACTATATGAGTCAGCAACAAGTATCAAAAAAGCACAAAATAAATTCTAAGATGTCAAAAAAGGCTGCAGCAATTGTGAGACTATGGGACAGTGAGAAACATCTGCTGATGACAAAACAAGCAGCGATGTCCCAACCTTGCCATTCTTGGAAGAGAAGCTTAAATAAATTTTGTGTCACTGTTTCCTAATCCATATACTTTCTCCTTTCTTCCCTTTTGATCCAACAAATAAATTTGTTCTTGGTTTTAATTAAAATCCTTTTTTTTACCAGAGTGCCGGAAAAAAAGGGTATCAGTTAAGCCCCCTATCTTCAATTGCTTGTTGAAATGGCTTCTTGCTTTGCTTGAAGACACTATTATTGCCTTATCTCAGCACTACCTTAGAGGGGGAAATCAGTTATTTTATTTCCTTATCCCATCATATCACATTGTTTCTAGATCTATAGAGTCATAGCCCACTATGTTCCAAGTTAATAATTGCAGTCGAATCTTGAAGAGAAAAACATTTATATTGAAAAATTAGAAAAACTTTGTTATTTTATAGAAGATAAATATCTGTAGCATGGATTACATAAATAGATTTTGAGCTCAGTAAACAAAAGAGAGAAAAAGACAATTTTAAATTAAATAAAATTTAAAACAAACTGAAATGTGGATAAACTTGTCAGAGATTCTGGATTCCACGTGCTAATATTAATCCTGAGGACCTGAAATGGCAGTCTGGTTCGTTTAGAGTTCACGATAAGATTAGGTAATAAATATCTTGAATCTGCTTTATGATAAATTCAATAATATCAGGAATCCACCTTTAGTTATTTACTTGGTGTATAGTCACAATGGTTATTCTTAGCCTTGGAAAAATTATTACTCTACCGTATTGAATTGATGGGCAAGGGATTTTTGGTAGGAAGGGCAAGGGGATTTTCTGTCATTTTTCTATACTATCTTTACCAAAATAGTATATTGAAATGTCATCCCTAGAAGATACACAGAGATTTATATCATCATTAAAAACGAAAGATTAAATGTAGACGATGTTTTCATATCCTTGTTTAACAGACCCTCTCCAACTTTGAGAGACATCATGTATGGTATTTAAACTGTGTGAACTAAAATTCCTTTAACACTATGTGATATGCTCTTAAAGGAGAATATGTTAAGGATATTTTGTCAAATTATATATTTTCAAGAAACATATTTGGTGGATTATCTTGCCAGAAAGGAGAAAAAGCTTATAGAAAATGTTTACACAAATTCATGAATTGACTGAATAATAAGTTACTTGGATAAACAAGGTTAAATGAATGGTAACATGCTTTATGAACAAAGCAGTGATATCTTTTTTTTTTTTTATCACAGTAATGCTTAGTTCTCTATGTATAAAATACATAGTAATAAACAAAGCAAGTGAAAAACTTATATATAGAAAACTATAAAACTTTCCTGACCAAAATATTAAAAAGATAAATGAGAAACATTTTGTGCTCAATGGACTGGAAGATAAAATATAGTTTACATGGCAATTTTTCCCATAATTATTTAATATAATCCCTATCAAATTGCAGCAGGCTTTTCTGCAGATATGTACAAGAAGATCATGAAATTTATTTGGCAACACAAAACACCTAGAACAGTTCAAACGATTTTGAAAAAGAACAAATTTGAAGAACTCACATTTCCTGATTTTAAAACTTACTACATAACAGCAAATATCAAGACACTGTGGCACTGGCATGTGGATAGACATACAGATCAATGGAACATACAGAATTGAGAGTCCAGAAGTTATTCTTATATATATATAGTTAGTTCTGTGGGTTCAATTCATTTTTGAAAGAGGTGCCAAGGCATTTCACTGTGGGACAGGATAGTCCATTCAACTGTTAGTTTTGGAACAACTGGCTATCTCCATGTACAGAAAGGAACTTAGACTCTTACCTCACAAGAGTCAAAAAAATTAACTTATATGCACTGCGTATATACATATGAGAGCTAAAGCAAAACAAAACAAAATTACAGGAAAACATAAGAACAAATTGTTAAGATCTTGAATTAGACAAAAATTTCTCAGCATAGTCCATAAAAGAAAAAAAAAATGTTAAATTGGGTCTGTTTAAAACTTTTGTACTTCAAAAGTCACCATTAAGATTTTTTTTTTTAAGAAAAAGTAAAATTTATTGAAAGTACATTTTAGAAGGAGATGGGCCATGCTAGGGACTGCCATAGCCCTGTGGAATGTGGGAGGTGAAGAGATAAAACTATACCCCAAAGGGAAGAACGGGTTTTCAGCCACGAGAGCTGTAAACGAAGATTTTTTTTTTTTAATCAGAGAAAATCTTTACCAGATAAAGGACTTTTGTCCAGAATTTGCAAAGAAAAAAAAAAAAGAAAGAAAGAAAGAAAGAAAGAAAAGAAGAGAAGAAAAAAGAAAAATAAACTCTTAGAATTTGAGAATAAGAAACAAAGTGGAGTGTGAAATAAAACGATATTTTCTGAATCTATTGACTGTTCCTTCTATTAAAGAGATGTAAGCTTCTCCTTTATGGTTAAAATGTGCCAATTGATTTTCATAGCCAAGAAGTTTCTAACTTTTTTGTTAGTTTGCTTGCATGCTTACTTGTTTTCCTAATAAAGTGCAATAAATCCAACAAATTGATGTTTTAGTTGACTGCTTTATAGAAAAGTGAGACGTGTGCAAGAAGTTGAAAACTAAAATGTTGTCATAACCTATCAGAGTAATGTTTTCTAGAAGGTATATTAACAGATATTAAATTGCTGAATTGTTCATTTTCAAGATAGCCTTCTTAGGCATTCTTACACCCAGATAAAAGTCAGCAATAGCAGTATGGTGTTGCTTTCCTATACAATTCATAAGTGAATAATTTTATAAAATTTTATCCTGTAAAACTGATATAGCATTTTAACTTTTTGGCACATTTGTATTTATGACCCAAAACAGAATCTGATAAGGTGACAATTATTTAGCAACTTGTTTTGTCAGCATAAAGAAAACAATAGGAATTTACTGATTTAGGAATAGAATTCTAACAAAAATCAGACTTAATTTTTAAAAATGTACTAGCCAGAAAAAAAAAAAAAAAACACTATTACTCTTAAGAACAAACATTTATATATACATATACCTACATGCAATTTCAGGTCATAATGATCTTTGACAACAATCATTTACTTTAAAATTCCAACATTTGGTTTTTAAGATATGAAGAAACATTGAAAAAACTATAAAATAAAACTTATATTTTCCAATAATAGACATTTTTAATTACTCTTCCCTTTGAGCAATATCATGGATAAGAATGATATAATTTTTGTCAAGTGCATGATTACTTTTTAAAATAAAAATAAATAAAATCCAAAAGTAGGATATGTAGAATTAGAATAAAAGAAAGCCAAGAAAAAATGTTGAAAAGTGTTGCTACTTCTATAATTTAAGAATAACTGGAAGAAGAAAGAAGAGACACAACAGAGTGATCTGAGAGGTGTGAGTAAATTTAAGAAAGAGATTCACCCAAAAATAAGGAAAAAATATAGAAAATGATAGAATTAGAAAGACTAAAGGAGATCATATAGTTTAGTGCCCTTATTTAACAGAAAATAAAAGCCTGAGAAATTTAGGCAATAAAGTCATGAAGAGCTTATGGGCCTACAAGTTAGACAGAATACTTATAAAATTATGGCTCTAACATTTACTTACTGTGTGACCTTGGGTAGTTAATAAATCTCAGTGTCTCATCTGTAACATGGGATGATTCCTATTTCATAAAAATACTGTAAAAATGCATGACAGTCGTAAAGCATCCTGGACATTATAAATGCTCCATGAATGGTAATTTCTTTAGGTGACTCTTAGGTCACATAGCAGGTTAGTAGTAAACAAGGAAATTGGGTCTCCTGACATCCAGTCTTGTTGTTGTTTCCTATTATTTAAATAGCTAATGGGTTAAATTCCCACAAGCATAAGAAAATATCACAATTTTTAAAAAATTTATCAAAAGTTATCGTAAGAATCATCTACAAACTATACCACTACTTGCTCTTT
>NW_011888792.1:5308980-5314034 GCF_000151845.1 Pteropus vampyrus | reverse complement strand
TCTTCTGCCCATTTTTAATTGGATTATTTTGTTGTTGACTTGTTTAAGTTCTTTGTATATTTTGGATATTAACCTCTTATCAGATGTATCATAAACAAATATCTTCCCCCATTTTTTATTTTGTTGATGATTTCTTTTGCTGTGCAAAAACTTTTTAGTTTGATATAGTCTCATTTGTTTATTTTTTCTTTTGTTTCTCTTGTCCAAGGAGATATATCTGAAAAGAAATTACCGTTTGCAATATCGGAGAATTTACTGCCTACATTTTCTTCTATAAGTTTTATAGTTTCCAGTCTTACATTTAAGTCTTTAATCTATTTTGAGTCTATTCTTATATACAGTGTAAGAAGGTGGTTCAGTTTAATTTTTTGGCATGTATCTGTCCAATTTTTCCAGCACAATTTATTGAAGAGACTGTCTTTACCCCATTATATATTCTTACCTCCTTTGTCATATATTAAGTGAGCGTATAGGCGTGGATTTATTTCTAGGCTCTCTAGTCTGTTCCATTAATCAATGTATCTGTTTTTATGCCAGTATCATGCTGTTTTGATTACTGTAGCCTTGTAGGATTTTTTGATATCAGGCAGTGTGATATCTCCAACTTTGTTCTTCTCTCTCAAGATTTCTGTGGCTATTCGGGGTCTTTTATGGTTCCATATAAATTTTAGGATTATTTGTTCTAGCTTTCTGAAAAATGCCATTGGGATTTTGATAGAGATTACATTGAATCTATAGATTGCTTTAGTTAGTATGGCCATTTTAATGATGTTGATTCTTTCTACCCAAGAACACGGTATAATTTTCCATTTATTTGTATCTTCTTCAATTTCTTTTCTCAATGACATAATTTTCTGAGAACAGGTCTTTTTACCTCCTTGGTTAATTTAATTCTCAGGGATTTTATTTTTTCGATGCAATTGTCAATGGGATTATTTTCTTAATTTCTCTTCCCGAAAGTTCATCATCGGTGTATAAAAATGCCACTAATCTCTGAATATTAATTTTGTATCCTGCTACTTTACTGAATTCATTGATCAGTTCTAGCAGTTTTTTGATGGAATCTTTAGGGTTCTCTGTATACAGTATCATGTCATCGGCAAATAATGAGAGTTTTGCTTCTTCCTTTCCAATTTGGGTACCTTTTATTTCTCTTTCTTATCTTATTGCTGTGGCTAATTTCCAATACAATGTTGAAGAAGAGTAGTGAAAGTGGGCATCCTTGTCTTGTTCCTGATCTTAAAGAAAATGCTTTTAGCTTTTCCCCATTGAGTATGATGTTAGCTATAGGTTTGTCATATTTGGCCTTTATTATGTTGAGGTATGTTCCTTCTTCTCCCACTTTGCTGAGAGTTTTTATCATAAATGAATGCTGAATTTTGTCAAACGCTTTTTTTGCATCAAATGATATGATCATATGGTTTTTATCTTTTGATTTGTTAATGTGGTATATCACATTAATTGATTTGCACATATTGTACCAACCTTGCATCCCAGGAATAAATCCAACTTGATCATGGTGCATGATATTTTTAATGTATTGCTAAATTTGATTTACTAATATTTTGTTGAGGATTTTTGCATCAACATTCATAGGAGATATCGGCCTATAATTTTCTTATTTTGTAATGTCTTTGGTTTTGGAATCAAGGTAATGGTAGCCTCATAAAAGGAGTTAAGGAGACTTCCTTTTCTTGAATTTTTTAGAATAGTTTGAGAAGAATAGGTGATAATTCTTTAAATATTTGTTAAAATTCGCCTATGAAGTCATGATCCAGGATTTTTGTTTTGGGGGAGGTTTTTGATTACTTATTCAATTTCATTGGTGGTAATCAGTCGGTTCAGACGTTCCGTTTCTGTTGACTCAGTCTTGGGAGATTGTATTTTTCTAGGAATATATCCATTTCTTCCAAACTGTCCAAGTTGTTGATTTATAATTGCTTACAGTATTTTCTTATGATCCTTTGTATTTCTGTGGAGCCCATAGTTATTTCTCCTCTGTCATTTCTGATTTTATTTATTTGAGTCCTCTCTCTTTTTTCTTTTTAAGTCTGGTTAATGGTTTGTCAATATTGTTTATCCTTTCAAAGAACCAGCTCTTGGTTTCATTAATCTTTTGTATTGTTTTTCTAGAGTCTTATTTTGTTTATTCCCGCTCTGATCTTTATTATTTCCTTCCTTCTATTCACTTTGGACTTTATTTGTTGTTCTTTTTCTAGTCCTTTTAAGTGTAAGGTAAGATTGTTTATTTGCACCTTTTCTTGTTTATTGAGGTAGATATGTGTTGCTATGTATTTCCCTCTTAGTACTGCTTTCTCTGTGTCCCATAGTTTTTGAGTTTTATTTTTATTTTCATTTGTCTCTAAGTATCTTTTGATTTCTTCCTTGATCTCACTGATAACTCATTGTTTAGTAACATGTTATTAGCTTCCATGTGTTTGTGTATTTTCCAGTTTTTTTCTTGTAATTGATTTCTAATTTCATATCATTGTGATCAGAGAAGACAGTTGATATGATTTCAATCTTCTTAAGTTTATTGAGACTTGTTTTGTGTCCTAACATGTGGTCTATCCTGGAAAATGTTCCATATACTTTAGAAGAATGTATATTTTGCTGTTTTAGGGGAAAATGTCTTGAAAATATCTATTAAATCCATCCGGTATAGTGTGTCTTTTAGGCCAATTGTTTCCTTGTTGATTTTTTGTCTGAAAGATCTGTTCATTGGTGTCAACGGGGTGTTAAATTCTCCTACTATGAGTGTATTACTGTTGATCTCTCCTTTTATGTCAGTCAATAATTGCTTTATGTATGTAGGTGCTCCTATTTGGGTGCATATATGTTTACTAGAGTTATGTCCTCTTGTTATATTGATGCCTTTATCAATATATAATGCCCTTCTTTGTCTCTTATTATAGATTTTGTTTTAAAGTCTATTTTATCTAATATAAGTATTGCTACCCCAGCTTTTTTTTCATTTTCGTTTGTGTGAAATATCTTTTTCCATCTCTTTACTTTCAGTCTGTGAGTGTCATTTGATTTGAAGTGGGTCTCTTGTAGACAACATATGCATGGATCTTGTTTTTTTTATCCATTCAGCTACACTATGTCTTTTGATTGGAGCATTTAATCCACTTACATTTAAAGTGATTATTGATAGGTACATAGTTATTTTCATTTTATTATGCATGTTTGTAGGATTTTTACCCCCTTCTTTTTAAGAAGTCCCCTTAACATTTCTTATAATACTGGCTGGTGATGAATTTCTTTAGTTTTTTTCTTGTCTGGAAAGCTTTTTATCTCATCTTCAATTTTAATTGATAACCTTGCTGGGTAGAGTATTCATGGATGTAGATTCTTGTTTTTCATAACTTTGAATATTTTTGCCAGTCCCTTCTGGCCTGCAAAGTTTCCATTGAAAAAAATCAGCTGACATTCTTATGAGGGTACCCTTGTAAGCTGCCTTTCTCCTACTGCTTTTAAGATTCTCTCTTTGTCTTTGACCTTTGACATTTTAATTATGATGTGTCTTGGTGTGGGTCTCTTTGAATTCCTCTTGTTTATGATTCTTTATGCTTCCTTAACTTATTCCAATTCCTTTGCCAGGTTAGGAAAGTTTTCTGTCATTATTTCTTCAAACAGATTCTCAATCCCTTGCTCTCTCTCCTCCTTCAAGTACTCCTATGATATGGATATTGTTACACTTCATGTTGTCCCAGAGGTATCTTAAACTATCTTCATTTTTTTTTTTTTAATTCTTTTTTCTTTTTATTGTTCAGATTGGATGTAGTCTTCTACCTTGTCTTCCAGTTTGATTTGGTCTTTTGCTTCATTCAATCTGCTGTTGAATCCTTCATTTCAGTTATTGTATTCTTCATTTCTGTCTGGTTCTTTTTATGGTTTCTATGTCCTTTTTTATGCTTACTGTCTCTCTGTCGAGGTTCTCATCCATACTCTCCCTAAGTTCATTGAGCATCCTTATAACCATTATTTTGAACTCTGTCTCTGGTAGGTTGCTTGCCTCCATTTCATTTAGCTTACTTCCTGTTGTTTCATTTGTGGCATGTGTCTTTGTTTTCTCATTTTATTAGCCTCCCTGTGTTCATTTCTATGTGCTAGGAATATTTGTTTCATCTCCCAACTTTGGCCAGATGCCCTTATGTGGAAGGTGTCCTGTGCGGTCCAGTGGCACACTTTCCCTGATCCCCTATGGGGCTCTGGATGCAATGTGTGTGTGTGTGTGTTGTGTGTGATCTTCTATTGAAGCTAAGCCTTTATTAGTGTTAGTATATCAGTGGATGGGATTAATGCTCAGGCTTACTAATTGTGAGAATTGGCTGTACCCACAGAGTAAGAGTTGCTGTGTGGAGACTAACCCCACTGAGTGGGATTTGCCCTAGCAGGCTTGTGTACTTGTTGAGACCACTCTTGTGTGTACCACTAATGAGACTAGTCAGGAGTTACTCTGTTGTGGTCTGGTGCTAGCCTCCAGGTGTGTTGGTTTTGTGGCCTCTTGGGAGACTGCCTTTGATTGCTCAGGGCTACCTGGTGGGAGCTACAAAGTGACCTGCAGATGGTTGTTGCTTATGCCGGATCTATAGGTAAGTGGAAGAGACAATGCTGTAGGCAGCGGTCCGGTTATCCCCCTTCCCTCACCCAGGGCAGTTTAGCAGAAGGACCGGTGCTTCTCAAGGCCTGACACTGCCTATCAGTTGCCCATAAGTCTCTGAAACTAGAAGAGCCTCAGCCCGTAATTTGTGGGTTAGGTGGGGAGTTGTCTCAGTGAGGCACGAGACTGTCAGGCCTACACAATACTAGATTTGCTGCCAACACTGGGACTGCAGGCTCCACCAAAGTCAGATGTGATTGTGTGACCTACTGTCATCTGTGATAAGTCCACAAAACCCCTGAGATCTGCCCAAGGGATACTGTATCTCATGATGGCAACAGTGATCTTCCCTGCACTGTATTCCCTGAACTTTGCTCACTTTACTGGCTGAGATTTGTTGACTGAGCAGAATGCGCCACCTCAGGGCAAGGGCAGCTGCCTGCCAAAG
>NW_011888792.1:5299481-5308930 GCF_000151845.1 Pteropus vampyrus | reverse complement strand
CCGGTTATCCCCCTTCCCTCACCCAGGGCAGTTTAGCAGAAGGACCGGTGCTTCTCAAGGCCTGACACTGCCTATCAGTTGCCCATAAGTCTCTGAAACTAGAAGAGCCTCAGCCCGTAATTTGTGGGTTAGGTGGGGAGTTGTCTCAGTGAGGCACGAGACTGTCAGGCCTACACAATACTAGATTTGCTGCCAACACTGGGACTGCAGGCTCCACCAAAGTCAGATGTGATTGTGTGACCTACTGTCATCTGTGATAAGTCCACAAAACCCCTGAGATCTGCCCAAGAGATACTGTATCTCATGATGGCAACAGTGATCTTCCCTGCACTGTATTCCCTGAACTTTGCTCACTTTACTGGCTGAGATTTGTTGACTGAGCAGAATGCGCCACCTCAGGGCAAGGGCAGCTGCCTGCCAAAGTGCCACAGGCACTTCGTGTGGATGGGGCAGAATCTCAGGGAGTCAAGGGCCATCAGGACAGTAGCCTAGTTTTTTGCAATTTCTATGTCTGCACATTCTCGCAGTAGTCACAGATCACAGGGAGACAAGCTTCTGTCTGGGGCTATCTCACAGACCCCTATGATCCCCCCAAGAGATACTGAGGCTTGTACAGGCAGCAATGGTCTGCCCATAACTGTTTTCCCCTAAATGTGCTCATTGCTAGCCAAAGTCTATTGTCTGCACAGAATACGCAACCCCAGAGAAAAGCAGGGCAGGGGAAACTGCCTGTCAATGGGCTGCAGGTACTTTGTGGCTTGGGTGAAGAGGGATCTCAGGGAGACAAAGGCCATCAGGCAATACAGCCTCAGTTTGCCCGTACATTCCCGTAGTAGTCACAGATCACAGTTGTGACCAACTGCAATCTGGAGCGGTCCCACAGAACCCGTCAATCTCCCCGCATGATATTTCAGCTCTTGCAGGCAGCAGAAGTCTGCTTTCCTCTGAGTGTCTGCCCTGTGCCAACCAAAATTTGTTGCCTATGAGGACTACAAGGCCTGGGGAGAGAGGCAAAGCAGTGATGATTGACTGTAAATGGGCCACCTAGGGCAATTTGTGGGTTGGGTGGAGTGGAGCTTCAGGGAGACAATACAGCCTCAGACTTGCTGCAACTTCAGTAACCATTCGTACCTTCCCGCAAAAGTCCCAGATCACAGCAAGACCAGTTGCTGTCTGGGACTGGCCCACAGATCCCAGAGATCCACCTAAATTCATGTTGGCAGCAGTGATCTGCCTGAAACTGTCCCTGAAAAGCTTACTCACAGCGCTGGCTGCCAGCTGTGAATGTTTGGCCTTGAAATGGTGTCAGGTGTGGCAGCCACCCAGCAACAAAAGCCCAGGGCAATCTGCAGGTTGGGTGGGGTGGGCTGATCTCTTCAGACCTCAGCTCCAAATGACCCTTTGGGTCTGTAGATTGTCTCATAGGGGGACTAGACTAAGGCACAATGGTGGCTGCTCATCCAGCTCTTGTTCTGATGCCAGGAAATTCAGTCTTTCCCAGTAAGAATCATACGCGAGCCTCTGACCCACCACTGGTGTCCCAGGTTGGAGAGCCTGTGCGTGGGCCCTTCAAAGGGGCATCTAGGGTTTCAGTTTCTTTCCGTCTAACCCAGAGGGCCAGAATCCCATCTGATTTTTACAGTCAGAGTTTTTGGAAACTCTTCTTCCCTGGGCTGGGACCCTGGGCTAGAGAGTCCCCAGTTGAAGCCAAGAATCCCCCTCTCCTTTAGGGAAGCCTCTGTGGCCTTGCTCTCTCCCCCCACCCCCGGGTTTTCCTCCACAACCCGTGGGTGTGAGTCCAGCCCCATTCGCAACTGCCGGCTTTGATGTGGCTACTTCTTTATATTATCAGATGTATGTATCATGATCAGCTGGACTTCAGGTGATTCTCCACGTTGATTATTCTATAATTTGGTTGCAATTTCAATGAGAACCTGGGAGGAGGCGAACCTTGCTTTTAGCTAGTCCGCCATCTTCCCCCAGAATTCTAATATCATAAATTTGATCTTCTTATATGTCTTTAAACATAAACTAATTTAATTCAGGAAAAATCATAGTGCTACACTTTATTAAGTTCTAGTTGTTATTTACTTATTTGATCCATATGCATATAAATATATAGTGAATATTATAAGTATAATCTGTGTTTTATTAGACATTGTATTATATTCTAAGGACCCCATCAACATATATCCTTTCCAAACATTTGTATAATTTTATCCTTTTGCCTCCACTATGCAATAAGATCAAGCTTTACAGTTATATAATTTCTAATCAAGAGATTAAATATTCATGTGCGTGTTCTTTCTCTAAGGTTGTTAGAAAAGTATAACAACTGTGCTTACTGTGGTCTGTTTCTGTTTTTGATTTATATAGTATATCTGTAGCTTACTTGAGAAAGCAAACTTATTTGTAAATCATTTTTATAAAACCTAGACATAGCAACCTCAAAGCACTTCTGTGTCTAGAACTTTTGTGTCTACCCAAATATATGACAATAATTGGGATTGACATTATTTTTTATTCCTTCCAACTATTTCGCTCTTTTTTGGATTCGCATTTAAAAGGAAAGGCACAAAGCTCTTAGCATATCTCCTTTCATATTGATGCAATAGGAGATTGGCTGATTTTTTTTCTATCTTTTGTTTCTTTCATGGTGTTGTTCTTATTATTCTAGTTTCTTCTTTAAAAATGAAATTTGTGCTATGTGGCTTCTAGGGGAGTTCACATTGTCTTTCTGTGTAGAAACAGAATATGATTTTTATATATTCAGGTTATAGTTGGTTTATATATCATGGGAACAGCTCACAATAGGGCTTTTTTAAGTTGCTATTTGCATTTATGAGTTCTGCAGTCCTGTTATTTCTAACCTTTACTGACCTAAAGAAAACATAGCAACTGTACAATAGCAGAGTTTGCAAGAAAATATGTATCATATTTTTGTGATGTCCCCGTGCCCTTCTAGAATAATCATAACCAGTAGCCAGACAACAGTAAGATAACAGATTCATGCTGCACTTTCATTGAATGGCAAGAGAAATTCTTCTATTTAGCTTTGACATATATATGTATATACTGTCCCTCATAACTGAGTTGGCCTGGACTAAACCAATGTTTTTGTTTTTGTGGAGGATTTTTTATTGTCGTTTTTTCTAGACTTGTGTTTGTTTGCTATTGTTTTGGTCTAGAGATAAGGCCAAATCAAGTGGGAAAAGAAATATTTCATGAATGACTCATGACCTAGTATTCTGGAAGTTTCAGGGATCCAAGAGTAATTACTTCTCTCAAAACAGCCAGGTACAGCAAACTGCTCACGTTGTGTACTGCACAACATTGAGGAGCATCATGCATAGAACAGAACTCTATATAATTTTTCTTCAAAGAGCCAGATGATAAATATTTTAGGCTTTGCAGTCCACACATGTCTCTGTCATTTTTTTTTACAACCTTTGAAAATGAAAACAAAACAAAAAACAAACAAAATATGTTTTTAGCTCACAAGCCATATACAAATAGTCCTCGGGCCAGATTTGGCTTATGGGCTGCTGTGTAATGATCCTTGACATAGACTATATATTGAAAAACTGTACAAACCTTCTTCTTTTTTTTTTTTTTTTAGGTCTAAATTGTTGTGCAGTGAAGGGTAGACAAGAGAGATTACTATTTATTTAACAAACAATTATATATTGATTAGTATGTCAATGTCTATGCTAGATATACTCTTCTGGGTTCAAGCGGTAAACAGAATGGTCATAGCTTTCTCTTCGTGAAAACTATATTCAGGTACAATAAAAAGAAATGTAAAGGGTGTTATTATTTATAGTACAAGGTGATGCAAAACAGTCTGAGAAAATTACATTTACATTGAAACTTAATGAATAGGTAGGTTAGAGTTTGTTGCATGAATGGTGAATTGAAAATAGAGGCAATCTATGTCTGATAGCAAAGTGGAAATGTTCTGAAGGTGGTCAGATATATATGCAAGGAAGTAATCTTGAATTGAAAATATAGATATAGTTGTTATCAAATATACTTTTTGTTTGATGTCATAGGATTTGGTGATGTGACCTAGAGAGTCTGTGTAGAAAGAGAAAAGATATAAGAAACAGCCTTGGAATTATTTATTTAATCTGTTAATAGTGGTTAACTGCTTAGGATACTGAGAAAAAAAAAAAAATGTCCGAAAGGATGAAATCTAAATAGTTAACTTTAGAATCACAGATGAGAAAAATGATTGTTTCACAAAGAAAAGAGTCATCGGTAAAGTTTACAGTGGAAAAATGAGAAATGTGACTGTGGTAGATGCAGTGTGAGGATACTATATGGCTATGGGGACACAGTAGAGTTAAAGGAAGGATATCTTCAAGACATTGACACAGGAGTAGAACATACAGTCAAATGACTTAGATAAATATTTCCTAAGCCAGTGCTTAATTGTTACAATGTCTCCACTGAAGAGGGGAGGTGAGAAATTGTAACTGTTTCACAGGTAAGACCTGTCCTTAGATTTGACATTTATTTATTTTTTAACTTCTTTTTGTCTTTAGTTATTCTTTCTCCAATATTGTATTCAACTTCATGTATAACTAACTATAAATTATGGTAAATCATTTATGAAATTTTTTTGACCAAACATTATTTATAGTAAGTCCTAAATAATACTCCCCTGTGGCCCACCAAAATAACCTTCTCGGTTAGATTTTAAAATTTTATTGAATGTCCAATTTCCATCATAATGTTACTCTCTTATATTTTACTTACTTTGGGTTCAATATAAAAAGTTAATTCATTTTTCGCTGCACAATAGCCATGCCCAACTATGGTCCAACTATGGTCCTCAATATTTCTCATGTTGAAGTGATTATAGCACATTCTCACAGATAGATTATCATTACAAAATTTCAACATAACTGTGCAGGCGTGATCTCAGTTTTTCATTCCTATATTTAATTAAATGAATGTCCTATCAATTAAAAGTCACACCACTTGTACATTCCATTAATTAAGAAGAATACCCTAGTTAGGGAGTGTAGTCATAGACCCACATATAAACCTGGAACATACTTTAGAATAAAGATAATAAGAAATAGATGCACCATAAAGGGTCAGAAAACATTCTTCTGTGTCTTGAACTTAGAATTGGTTGTTGGAGGTAAAGTAAAAACAGATCTTCCCAAGTGTGGTCGAAAAATTCTTAAGCAGAGATTTTGATTTCAAGTGGTTTCAGATTGGAATGATGCAAGGTAACACAAAAACAAGAATCTCTCTGGAAGAAAATCTATTTTAGACCAGTCCAACAGCTGTAGTAGGTCTTCATCAGTTATATTATGCATCCAGGTTTCTGAAATATTAAAATATGAAAAGCATACCTATAAAAATCAATGACGTATGACATATAACCTGTGCATAATACGGTATAAGGTATTGGTGTTGTAAGAAACTGTTCTCAGAATCTGGATGTTGTATAAAGTTACTCTCTCAAAGCACTTTTTGCAAACATTCACCATAATTATGTTGCAGTTTCTTGATGGCATGGCTAGGAGAATGGTGGTGGAGCTTGAAAATCTTGCTTTGAATTACCTGCAACTTGGAAGAGTCTTATCACCTTCTACTCTCATACCCTGGAAGGTATCCTGGTGGGAGAAGACAGGAATTACACCCATCAAACATTTTTTTTTTTTTCTTGATTATATCACTACATCTCTGCTCCTTTGCTAAAAGTTGTCTTCTCTAAGCTCCATGCATTCAGTATGATTTGCATACTATCTATATGTCAGTGGTTATTTTACAGATCCTCAAAACCACTGTTGGACTAATTGACTTTGATTATGCAAAATATGATAAAATGATATGTACTTAGAGGGAGTTGTTTAATATGGTTCAAAGAATCTAATAGAGTCATAAAGCAAGTAAACAATAACCCGATAATAACAATGATGATTAATAGATAATAATAAAAAATTGGAGAATTTTAGATTAGGTGGGAAAGCTAGGCTGCTTATTAATGCTATAGATGAAGTATAGTTATGTAATGTGCAGTATTAAGCTTTTCACAGACACTTCTGCCTACAAATCGCTAAAAGAAAAAACAAGAGCAACAGAAATTTTAACGAATTCTCTTTGTCTAGCGACTATCACAACCTGTCACTGGCTTGTATACATATCTGGGTTTTGCATATTCTATGAAAAAGAGGAAAGTAGTCTCTCAAGTCCTTTGATGAATGATTTTGTTCCTCCTAATTCCTTATAGAATAAGTCACAGAAATGTGCCAGATTTCACTAGAGATTTTCATCTTTAAATAATGTGGCTTATAAATCAAATAAAGCTAAAATGAATGAAATGTTTTCAGTGAGTTTCAAATTTTATATGTAATTTGACTTTCTGTGTTTGTCTACCACATCAGTAATGATAATCTACTCTTTTGCCAAAATAGTCCAGGCATATTTGTATACATTTTATATGCTAATCTATGGCTAGAATCAGTGCTTCTGGGACTCAAAAATTAAATATTTAAAATTCAGAAAAAGCTTTTTCCAGGGTGCAAATCAACTGTATATTTGATTAAGTTATTGATGTTTTATTTACATTTTATTCCAACAGAAAAAATAAATGTATTTTATTATATATAATTTTGAAAAGTAGAATACCAAAAGAAAAAAAACCTACATATTGCAACTTGAAAGAAATAAAACAATCTTAATGATAGTAATCTAAGCTTGAGTTTATGTGTCTAACTTCTGGTTATCTTTTACTAAGGATCTCTGCAAACAGCTATGTATGGTTTCCAGTTGCTTTTTTTTTTTTTTTTGGCGTAAATGTCTATGAGAACAGATATATGAAGAACAGGTAATAGAGATTTTATATTCCTCTCCATTATTTTTAAAACAATTATTACTTATGTCCTATTTCTATGTGAGAGAAGTAAAAATTCCAGGAAAAACAAAACTGGTATTTTGGCATTATTATTTATATATATATATATGAGTACCAGTTACATAAGGCTTAACAAATGCTATAGCTTTCATAATTTCAGTGATTATTATATAGTACATATGAAATATTTAAATATTTTCTGATATCCATTTGTTTACTGTTAGCCTCAATAAATATTATTTTGGTGATGGTAAGAACATGTATATGTTTTATTTTGCCATACAAAACATTTGTACTGAACATACTTTCTGAATATTTATTGATAGAATAAATTATAGCTATAGCCCTATATTCTATTTAATACTTAATCTTTCTTTATTCATTACTGCCATTATTATCCTTTCATATATTTTATGATATTCACATAACTTCTGTTGCTTTTTGTTTTTTTATGCAAACTTTTCCTGGTTTCTCTCAGAAAGGAATATATTTTTATTGATATATTTTATTTATTTGATATGTGAAAATTTGTTTTCTACAGTAACTTTAATTAATTTATATTTATTTTATAATAGATATATATTTGACCTCCCTTAATTTTCTTGTTATATGCTTTCTGTTTTTATTGTGTTTCAGTGATGATAGTATTGGCTAATATTTTCTTTATAATTCTATTTATCAAAAGAGATAGTATAACATAGTGTTTAATAAGTCAGCTTGCATCACACTGTTGACTTATTTATTAGATGTATGACCTTGATCAAGTTAATTAATCCCTTTCACATTTATTTCTTGTTGTATAAAGCAGTGATGATAAAAGAATATATATTGAAGCTCAATTTAACTTTAACCATTGATTTTGGAAACATTTGCATTTAAATCACAGAAAGTTAACAAAAACAAAAATTCTATCTTCTTTTTATTTCAAAAGAAAACTGTTTTAGATTACCAACATCCTGAACATGTATGATATGTTAAGATATTGTAAATCAGGGAGTTCTGCTCATAGAGAAATTTCTCTTTACTTTATGCATGTTATTTGTGTATGGTCCTCTGGTCTTGAGTCTGATTTACATTATCTCTAGTTTAGATATTTTGTCTGTATTTGCATTTTTAGTTCATTGTAAGAATTATTTAATTCATTTTTCTTTTTTCTTTGAGTATTCCATTTTCTTCTAGGTCTATACTCTCTATATAGTATTATTTCCTGTTTCATAGACAACAAGATTACTGAATTAACTTGAGGATGCCAAATAGTTTTCTACAAGTTTCTCCTAGATACTGCAAACATTTTGCCAATATGTATTTTTGTTTTTAGCATGATAATATTTTAATTTATACTATTTATCCTTTACCTACCATTTTTTATCTTTATTTTATTCTTAGAGAAATTGAGGTCTGGTTATCTTTTAAAATTTGAAATTTAAAATTTTAAATTTGATTTTCAATATATGGACTTGATGACTAATCCTTGGCTCCCTCATTATCTACTGAAGATAGTGTGATTCCCCTTCTAGAAGTCCTCATTTGTAGCACACATTGACTTACAGGAATTTCATCACAAATTCATTTCTACCTTGGTATCTTTGTTGTCTCAAGGTGGAAAATATTTCATATTTCTTGATACTCTTAAATGAGATAGCAAGTAGCTGAAAAATGTTAATGCCCTATGTGCACTGCTAACTGCATTTATCTCTCTTCTTTCTCTTGCATCGATTTGTAGCTCTCATCTATATGTAGTCAGATTTTAGGGCATACTACTCTTGTTATCTTGAATAAATAACTTTGTATAGCATAATTATAAAGTTTTAATTTTCCTGATAGTAAGGATTTTTTTCCCCATGATTTTGGAAATTCAAGCAAAAGTGGAGCTTATTATTGCATGTGTTATATGAACTGATTGAGATAACAGAAGCCAAGTACAGGTCAAATATAAAAAAAGTCAACTGTTATTCTATATACTAGTAATAAATAATTGGAACCTCAAGGGAGAATAATACCATTAAATACATCAAAAAGAAAAAAAGAAAAGATATTCTCAATTATGAATCCTACTAAGTTAGGTACAGATGTGTGCAAAGAGCACTATGAAACACGGTTGAAAGAAATGAAAGGAAATATACATCAATGGAGATATATTCTTTGTTCATGCATAAAAGACACAGTGTTATTAAAATGTCAGTTTTTTTTGCACTGACCTATAGATTCAGCACAATCCCAATATATATCTCAGCAAGCTATTTTGTAGATATCAACATTCTTTTTTGTTGCTCAGTAATGCACCATACTTTTTTCTTTTTACTTTTTGACCCCTTTCACTTTTTTCCCCCACCTTGCACCCTCTCCCCATCTCTGGCAACCACCAATATGTTCTTTGATCTATAAGCTTGTTTTGTTTTTCTTGTTGTATAGATTTTACATATAAAAGAGATCATACAGTATTCATCTTTCTCCGCCTGACTTATTTCACTTAACATAATGCCCTCACAGTCCGTTCATTTTGTTGCAAATGGCAAGTATTTATTCTTTTTTGTGGCTGAATAATATTACACACACACACACACACACACACACA
>NW_011888792.1:5278910-5298821 GCF_000151845.1 Pteropus vampyrus | reverse complement strand
TATATATATTGCAAAGACATGTCAAGGAACTTACTGCCTATGTTTTCTTTAAGAACTTTTATGGTTTCAGGTCTTACATTCAAGTCTTGAATTGACTTGGAATTAATTTTGTGTATGGTTTAAGACAGTGGTTGAGTTTCATTCATTTGCATGTGGCTGTCCAGTTGTCCCAACACTATTTATTGAAGAGACTGTCTTTTCCTCATTATATATTCTTGGCCTCTTTGTTATAAATTAATTGACCAATATATCCATGGGTTTGTTTCTGGGCTCTATTCTGTTCTATTGATCTATGTGTCTGTGTGCCGATACCATACTGCTTTAATTGCTATAGCTTTGTAATATAGTAACACATTTTTCAAACAAATGCCTTCCTGATTTTTTTTGAAGAATAGTAGACATACATATATTTAATTCTAATTATAATTTAAATTATAATTTTTAATCCAGGTTCACAGTCCATAAACTGATAAAATGAGAATTTTGTTTATTAGTTTTTAAGTGTATAAATATAGTTGGTATACAATCTTACATTGATTATATTAGTTTTAGGGATACAATGTAGTGATTCAACATTTTTATTCTTTACAATGTGATCATCTACTAATTCTAGTAATCATCTGTCACCTGCAAATTTATCACAATATTATAGAATATATCCCCCTCCCTCTTTCACCCATCCCCCTACCTTTTCCCTTCTGGTAACCATCCCTTTGGTCTCACTTTTGTTTTTAGAGTGAGAACATACATTATAGATGTTTTAAGCATTTTTCTCAAAAATAACTTCCAGTTAGTGATCTATGTTAGCAACATTTTAAAACAACCGACAACAAAACAGATAATTATCACATTGTACTATTACATTATATGGACTGTTCTGAAATCTAAAGCTGTATGCTGTATACAGTTGTGTTTAAGCAGATCTAAGGTGAAAGGTCTAGTCTTGATCTAAAGACCAATCTGTTTATCAGTTTAATGTTCAGACAATTGACTAGATCTTCCAGAAAGTAAAATATTCCATGTCTATTTAGGATTACTAAACTAGAGTTTTAGTATGGGAATGCAAATGGAAATATTTGGGAATAAATTATGATTTATTCTTAATTTCATATAAAACATTGTTTAATTTCATTTAAAACATTGTTTTAAATTTTGTAGCAAATACATGGTGATTCTCCAGAAAGAATAAAGAAAATGTGCTCCTTGAATTATAAACAAGATTTCAACAAGATATTTTTGATACTGTGTACTTTTTTTTTTAATTTTGAGCTTTTTTATTTCAATGGACATATCATCAGGGAACATACCCTACCAAGCCTGGATTTCTCTGATATAGTATACTTAATGATTTTCGTTTACTTTATTCTTCAATTCTATTAAGTCTACATGATCTCTTCTTCCTATCATTTGTAAAAATACCTTTTTGTTCTTTTCCACAATTTTTATGAAATAGCAATGGCAAATACAATGAAATATTCAAATAAATCTTCATAAAAGTGACCCTGAAATATATCTTCTGGACTTGAACTTAGATATCACTTCATTAGTTCATATGGGGAATCCAAAGATGTTTTGGAGTTACCAGAGAATACCGAAATGATATAAAGTTTGTATATGTTCTTTATAAATTTTTTAGACTGCTAATCGTTGAAAATTATAATTGAACTTGCATATGAATTTAAATTAGACATATCAAGGAAAAATAAAAATATATATCATGATGTTTCTGCATGACAAATCAGTCTCCCAACTTTGAGTCACCAGAGTTCGCTAAACCTGTGTCCCATTTTGACTCTCTTTTATCCTTTTCCAATATTTCTCAGTATATCACCATTAATCTCTTCTGCTGAACTGGTGACTCTCTTGTTCTTTTATGCTTTGCAGTGGTTTATAGACTCGGTTTGCAAATATTACAGTGTCTAACTGTTAGCATCAGGGTTTGGCTGGCTCTAGGGGTTTCCTTATTACGTACAAACACTGATTATTTTCTCTTTTTTTCAGCTTGGGTCCTGCCTTCTGAATTGAGACTTTTCTCTATTTCTTTATTCTTTCCATTCTTTCTTTTTTCCCATTTATTTTTTTATTTAATTTTTTTTTCTCTTTCCATTTTATTGTACAGTGTATGATACATAACCCTTTCTTTCCTTTTTTGCTCTCTATTTTAAGTTTGAGTTTACTTTAGTCATTTGGGAAAATTCATTTATTTATCACCCAGGAATCTTATCATTTGATGAGAGGTAGCCATGTTTTCTGATAGAACCATTAGAAGAATATCACTCTTGGGAAATAAACTCTACTTCTCTAGTACTTCCAATAAACATTGTGATCCATAAAAAGGCAGCAACTATCAAAGGTTATTTTTATTTTTAAATCACAAATGATTAGTAATAGTTTAGAGAAAAAACTCAGATGCTGCTGAATGATTTCTAATATTTTGTTCTTATTCGTATACAAATTATACCTGAATCTTACATCTGAACTGTACGGGGATTAATTTTATCAGAAATATTTATCTATCTAAGCATACCTAAAATTTTTTCTCATGGTATCACATAAGTGTCGTAAGATAATAATTGTAGTATCTCTCTTGCTCAACTCTAGTCACTCATCCTTGCTAAATTATTTTATCTCCCTGCTTAAAATGGGTTAGTATAATTAAGTTTGACTAAAGAGTTAGCATCAAATATTAACCTCTAAAAACATGTCCATTTCTGTCCATCCATACACTTAAAAGCCTATTGGATGTCTGTCATTTTTTTTTTTTTTTCTCATTGAGAAAGCATTGCCTGCTACTCCTCAAACCCTAGTTCTGATAGCAGCAATGCATCTTTGCCATGGAAACCACCCATTAACAATTGTATGAAAATGTGATTGATCAAAGTACTCTGTTCTCTCCTGACCAAGTATTAATATTTAATCTAAGCTGGGAAACCTGAATTCTCTCTGGCAGAAATGAAATAACTGTAGGATGTGACACAAGAATCAAAAGTGATTTTTCTGCACGATGAATTAATTAGTATCTCCTGTCTAATCACCATAGCTACACTAGCGCCGGTCCTTCAGGGACTTGGTTCTTCAGCATCGCCTATGAGTCTATGAGTCTACAAGTTATCTTGTATCTTCACAGTATTTGGGTAGAAAGGGTAATAAAGTAGCCAGAACTGTATTCTGTTGCTTGCAAGCAAAACCCTAAATAACAAAAGAAGTATAATATTGACTGAATTATATATCCTTGGAACAAATTTTTAGTGGAAGAAAAAAGTTTTTAAAAGTCGTATGGTTTCTATAAAATGTTCCTCCCCTTTGTTTGACTTTGGCCGATTTGATTCTTAGGATTTTTTCATTCAATCTTTATTTTTATAATCTAATGTAATAAGATAAGTTAAGAATCTTTATGCCACTGGAAAGGTGGTATCTACTCCCTGATTATCCCTTTCTCCAAGCTCTTAAACTAAATAGAAACTGAGATTTAAAGCAAAGGAGGAATGAAGAATGTTGCTTTATACATCTTTTAGTTTAAATCTTAAAACCAGAAAGCAGAAAAGTCTCTTAAAACCACACTTGCTTAGTGCATGATCAGGAAATGTTCAAAACAATCACTAGCAATCCACACTGATATCACTGTTTCAGTTGAAATCTTCTATCTCAATTCTAGAGACTTGGCTGTTTAATCTTCAAAAACCAAGCAGGATTGGTATCAATTTTAAAGGTGACTGGTAATTACATATATATAATTTTATAATCAATAAGTGCTTTGATATATATGTATACATATATATATATGTATATATATATATATATATATATATATATATAGGCAAATTAAATATGTTCTTTACAAAATAGAATATCCAAACAGCCAATAAACATATAAAAAGTGATCATTTTCTTGGTCATCAAGGAAATACGAATTAAAACTACAGTGTTCTACTGCTATACACCCATCAGAATGGCTAAAATAAAAATAAGGAAAATATCAAATATTGTCGAGGATATGGAATCACTCAAACTGTCATATGTGGCTGACAGGAACGTAAAACTGATAGGCAGAATCTGATAAGACTGATGTATGAATATATGACTGATCTATGAATATATAAAACTGATCTATGACTCAGCAATTTTACTCTCAGGATAGTCCTAAGTAAATATATACATATACCCATAAAATGATATGTACAGAGATGTTCACAGTGGCATTAATTATATTTACCCAAATGAAAACCAATATAAATATCATCAAAAGTAGAATTGATAAGTAAATTATATTTATACAACAAATAGTACTATATGACAAGGAGAATGAATGGACCATAATCACATACAACCATATTAATAAATCTCATCAATATAATGTTGAATGAAAGAAGTCATCCTGAAAAACACATGTAGAATACAATACCCCTTCCAAAATACTCACAAACAAATATGACAAATTAATTTATGATGCTACAAATCAGGATAATAATAATGCTTGAGGGATGGTGGTATATAGAAGGGGCGGAAGGGGTTCAAGAGTTTCTAGTTAAGTTGTTTCTTCATCTACATGCCAGGTATACCATTTAATTCATTTTGTGAAAAATGCACCAAGCTGTATACTTTTGATTGGTGAACTTTTCTGAATATATGATATACATGAATAAAATATTTATATTAAAAAACAATTAGACAGAATAAAATCAGTGTTACAGAGTTTGAATATCTCCTTCTAGGATACAGGCTTATATGACACTAATGAGCAAAATGTGTTTATATTTTTATGTTGCACCAATCATTAAAACGCCTCTTAGTTTCTCATCTACTGTTTCAATGTCTTATTTTATACTTATTATTGAACTAAAATAAATCCCTAGTAATCAAAGATATACTTATTTACCAATGCAGAAAGGGCAGAATTAGTTCTATTAAGAGTAATAGAGTGAAACAACTTATGAGAAAGGTACAGAACATTAAGTACTACCAAATATTACTACTGTGAGCATTTGCAAACTTCTAGAATATTCTAGAATATTCTAGAATATACTCCACTTAACATATCAGACTATGTATGAGATCAGAAATTTAAATATACTCATTAAAACAGCAGTTTGACACATTCATGTTCAGTGGAAATGTATCTCTTCACAGTGTATCTAATTTACATGGTAAGTATAGCTTCTGTGGAACTTCTTTGGAAAAAAAAGTATTGTAAACAAATAAAGATCTAAGGAAAACTGATTAAAAGAAATTAAATTTTGACATAACATAAACATTTTTAAATTAGGAGGAAAATATGCATGACCAGTGAGAAACAGCTGTTTTTCTCTCCAGGTCTGGTAAATATAGAGCATAAAAATAGATAAAGATAATAAGTTTTAAAGAATTTTAGCGGGCTATTTTGTGGTTTATTTTTCACAGAGAAAGGAAATACATATATTAAAATACTAGAGCTTAAAGGATCTTGGACATATAAGAATTAAAGCCAATTAAACAGTAATCATGTGTGTAGGACGTAAATGCAATAGAAATATAGATATATATTATACACATAAAAATTAACCTCTCAACTCTTTTTATAAAACTATCATTATGTTTTTTTACTTGTGCACTTAATAACACTCAGTTTCGTCTTCCTCCTTGTCTAGTCTTTCAAATTTATCATTAAGTATTTTTCCCTTCTTGTTAACCTTCACATATATATTTCTTCTTTCTCATCCCTGATGTCATAACCTGTCTTAGGCCTTTGCCCATATAATTAAAGTATAGTGATTGTTTCCTACCAGAGTTTCTTTCCTATATCTGGTGTTCAATCTAGTTCACTGGGTATAGCACTTGTCAGATTTGAAAACCTCCATGTTAAATAAGTGTCATCAATCAATGATGTGCTGTAGTTAGCTAATAGCTGCTCCTGGAAGGAGACTGTACAGTTTTTCCTAACTCCATGTTTGGTGACACCACTTTTTGTGGCTTGATATTAACCATGGTTGTGTGGTGTCCAGAATAACCAGACCCAACTTGAATGCTCTTAACCAGGAGACAGTTTATTAGCCGGCGGCTGTCCTTGCAAAGGAGCAGCCTCAAAATGCCAAGATACAAGGTTTTTAAGCCCCAAATCCCATTCCTCATTCTGTCTTAAACACAAAGGTCCATCTTTCTCCTATTCACTACCTGTCAACCCACTGGTCAGGTGTGCAAGCGGGAAGTACAGAAGCAGAAAGCTTGTGTTAGAATGTTATGTTCCTATGGGTGATTGCCTATGTTCCCATGGACAATAGCCAGTGTTCCCATGGGCGATGGCCAAACAGTAATTTTCAGCTTATATACAATTGATTATTTTTCATGCCACACAAGCAAGCAGGGTTACACAGGCTAAAATTGGCAGTTAGCGTATGAGCTCATTGTTACAAGTTTCATGATTAACAGAATGTGGTTAGGGGTTCCAGAAACTAGGCCTAAGTTATAGACTTCCTTTGTCCAGTTTCAGGTTTTAATTATTCTTTAACCCTTTCACATTTCAGCAGGCCATTACAGTTGTAGAATTGATATCATTAAATCAGCAAATACTACAAAGAAGGCTTTTACAATTTTTTTGGAGGGCTGTTTAAAAAAGAATTACCAGCACACTACTGCATCGAATCACAGATAAAACACATATTTTATAATCTAAACTTTATATTCTCCAGAATTCAACTATTACTTGATTGATTATATATCTCCCTCTAGCACCTCTATAAATGAACGTTTCTACATTGTTTACTTGCTACAGTTTATTCTTTCATAGTTTAGGGATATTTAATGCTTGAACTACAAGTGTGTTCTAACTTTTTCTATGCCTAATAAATATTTAACTTTTGTTATTAACTTTTGCATAAAAATTTACTTTTTTGACCATGTTCAGAAATATCATTCTTTAGAATTATTATTCCTCCACTTAATATTTAATATGACATTTATAACTGTATATTACTATTATTGATCCCAATTACACATATATTATTCAACTATCCATTCATTTAGTTAGTTATTATATATACCCATATAGTCACTCATTTATTTATTCACTTTGATATAAACATCTTGAGATTAAGGACTAGAGCTTTTGATTTTATGTACCCAAGCAGACAGATAGTTGTTGTTCATTTTCCTAATTTACCAAAGACATATTGCCTCTAAGTTTCAGTAGATCAAGTGTCATATTCTATAATTTGTATAAGCTATTGAGTAGTGTGTTTAAAATTTAGGTTATCATTTTTTTTTAAGATGCAAACAATTTACATAGTGGAAGGAAAAATTAAGAAATAACTGCTGATTTCGGAACCTCACATCAAATTTTCTTCAATCATGTAAGGTGTTTGTTCAGTTTATTTGTCTCAGTGATGTAATTTGCATTGTTTGTGTAGATTTGCCTTCAGAGGGAAAAATAGGAGGCATTATCAAAGGACTTTTACGCAGCAAGAAATCATCAGATTGAGTGTATGTCTTTTATTTTTTATGATACTTTCAGCAAGTCTTATTTAATTTATATACTCATTTCCAGATGATGTTGCTATATACATGAACATTCCCTTCATCTATCACAAGCAATATCCTTTAGTAACTTTAAATTAGTCACAGTGTACACTGTGTTTATAAATAAATTGGCTAAAGTAAATCACCTACATTTTCAAGGAATATTAGCATTAAATTACACAAAAAGCTGCACAAGCAATGTGGTAGTTTAAAAATTAAAATAAATAATTAATAACGTTGATTTAAAAATTCTTTTTTCTAGCAATCGGCAATATTAGTAAATTATCTAATCTAATCTGGTCAATTATTAATGACTTAGCATTGGCATGGCTAGAGGTGGAGGAGTATATTAAAATGTTTGTTTTCTTTAAAAGTGAGAAACCCAATTCCATCTAACCAGAGAATGTATCTGCCTCTCAGAAAGAGGAGTGGAGTGGAGCTGGCTTTCGGTACAAATTATAATCTTTGTTTTAAATTGCAGTGCTAGAACACTGACCATGTTTTGGTATCATTCATTCTCCTTTAGATTTATTCTCTCATGAGTTTTTACACATAGAAAAAAATATTTTTTCTCTGTCAGTATCCATGTGTAAATCTCAAGAAAGTATTTCTTATAATACCTGCAATGAACATTTATCTCTGATATGTCATATACATGTCGTATGGGGTGGACGAGATGCAATAAGATAAGCAGTTTTCATTCAAAATGAAAGAGTTTCATGAAGCATCTTGCCAAGAAATTACAAGGGTGAGTCTGGAAATGTGCTACATCAACACAATAGTAACTTACTACACTATGATTTAAAACTAGTGATAAGTGACTAAATAAATACATACATACATATTTTCCTAAAGAGCTTAAGACTTACAACTATGAAAAAGTCAGTAACTTTTAGAACATTTTCATATCAAATTTATCACAAGTAAAACTGAGAAACAGACAATAATGTTGTGATTCTTTGCATTTTATGGGTAAGGAAAATTTTAACCATAGAGTTTAACATAGCTGGGTTTACATAGTAAGGAGGCTGAGATGTGTTTTGTCTACCATAAAAGAGTCATCTAAAGTATTTAGAGTGAAATGCCATTCATTCATTGTAAATGAATACAATTTACTAACAAAAAATTTCTCTTCCCTATAAAATTGAAGTGTCATATTACATTAAATTCTAATTAAGTAATCCAGCACCAATGCTCATCTGATCATTACATAAATTTTTAAAATGCATGTATTGGATATTTATTGTATTAATCCAGTTTCCTATGAAAATAGACTGATATAAAACTTTTGTATTATGATTTTACTAAGAAATACAACCAAAAGCTGCAAAAATGAGAAATAAAAGGGTCTCTAACCAAGTAAAGCTTAGGGTTACAGACAGAGGAAGCACAAATTCCACAACTGGGTTAATGGGAGTAATAATGAGAGATCAGTCCTAACTTTATTCTTTGGCTACAAGGCCCATGAACGAGTTCTAGCTATGGAGGAGAGACTTATGTTGCCTATTTGTCCAGGGCATATACTATGTGACACAGGACTGTTCTCTAACTCTGCAGTTTGTCTGTAAGCCAGTTCCTTTGCTAAATCTTCGGTAGGTGTGGTCCACTATTCTTTCTTACTGACTTCTTCTGAATGATGGATGGGATATACGGTAAAATCAGCAAAATCTTGGATCATGAGTCAATTTTCACACCTCACTTGCAGTAAAATGGACTCCCTTCATCCATGACAGTGTTGTACGTGATACCTCATTAAAGGATCTGGCAATCTGTAAGCTTTCTGATGATTGTGCTGGCAGAGGTAAAAAGAGTATCATACTACCTCTAAGGTAGAAGATATCCGATATAATTGATCAGTCATCAGATGGCTAACTAGTCTCCCCAGGGATGGAGCCAGCCATATTTAAGACTCAGACTCTTTCTGTTGTTGGTAGGTGGACTTTTTCTTCATCAGGACTTTGGAGAATGATACCATATCTTCTAACAAACTTAAATTTGATTAAACAGTTTCTTACTGATAAGAATATTGCTTACAGTTAATGATTAAGTGAATTATATAAGTATTTTTAATCATTTTAAGGTACTATATATATGAGCATCTTGAAATTATAGATTAATTTGATTTATTCTCTTCTATTTTCTTTATGTTTATAGTGTGTCACCTTAAACAGTTGTATATACACAAAGTATATAGGCAGATATTCTTTTGCTAAAATTAAAATTCATAATTTTATGCATAATCTAGTTATCTTAATTAAAAAAATAATTGCATCAATCTAATGAATAATATATATACATGATTTAGTAGATTAACAAAATTGTTGAGAATTGGCTTTATACAGGAAAATATGAAATGGTATAAAACAAATAATAATAAATATGAATCATGTCTAAAGAGTCAAGAGAAAAGGTAGCAAAATATAATTTTAAGTGAATATTTCAAGTGAATATTCTACATAGCTCCATAAAAATCTACTAAAGGAATCTTCCTTGAAGACAAGCCCTAGCATGGGATCAAAAATATACTATGTGTTAATTAAAAGTTTAATGAAAGTAACAGCATAGCCAAAAGCTGTATTTAGCATTGCAATAACTCTGTTTTGTCTCATGTGTGCACCTACATTAAAATAAGGACTTGCTAAAAAATGTTATCAAGATTAAGCAAATTAGTCAATAGATAGTTGACAATGTAATCACCTATTCAATGTTAAAATGTTGAACTTCATATTTAAAATAGAAATGATTAACTGTTTAATTAAAGTAAAATTAAAATTACCTGTAAGAGTAAGTTGCTATATCCACTTTGTAAATAGCTTAGACATACACATACCCTCTGACTTTCTGTGTTGCTAGGTATACACTATAAAGAAACATTATACATGCTCCAGGATGCAAATGCTAAAATGTTCCATTGCAATTAAATTTCAATAAACTGAAAATAGTCTACAAATCCACTAGCAGAAATATTTATAAATAAGTCATGGTACATCATCACACATTGGAATACTTGAAGCAAGGAAAATGAATTAATTGTGGCTATATGCAGCAATGTGGATACATTTCACAAACATAAGGTTCTATGAAAGAAGCAATTACAAAATAACATAATTCCACTTATAAATTCAAAATCTAGAAAACAATTTTATATTTTAGAAATACATATTTTTATATAACTATCAATAATAAATTCATCACACTTGTCAGGGTAGGAATTACTATTAAATTAGAGGGAGTACTTTGTTATGAAATGACCAGCAGGGAGCTTCTAGATTCTGGAAAGTTTAATTTCCTTACCTAGGTAATAGTTAATTGGACATTTACTTCAAATTTTACTTCTATTTTATGTACTCTTCTCAGTGCGAAATCTATCTCATAATGAAGACTGGAGTCGCCAAGTTAATAACAACATAGATCAATCAATAGCTAGACAAATAGGTATAGATGAATGAGAGAGAGACAGAAATCCCAACTCTCGGATAAGGTTGGCTATGAATTTTACCACACTTATTTTGTACATCAGAAAAATATGTGAACAGTTCCCCTCTTCTTGTCATTTAATGATTATTAATCAAATTATGTGTCTTTATTCCTACCTTCACTGTTATCTTTCTGGCTGATATTTCTGATGTCTCTCAAAAGCATCCTTGCTTTACCTCTAATATTTCATGCATGCTCCTAATAAAATAAAATTTGCAAGCCTAGATTCCTGGCAATAAAAAAACATCAGAGTAATAACAAAAAATAGAATAAAAGGAAAGAAGAAATCTGTAGCACGCACCCATGTCTTCTTAGATCTCCTCATTTTAATAGTAAGATCATTGAACATGCTTTTCCAGAAATGTGACTTTTAGAAGAACCTATTTTTTATCTGAAGATGTGAAGTGATATATTTATAAATCTGCATAGATATATCTGAGCAAATGTTTAATTGCTTTTGGCCTCAGTTTAAGAATCTATAAAATAAAGAAAATAGTAATATCCGCTTTATGGGGTTGCTATGAGAATTATAGAATTAAACATATGAAAAGCATTTAGAACCATTCTTGTACCATTAAAATAAAGGTAGTTATGACACTTGTCTACAACCAACACCTCTGTGTACTCATGACCTAGTACAATAATTATCAAAATTTGGCCATCTTGTTTTATCTCTGTACCCACATATTTAATCTCTTTACTTCCAAGGCAAAACTCAAATGTTATAGCTTTTTACTTGTAAATAATTCAGTATATAAGTATGTATCTCTGGTGAATCAAATCTCTCTCTTCCTCTCTCTGTTTATCTCTCTGTCTCTCTCTCCCCGCTTTCCCTTCTACGATAATATTATTATGCAGTAGTATTATTAAAATTAACATTCACAATAAGGCCTTAATAACATTAATATCAAGTCATCATTCTATCAGTAATTTTTCAAATTCTTTTTTTTAACCCAAAGCAAGATTAAAACTTGGCATCATGACATTAAAAATGTTTGTAAAGTGCTCAGTATTTAAAATAAATGCCTCTAAAATTAACAAAACAATTTTTTTTCAGAATTTATCTGGTGCATCAGTATAGATTTTCTTAGCGCCAATGTTAAAATTGCTGAATGCACTACAAATGCAAAGTAGTTACAATTCTGAACCATGCCATACTTAGCTGTTGTTAGGCAGGTTTACATTCAGCAAAAATGCTACAAGCACTTGGTAATCTAACTAACAACCTATTTTATTCTTTAAAATTTGCTGGTCTTGGAACTATGGAATATTTGATTAAGCTAATAGAAAAATAGTTAATACATGAGAATAGAACCACATTTCTTGTATATATTATATTTTCGAATCCTACTTTGGTTTTAAATATGGCTTCCTCTTTATGTTCAGCATAATGAACCACTGTGTAGATTTTCAATGTATCACATCAGTTTCTTGAACTGATTAGTCATTCAACAAATAGTTTACCAGAGAATTTATTAATGCAATAGTCATATAATGCCAACTAGATACTTCTAGACAATTTTGCAACTGATTTTCAAACTGAGTATAGTAAGTCTGATAGTTTCTAATATATCTGAAAGTTATAACAGACTTATATGTTCTTTTTTTTAATTTTGTGAAATAAAACAGAATTTCTAAATATCCAAAGACCCAGTAAAGCACCCAGAAATTTCACAAATATAGCAACATAATTTTAAAATTGGAATTAAAAAAACAAACCAGAAAAGTCTTCAAAATATGTATTTAATATGAAGATAAAAATGCAAATTTATACTCCATAGTAATATCTTTCTTAATGATCGAACAAAAGTGAAATGAAAAATTTGTCCAGCTATCTAGATTATTATTTGATTTAGCAAAAAAAATTTGGTGTGAATTATCAGATAATTGCTTAAATTCTTTATTTTACTTTGTGTGTGTGTAAGCCAAACCAAAAATGAATCATATCAGTGAAGAAGAAATAATCTTATTTTTATAGCATTGAATTTTTCCAGATGAAGGAATATTTAAGTCGAGTGCTTAAAATTCACATTTTATTCTTTCATTTACTTAGATTTGAATCTGAAGCATAAGTTGTTCCAAGTGCAGATGTTCTTATTGCTAAATACATCTGTGCCAAAAAAGTAAAAAGCACATATATAAATACAGACTTTAATCTTTGATTCACCCTGTTTAGTAGTACCATTCATATACTCAAAGATTAAAGTCTTTCTTTGATTAAAGAGTAAAGATTTTCTTTACATTTGTAATTTAATTACCCAATATTTTGTATTAAAATGTGTTAACTTAATTATCTGATTTTAACTATATAATATCTATTATGGAAGTAGTATAATAAGATGATGGTCATATTTTTTTTTTTACAAAACTTCAAAAATCCCACCACTAAACTATTTCGGATAAGATAAATTCAAAAGAACAGTGAGATGCATTTCTCTAAAATAAATTATTTGACAAGTCAACTAGTTAACATCTCAGATATGACAAATATAATGGTAATATAATATAAATGATATTCTGCATTATTTACTTGGTTTTATTTTATAGGCAAGTCATATTTGTACCTCAAAATATTTTCAAACATTTATAATTTTAAAAGTCCTCCATAAAGTGATTTGGTAATTCTAGTTCTTTATCTAAATAAAATTTATGTAAAGTAGATTTAATCCTAGAAATATTTCACCAATACACTCACCAATAGAAAAGACTGATTTACTATGCACTGTTAAAGTTATACAAAGTTTTCAGTGAGCTTAGTTCTCTAGAACATTATCTACAAAATTTTTCAATCTAAAAATGCTAAGATGCTGCAACTTTAGGTAAGACAATACTAAATAACATGATTTTTCTGAAGATTGCAGTGATTCAGAAATTTAAAAAAATGTATTTTACAAATAATTTTCTTCATTTTAGAAACAACAAATTCCTACATTAAAAAATAGAGGAAATTTTAATTTATCACAGTCGATGGAGTAAGGAGGAAAATTTCTCAGACAAGTGCTCTAAATATTGGTTTGGTTTTTTTTTAAGTATAATGACTAAATAAAATAAATGCTCCTGTGCCAGGCATCTCAAATGGAAAAACATGATTAAGACATGATTAAGATCTTTTAATATTTATTCAAGACATAAAAGCAGATGAAAGTTGAAGTAATCAGTGTTTTCTTCCTCTCTTTTATACCTCAAAGGCAACCACTCTCATAAAGTCGGTGTCCTTGCTTTTATACCGTAATATTAACTTATGGCATTGTTGACAGTTTAGCTAAATTACCCACATATTGCTGCTTTGGGCATCCATTTTTTGTGGCCAAGCAGCTTGCAGAGGCCTTGAATTCACGTTAGCCCCTCCTGCCAGCACATGTCCTGAATAACAACGGGACTGTAGAATCACAAGTAGAGATAAGTTCCTGCAATGATGCCTCCGGCAGTGTGTGCACTTTAGATAAAAAAGCTTACCAACCCCCCATTCTTTTTTGTTTGATTCGACCAATCTGGCTTTAACCCAGGAACCTCAAAGCACTCCGGCTGCAGACCCTAATAATGGTATGTGGCCCAGGTCCTGCCTGCCTTGCTCTCTCTGCCTACACCGTGCCTTAACTACCTATGTACCTTCTCCAGACCTGTAAATAATAAACTTCTTTATTTCACTTCCCCTTGCAGTCTTTTGTTGACAAGTGTCCTACCACCATACACACTAGAACTTAACAAATGCCAATTTAATGTTTACTTAACAAATGTCAATTTAAAGTTATACCAGGTATGTATATAAACAACATTTTTTTGACATTTTAAATTTTGTAAATGATTTTATTCTGTATTTGAGTTATCAACCATGTTATATTTACTCATCAGTACGATTAAGGATTGTAAGTGTTAAAAACAGACAAGCACTTTTCTTTCCCCAGGACTAAGATTTAAGGCTTTTCCTGTTTTGTGCTATGATAACAAACCTGTGATACATATCTATGGGTGGGTCTTCACATGCTCCTGTGCAAGAATTTTTTAAAAGTAAAAGTGGAATTTCTGGTTCATGGGTTATTCACATGTTTTATCTTTCAATGATCACTATCCTTTGACTACTCAGAACCCTATCCTCAACTTCAGAGGTATAATTTCATCTCTCCTGCCAAGTTTTGAGGAAACAACATTGTCACAACATTTGGAAAGAAGCTTGTTAAAAGATAAACTGAGACAAATTAAAAAATTTAAGAGTTTATTTGAGCAAAAATTTATTTGAATTAGACTGTGTCAAACTAGAAGTGGTTAGGAATGCTCCACAGATAGGAGCTGGGGGAGAGACTTTTAGAGAGGAAAGGCAGAAACATAGTAAGAAAATTATTGACTGGCTATAGCTTTAAAGCCTAGTTGGCTGTTTGTGATCAATGTCTTTAAATTTCAATTTGGTAACCTTGGGGAATTTATAGGCTTAGATTTTGGTTCCTTACATAGAATCTCCACAGCATCACAGCCACCTCAGTCTAATGGCCTTCTTCTTTAATTAATTTAATGTTTAATTATAGAAATGGTGTCTGAAAGTAAAAGAATGATACCAAATTTGAGAAGCTATTTATGGAGATCAAAATGTACTTTTAAAAATATTTTCTTTGAGAATAATCCTCTGAAGTGGTATGATATTTATTTTAGGTAAAATATTATATGTGCTCAAATGTGAGTTGCTGTTTATATCCTTGGTAAACCAGAGTAAGACCTAAAAATTATTGTGATTTCCTAAGCTTTGATCATAGTGTTACCTATCCAAAATGGATTAATCAGTGTGAAATTGGAGAAATGCTTTCATTTTGGCATGCAATCAGTAATATGGCTTACTTAAATCTGGAAAGGATGATCTGCTTCTACGGAGGAGAAAAATGTAATATGGACATGCAGTTAGTGAATCTGGCATCTAGTGCCTGATCCAAATATTATAACTGGATAATCACTTAATCTCTAGACTCTCAATTTCTCACCTTTAAAATTATTATAATAATTTCTACTCCTTTATTACTGGGTTGTATAGAAGTAATTATTAAGCAGGATGATGGCTATGAATGGGCTTTTAAAACTGACAGGATTATGTAAATGTATGAAGTGATTATTCAGTACTTCCAAACACATTCATAGAATAATGAGGCTAATGAGCATACGGATTGGTGACAGGGAGTGTAATCTTTGAAACTCTGGACACTAAATCTATCACCATGTATTACTGCTATGAAAACCATATGTACATGAACACACACGTACATACACACACATACACACGAGGTCTTATAATTAATTACCTTGAAGCAATGTTATGATGTTCAAAATATACTTTGAAACAAATACTACCAGAAGAGCATCCTTGATAATATCTAAATGACAGTTCAGTTGATTATAACATTGTTCTGCCATGGAATCTGTGTTAAACAACAGCTTGAGTAAATGAACCCAAAAAGTGTCTTATGATTGCTGTTAACCTCAGCAAAGACAGAAGCAACAAAGCTACAGTAACAGCTTCATGGATGCCAAGGGAATTAGTGCACAGCTATTCTTTGCAGAAGCTGACAGCTGTTAAGTCATGTATGGCGTAATTACTATTTATTTTACTCTATAATTTTGTACATTTGATTTTGTTGTTAAATTTCAAAGTTAGAATAGAAATTATGTGAGGCTATGTTGAGTTTTAAGTATAATTGCTTAAATCAATCAATTATTTCTTATTCTCAATAGTAATTTATCATATAATAGTTTTATATGTAAATATATATATATAAATGTGTGTGCAGATATATGTATCAATATACAAATTTAGACATCTAGATATTATTCAAATTGGGCATCTGTCAGACTTAAAGAAGTATAATGTATAGTGATTTCTGTACTGTTTTGTTCTATCTATAATTAGTTTTCCCTAACTGTGCTATGTGTGTGTCTAACAACAGATTTAAATTTCTTTTAAGAACTATTAATAATTGACTTTATGCCAAGTTTTCAACTTTGTAATTTTCTCTAACTATTCAATGTACCTATGATTCTATGAATCTATATTCCTATGTAAGATTATTCCCAAAAATGTAATATTGAGTTATACTTTAGAAATCTAAAATCAGTTATTAAAAAATCTTAACATTTAAAATTAATATAATGGTGTGAATAATAGCACTAATTAAAAAAAAAAACTTTATTTAAATATAAATGCTATGTGTTAGCTTAGTTGACAACTTCTGTCCCCTAACAACTGTATTTCTTATATTACCTTCACTCAGGGAGAAGAGATAGACATGATAGACACATTTAAAGTATTTGTTTAATGAACTTACCATATACAAAACATGGTATGCTTAATCGAGAATGATAGAAAATGGATATTTACTGTTTAAATATTAAAATAAATTATAATACACTAGAGAAAGCAGTCGATATATAAACACGTGTATAAAAAATGCTGAATAAATATGAGAAAATCAGAAATATTGTGAAAGTTGAAGTGATATTTGATTTCTAAAGTCTTTGGCAGATATGAAGTTTTTTATGTTATTTTAGAGTGTGCATCAAGAAAGACAGTTGGAGGTTATGACAATCAGCCAATCTCAAAGCTGCATAGATTTTTAAATGAGATAGTTATATGTCCTAATGAAAACTTATACTCAAGTTTCATTTTTATGTGAAAAATACGAAGAACCGAACAGAACTATCCCATTTTGATAGGTAGATTCATAGATAGATAGATATAGATAAATGTACATATAGATATAAATATATGTATGTGTGTGTGTGTATATATTTATACATACATATATACACATGTATATGTATATATCTCATCCATTGGATCAAAGGTGATACAGTCTTCACATTTTTTATTCCCAGAGAACTAACTCTAATAGGGCAATGTAGAGATTGCAGATGATATTTGCAACATACAATAGGTCTCATTACGAAAGAGACATGTTAGGATGACAGGGTACTGGAAACTTTTGCATTGGACGATAAGTATGTTTGCCTTTTACTCTTAAGGAAAACAATAGCTCTATTTTTCAAAACACTTTGCTATATAAATATCATTGCAAATGTCTGGAAGAAATAGCTATTGCTGAACATGGAGAAATACATACAAGTGACAAACTGACAAACTGACTTGAAACTGTGCTAAAGAATTTACATAAAAATTAAAGTACAATTTAAACTAAATAAAAACACATTACAATTTGTGGGATACCAATAAAACTGGGCTTAGGTACAAATTTATAGATATAAATTTTTATAATCTAGTCTTCTATCTTAAGAAGTAGAAACAAAAGGTAAAACCCAAAGTAAATAACAAGAAGTAAATAATAAAAATAATAAAAATTATTAAAGCATACAATAAACAATAGACAAAATCAACAAAAATAAATGTTTCCATTTTGAAAAAGTTGTATGTGTATATATGTAGATATATATATGTAGATATATACACATATATATAATAGAGAGAGACAGAGTAAAAGAAATACAAGGAATTTGTGTCTGCTCTCACCATTTCTAGTCAGTGTAAAACTAGAAGTGCTAGCCAGTGCAATAAGGTAAGAAAAATAAGTAAAATTACAAATAGGAATGAAGATATAAAATGATCTTGTTCTCAGACATGATCATGTACACAAAAAATTCTAAGAAATTCACAAATTAGACAAGGAACTTAGCAGTGCATTACAGTAGCATTTAAAAATAAACATTAAGGATAAATGTAACAAAATATTGAAAAAGCATTATAATCATATATGAAAAATATTACCAAGATATATTTAAAAGACCTAATTCATTGGAACCATATGCCATATTCATTGATTGGGAAGCTCAATATTTTTAACATAATAGTTCTTGGTATATTGGTCTATAAATTCAACACCATGTTGTTCAAACTCCAGCAGGAATTTAGCAAAAATTGACAAGCTGATTCTAAAATGCATGTAGAGAATAGAAAGGAAATAGAATAGTCAAAATAAAATTTTGAATAAAAATACAATTGGAAGATACATGGTATCTAATTACAAGATTACATGCATGTAAATACAGAGGCACATTGTTGGAGATAAGGTTCGGAAATACATCCACGATTCTACTGTTGATCACTGTTCAGCTAGGGTACCAAGAAATTTATTCTGGACAGGAAAAAAGTTTTAACAAATTATCTTAGAACAACTAGATAGTCAAATATCTGTAATAAATTAATCTTCGTGACTATTTTGTAGTATTTACAAAAATTAGCCTGGATCATGATCTTATAGGAGTTTCAGACTTTATATAAAGTCATATACCTATAAGCTTCTGGAACTATAAAACTTCCAGAATAAAACAGGAAAAATTGTACTTAAGACAGCAATTTACTTTGAAATGGATTCAAAATGAGGTGGATTAATGAATTAATAGAGCAAATATAGTTACACATTAAAGATAGGATTTAGGTCTGGCTATACAGATGTTTATTGTAGTTACTTAAATTTTGCTCTTTGAAATTTTTCATTATGAAATTTGTGGGAAATATTGTTTTAAAAAATTAAAAGGCAAACTAAAAAAAGGGAGAAATATTGTACTATACAGTATAATATTGTAATTTATAATAAGAAATATATATTTGATCTTACAACTCCTAAAACTCTTAGAATATTGAGAGTGATAAAGGCATCTCATGTTAATAAGGTAAGTTTTGTGAAACACCCAGGTAACCTAAGGATGGTAGCTGGTTGTCATGGAACCCAACTATGTTATTAGAGATTTTATAAGTTCCATCACCCAGACCTCCAGGGAGTAGAGAGAGTCTAGAGGTTGAATCAGTTGCCAATGGCCAAAGAATTGATCAGTGATGAACACATAATAAACCTACATAAAGAGCCAAAATGATGGAGTTCAGAGAGTTTCCAAGTTAGTGCATGGTGATTCAGGGAGAATGGCAGGCTCAAAGAGAGTAGAAGCTCTTTGTTCCTT
>NW_011888792.1:5273804-5278860 GCF_000151845.1 Pteropus vampyrus | reverse complement strand
AGCCAAAATGATGGAGTTCAGAGAGTTTCCAAGTTAGTGCATGGTGATTCAGGGAGAATGGCAGGCTCAAAGAGAGTAGAAGCTCTTTGTTCCTTCCCCACACACATACCCTATACATCTTTTTCATCTTGCTGCCCTTGACTTTTATATAAAATAAACTTTACAATAAACTGGTAATCTAGTAAGTAAAGTGTTTCCGAGTTCTCTAGCAAATTAATCAAACCCAAGGAGGAGGTCGTTGAAATCTCCAACCTACAACCAGTGGGTGAGACATAAGGTAACCTGGGCTTGTGACTGGTGTCTGAATAGGAGGCAGTCTTGTAGAGCAAGGCTTTAACCTGTGGAATCAGATGCTGTGTCCTGGTAGATAGTGTCAGAACTGATTTGAATTGTAAGACATCCAGCTGTCAAAGAATTGCTTGGAAATGTGGCAGAATACTCCTCTGCAAACACACACACATTGGAGTTGGGTGGACATCTTGTTATACAAGTTTGAGAAACTGTAACCAGAATATATAATGGTTCCTATATTTTAATAATGACAAAATAATGCATCTAATTTAAAAAAAAGATAGGGTAAAAAAATGAAATTTCATAACGGAAGACATCCAAATGACCAATAAGAAAATGAAGACTTTCAACATCATTAGTCATTAAGTATCTGCCATTTAAACCATTCTAAGATACCAATCTATACTTATCTAAAATTTCTGAAATAAAAATACCAGCAACACATGGAAATATCCAATAACTGATTCTCACATATAATCAACATATATAATTTCACATAAAATTAGCCATTCCACTTTTTAATATTTACCCAAGAGAAATAAAAATGTGTACATAGAATCATTTATATGAGAATGTTCGTAGAAATTTAATTTTCAACAGAAACCAGAAAAAATGAAAATGCCTGTAGTCCTTGAATAATCCCAGGCAGTGTTATCTTAAACCTCGATTTGTTTGACCATAACAAATGTGGTGACTGTTAGGTTTGCCAAAGGAGGAACACAAAAGGCCAAAGGAGTTAAGCAAGGTTTATTGTAACAGAGTGACAGCGGGACTGAGCCGAAGATGGAATCAGCCCCGAATGCAAGGGGTCCTGAAACTTATATGGGCTTTAGGCAGTCTTTTTTGATGGGAATATATGGGGTGGGTAAATTGGCAGGAAAGGCAGGAAAGTTCAGTGAAATGGGAGGTGAGCATGTAGCATTGCCAACCTGGACTCAAGATTTGGTTCCCCACGCAGAAGGTAAGGGAGGAGTCTAGTTCCCACACTACGAGGGTAGGGTCAGGGCCCTCCTGAACCTAACATTGACCAGATTATTTATTGTATTTAAAATTAATGAGAAGTTACGAGCTTTATGGAATAAGAATATTCTTTGAGTTTTCAGAGAAAAGAAACTGTGTAATTATTTCAAAGAGATTTGCCACATTACGAATGGAAGTTGTAGTCTAGTTTGTCTTACTTTCATCTTTACTATTTGAGATCTGGGTAAAAAAAAAAAAAAAAAGGATATTCACATCATGATAGCTACTTTTATGTATCATATTTTCTCAAACATCATTCTGAGTATTTCTGTGAGAATATTTTGGAGATTAATATTTAAGTAAGTAGACTAAGTAAAGTATATTGCCCTCCATAATGTGGGTGGGACTTATTCAATCAGTTGAAGGCCTGGATTGAACAAAAACCTGACCCTTCCTGCAGTAAGAGAATTCTGCTCCTGATGGCCTTTGAACTGGAATATCAGATCTTACTGGTTTCATAGTAGCTCCCAGCATTGAAATTTGAATTGGGACATTGGTTCTGCAGATTTTGAACTTGCCAGCCTACATGATATAATTTTGTGAACAAATATATACTACATATATATATGTATGTTATATTTTTCTTGTAATTGATAAGAGATAAACATAAAATTTATCAGTCTGATATTCTACAGTGATAAAAAGTTATCTTCAGAATGACTATTACCAGATAAGCAAAAGTAATACTTATTCCTGTTAGTTGTTAGAGGGGATCACATTGAAACAAATGTCTGAAGAGAGAACACATAGCCAAGCAATGTCTCCTGAACTCATGACTCTATTACTTACTCATTTTCCAGTGATTATTTTATATATATATATATATATATATATATATATATATATATATATATATATATATATATAGTTTCCAGTGATTCTTATATATATATATATAAAAGAAACTATGTTTGGGGATATATATATATATATATGTATGTATATATATCCCCAAACATAGTTATTGGTTATTTCTTATATTCTCTTTCATTAAATTATATGTGTTCTTAAGTTTTGTATCAATTTCCATTTAAAATGATAAAACAATGATACATACCTTTAACAAAGTTGACTAGTATGTGGCAAGCTCTGTACACAATAGTCCAAAAATTAGTGGTGGGAATCATGAATTCATTTTCAAGTTGTCTGTGGTCTCCTTAGGTAATGAGTACATTATAGATATCTTCTAGATCTCACGTATAAAATTTAAGTTTCTTTATAGAATGTAGTATGGCATCATTTTATCTTCTTTCCATTTATATTTGGGGAAAATAAGGGTGGACTTGTGTTATTATATGAGAAAACTCAATAATTATTAATTGTCTTTAACCTGAAGATACAGAATTCTTGGCTCTAGTTATTCTTCTAAACTGCATGACTATGCATAATCAACAATATCTTCCCAGCGATAGTTTAGTTGTTATTTTGATATAAATTACATTGTAACTAATGTATTTCCCTTTAACTTTACTGAATTCATAAAAGCAATTTTTTTTTTCTTGAGAAGCCGTAAGGAATGACAAGAGAACACAATGACCCTGAAAAAGTTATCTCAATATACTACTATCTGTATCTGAATACATTCCAATAAGACTCTAAAACAATATAGGTTATATGATAGTCTTACAAATAAAGACTATGAAAGAAGGTATTTCCATATATCCTGATAAGTACTCTCAATTTATTCAAAGACAAAGCCTTTTGAATTGTTCACATAAACGCTAAGAGAAAAACAATTATGTTTTCTAATTCCAAATGATCTATACCAGGTGGTGTTTTTGATTAAGAGTTTAAGTACATGGGAAGAACAGCAGGTAAGTAATGAGATGTGTTCTGAACCAGAACTATCTTACAATCTTTAATAGTAAATCCACTGTCGCAGACAGTCTAGAATACTTAAGGAAAGCCACTAGTGATTTTAAAAATGTGGCAGCATCTGTCAAATTAGAATTACTACACATATTACTGTTTTATTCACTAAACGTTGGTGCTTAAGTGAATTAATAAATACTTTGAATTCTTAGATTATTTATTCTCTTCTTATTGATCTGTACTTGTTTTAACAACTTCCTCCTCAACAATGCAATAGACTTAGTTCCTCCAACTATTCAATAATTTATGTTGTCCTTTCTTGCATCTCTTACTGACTATCAATATTGGTTTGGAAAGAGCTCCAAAGACAGGCATTTTGCTATTATTAGCATTTTTAAGTAATCAGAATAAGCCTAATCCTATCCTGTTTTGTAAAGTTAATGTTGGAATTGGTCAATTTCAATTTTCAACTTTATGGATTCTAGGAAGAAAATACATAAAAAACATATTTTGGTTTAAAGAAGCAATGTGAATTGAATTTTAGAGTTAAACATAATTCTCTAGTCAGTCATTCAAATCAAGAAAGAGTATACTTGAATTCCTAAACTTTTAAATTTGTACTCTACCATCCAAAATTTCTAGATAATCTGTGCCACTTGTCAGTTTCATAGATGGGCTTTTCCTTGCCACTCAAAGCCCAAAACATTTCCTAAAGTGAGTATACAGAATTAAGAGCATCCTCTCATTTTTTCCCAAATCTCTCTTCTGTACTCTCACTATCAAGACAGAAATTCCTACAATTAATCTTCTTCTTTGTGATAAAGGCACATCTAAAATTGGCAATGCTATAATATGTGTTAACACAATAGGACCTATAAACATCTTAGTAGAAAATAGTAAATCTCATGAGGTAACAGAGATCAGGCCCCCAGGGAACTTTTGCAGGACAAGGTGATTTTATTGATTCATTATAGAGGATATATAGATTAGCACTCAGTTGTGTTTTGATAAAAGGCGATGAGAAGGGAAAAGAGGGAGAAAAGAGAGTTGGAACAAGGGAAAAGAGAATGTTAAAAACAAATGTTCCTTTTGTCCAAGTTTTGCCTTACTCATAATTACATTATATACCAGTATGTTTTAAGACTATATTTACAACCTTTAAAATTTTTCTTATTAAAATTAAATTAGAAGGATGCCAGATAAAAAAGATTAGATACAAAAATTAATTCTTAAGATTTTCTATCTCAGTCATAAATCTCCTTTGAAATATCTGTTATTTTGGATTATTCATGCTGTCACCACTGGAGTGAGGTGAAATCTGGCATCGTCCCAGCAGTATGGGGGAAGAGGAGGAGGTGAGTAATGGAGGACAGTGGAGTGCAGTCATGTTGTGTGTTGTTATCCCTAGGTTCTTCCCTGCTGATACAGCAAAGAATTACAGGTCTGCGAGATTGAGAAAAAGTAAGATTTATTCAAAGTACATTTTAGAAAGAGCTAGGCTACAATAGGGAAGGCTGCAGCTCTGTAGAATTTGGGAGATGAAGAGATAAGAGAGTACGCCTCAAAGGGAGGGATGGGTTTCCAGCTAGGAATGCTGTAACAAAGCAGAGATGGGAAGATCTGTTTATTTTAGGCTGTGATGGGAGGTCCTAGATGATCTTTATGTGAGGTCATTTATTTGTTATTTTATGATGGTGTTTTTAAAAGCATGGTCCACATATAAATTACATTTGTTGATTATTTTAAAAATGGGCACTGATCTTATGAATCTTTGAGTGCTGAGAGGAATCCTGCTTACATTTTGATGAGTTATAAACTCCCCAGACTATGATTGCCAGATGGCAATTAAACAAATCTAATATAAAAAGTAGAAAAATTAATCACAAGAGTTTAATGTGTAAAGTAGGAAAACATAATGCACAAACAGGATGAA
>NW_011888792.1:5253630-5273754 GCF_000151845.1 Pteropus vampyrus | reverse complement strand
TTTTGCCTTACTCATAATTACATTATATACCAGTATGTTTTAAGACTATATTTACAACCTTTAAAATTTTTCTTATTAAAATTAAATTAGAAGGATGCCAGATAAAAAAGATTAGATACAAAAATTAATTCTTAAGATTTTCTATCTCAGTCGTAAATCTCCTTTGAAATATCTGTTATTTTGGATTATTCATGCTGTCACCACTGGAGTGAGGTGAAATCTGGCATCGTCCCAGCAGTATGGGGGAGGAGGAGGAGGTGAGTAATGGAGGACAGTGGAGTGCAGTCATGTTGTGTGTTGTTATCCCTAGGTTCTTCCCTGCTGATACAGCAAAGAATTACAGGTCTGCGAGATTGAGAAAAAGTAAGATTTATTCAAAGTACATTTTAGAAAGAGCTAGACTACAATAGGGAAGGCTGCAGCTCTGTAGAATTTGGGAGATGAAGAGATAAGAGAGTACGCCTCAAAGGGAGGGATGGGTTTCCAGCTAGGAATGCTGTAACAAAGCAGAGATGGGAAGATCTGTTTATTTTAGGCTGTGATGGGAGGTCCTAGATGATCTTTATGTGAGGTCATTTATTTGTTATTTTATGATGGTGTTTTTAAAAGCATGGTCCACATATAAATTACATGTGTTGATTATTTTAAAAATGGGCACTGATCTTATGAATCTTTGAGTGCTGAGAGGAATCCTGCTTACATTTTGATGAGTTATAAACTCCCCAGACTATGATTGCCAGATGGCAATTAAACAAATCTAATATAAAAATTAGAAAAATTAATCACAAGAGTTTAATGTGTAAAGTAGGAAAACATAATGCACAAACAGGATGAAGAAATTTGATTTTGAGTTGCTATCTATAGCCATCCCATTGTAGCCATTAATCATATCTAATTAATAAAATTAATTAGCAAAAAAGATTATACCAGGAATTGTTATTTCTTCTGTCTATTCCTGTCCCTATTTCTTTTATCTTAGTTAGTTGACTTCTGTTTTTGTTGAATTAGAAGTAAAAATGTTCAAGCCTTCTATGCTTTGTGTTTTCCTTTTCAAAAGTTCTTATCAAACCCTTAAGAACAACAAGAAAAAGAATATTTAAGGTCATTGCCTAAACAGAAACCAAACTTTGAGTAGTGTATACTATTTTTTAAAAAGTGCTTATATAGACAAAACTAGCTGGAGCATTTTAGTTGCAAGGTCACTTACAGCTCATTGACTTCATTTTTATAGTCATCCCCTGGGAAAAGTAGTTTCTAATACAATGGCACCTACAACATGTGAAAACTGCAGTAGTTTACCTATAACTGCAGGGTTTGAATACGCATTTAGTAAACATTTACATTCCACCTTGAGCTTTCTCCACAGAATTAACAAATAAAGGAAAGGAAGAATTTAAACATCTTTTGCCAAAATATTTTGCCAATATAAACTATTGTGGCATTCAAAACCAGCAGTAATCTTTTTATGTGGCAACAAGATGAGGTTTCTTTTCTTTTTTTGGCCAGTACCAATCCTTCAAGTGGAATTACTAGACATAATGGCTCATATGGTGTAAAACAACAACTAAATGATAATGATTATGGGCCTTATATCTAACTTAGAGGTCAGATAAAGGTAGATATGGTTGAGAACAAATTCATAGAATTAATTAGCTTCTGTGACTTTCTACAAAAAATATCTATATGTGTATGTATATATTTATTTATAAATGTATATATATATGTATTTTTAATGAGTTGGTACTTTAAATACAGATAACTATAGTATGAATAATTTTCCAAAATTAATTAAGAATTTGGAGGCTTAGAAAAGCATGACCGCTAACACCTAAAAGCAAAATTGTTATAAAAACAGCACATATACAAACTACCAAGGGCTTTATATATGTATTGGCTCATTTAAGCTTCAGTCTTCTCTGTCAGGTAATTCTATAATCCAGTTCACCAATGAGAAAGATAAGACTCAAATCTCTTAATTTTTCTTTTGTTACCCAGTTTGTAAGAGATAAAGTATATGCCATTTCCAATATGTCACAGAGAGAAAAAGAAATTATTATTTCTTATATACAGTTTATAGAAATTATTTAAGTTAATAAAACATTTAGTGTTCTTAAAAGTAGTTTTCATTCAATCATTCAAATATTAATTTTCTTGGTTTAGTTTCAGGCGTTTTCTTTCTACCTATTTTATTTTCTCTCTCTGACCACTTGAATATTTCAGAACTTATAAACCTCCTAGGGCGATGCTGGGAAAAAGACAACTAACCAAATTAAAGAAAATGTCACTTTTCTATTCACTAAAAATCAAAGTAACAAAGAGGCTGATGAGTTCCATATGAATCTATTTATTGAAAAATTTCACTATTTGATAAGCCTTTATAAGTATAAAATTAAATAGATCATTAACCACATAAAATTCTCCTAAAACATATGAACATTTATATGAGGATCCACTTTTAGGAAAAATTCTCCATCCTCTTATTCCCATATTCACAAATGTTACATTACTATATCAAGTAATTTCATATGTCACTTCCAAATTGTAGTCTTTGGTTCAATTACTTCAACAAATATTTGTTAAGCATTTGTTATATTACTCATTTCCATGTTAGAAACAAACAATAAATGAAAGCAATCAAGAAGAATTTAAATACAATAATGCAGTAATTTTAATTAAAACACCTTTAAAGAAGGGGCTAAATATAAGAATGTAGAAATTTCTTTGGAGATAATTCAGTGGAAGGAAACAGAAAAGCTTCTTAACTTAAACCTGAAGAATGAGTAAATGTTTGCATATATAACAAAAGATGAAAAGGGCAGGAGAAAGGAATGGGGTTAGATTTTAGGCTTGAGCAACTGGGTGGATGTTTGTGCTATTAGCTACCATGGGCATTGAAGGAGACAGAATCACTTCAAAGATGTTAAATATGATTAACTAAATTTCAAAAAATATATATTAAATACTAAAACTTTTATAGCACTTACAGTGTACTGGTATTATTTTAATCCAAAAAAATTACTAACATATTTCATTCTTAAAGCAATTCAATATTTGTAGATATTGTTATCCTCATTTTATAGATGAGGAAGTTGAAGCAGACAGAAGTTTAATAACTTTCCAATGATTATATGTAAAATTAAAGACAAAGCCAGGCTTAATTCTTGGCAGTTCATCTTCATAGCCACTATACCATACTGCCTTCAGTATGTTGGGTTTGAGGTATTCCTTCATCTGTTCACAAATTCAGTGTTTTTAAGTACTTGTCTTTTATGAGCCAGACATTGTGATAGGCTCTGTAGTGGGATACACCTAACAAGAGATGTCCAAGATTTTGTTTCTTATTTGCATTTCTCAACCAGATAGCATATCCTCCTAAACCAATGATCAGACACTGGTCCTGATATAACTGAATTGTTCTCTCTTGTATTTAAATGCTGAAGCCCTAGCTCACAATAGGATGGCATTTGGGGATGGGCTTTTAGGTTTTATGAGGTCGTGAGGGCGGGGTCCTCATGATGGGAATCGGGCCTTCATAAGAAAAGAAGGCAGAGAGCTTGCTCTCTCTTTCTGCATGTTTAAATATAGTGAGAAGATCTATAAACCAGGGAAAGAGCCCTCACAAGAAATTGACCATCCTGTCACCTTGATCTTGGACTATTAGCCTCTGGAATCGTGAGAAATAAATTTCTGTTATTTAAGCCACGGAATCTGTGGTATTTTGTTATGGCAGCCCATGCTGACTAAGACAGTCAATTAATTGATTCAGCCTTAGATACTGTATCTCTAGGAAAATCTACAGACTTCACTCATTTTTTTACCCTCTTCATGCAAATTATAAAATACCTTTTCAGAATACTGTCTATCAAGGTGTTTTGTTTTGTTTTGTTTTTTGTTTGTTTTTTATGTCTACTTTGAATGAATGCTTCATGGAAAGTGTGGTTAGAGCACAATGAGATAGTCTGGTACTATTCGTTACAGTGAACGTACTAAAGTTGTAATAACAATTTTAGGCCTACTCACTAAGGAATTTTTACTTAATTTTGCATCATAGAATTTACTTTTGCCAGTTTGCAACATGGTTATACATCAGTTGGCTAAATAATTACTTTAGCTCTATGAATCTTAGATCACATATCGACTATTTCTGAGAATTTAGAACACTGTGTAGAAAAAAAGTAGAGTTCTGAAGTGTTCTGGTTACTCTTTTAAAAAGAGAGTTCAGTATATTCCAGTGAACGCTTTGGTTAAAGGTCTGTTATTCTTAGTTCCAGTGATCCAAGACTACTGAGGACTACCTACCAATCATAAAATTTGTCAGTTTCTAAAAGCTCAGTTCATTGTTTCCTGCCAAAGTTAGTAAACTGCCTCAAAAGAGAAATACAGAAAGAGCCAGAGAAATTAGGAAAGATGATTACCCCTATAAACATCTCCAACCGTGTATCCCTTGCATGGCAGAATTAATAAAGCTTCCCATTGTGAACTATGATCCACTCGGAAACAGTAAGAGAGCAGAAGGTAGGTAAACCTTGCCTCACCACTTCTACTCAAAGTTTCTTGCTGCTTAAAGGCAGAAGCTCTTGGAAAGAGCCATAAGGCACAGGGAATCTGTAAGAGAAAATTATCAAAATCTGCCTAATGAAGCAAAGACGAGATTGAGAGAGTCAGGTCTAATTCTTCTTTCTAACAATAATCCTGCCCTCTTGATCATATAAAGTAATAAAATTCTCTTTTTGTAGCATCTACTTCAAATCGGGCTTTTCTCACTTGCAAAAATATTTTTAACAATGCATTGCTATAGCTGTTTTAGTGTATATTCTAAGCAATTTGTTTCATTTTACTTATTATAGGTCATAGATAAATGTCAATAAAGGTTGAATGATAAAACCTATAGTGCACCTACTTATCCATTAAAGAATCAAGTATTATTATAATCTTAGCTATGTTACCTTATACAACTAGCTTAAACTCTCTTCCATAGAGGAGCTATGCCATTTACCACATAGGATTTTGTGAGAATAAATTAAATGTGTGTGTGTGTGTTGTGTGTGTGTGTGTGTGTGCGTGTGTGTGTGTGTGTGCGTGTGTGTGTGTGTGTGTTTAGCCTACAACAGTGCCTTTGCAATATAAAAGAATCTCAATGAATGTTCATTGTCAGTATAAGGATGTCAGATAAATTGATACCAAATCCTGCATATGAGATAGTTAGCTGCAAGTGGAATTATGCTAAACCCTCTAATCTGTGGCTTCAAACATTTTCACTGCAACCTATAGTAGACAATATAAATTGTCTACACGAATCAGTAAGCATACACACAAACACATATAATAGTTTCATTTAGAAATTTCTGTTACATCTGATGCATTTTAATAAATTTATTCTGTTTCATTCTTTAATGTTAGGAACATCTCTCTAAATTAGTTTTATATTCCCCTAATGGGTCACAGCCCTCCATTTGAAAAACAGAGACATAAAGTTTTGTCGACTATTTAATTTGTTGTGTTTATTGCCATAGATCTTTCACAATCAAATGGTCACTGTTTCACAAAATCAGAAAGTTTACCATTTGATTCCCATAACAGCCTCGTGTAGCTATTAAAATCAAAGGACAGAACCAGTGCAGTACCAAGCTTTTAAAAACTAACCCACAATTGCTGAATTCAGATTAGGTTATATTTATACCACCTCTGCAAATGAGTGTAGGTTTCGCATTACATTTGCAGTTCACTGTTTTGAATAATATATATTGATATCACCTTTCACTATGGAGCACAATTGATAGAGAATATTACTTGTAAATATGTTTCTACCATTGTTAAAATAACCCTGCTCTATTATGTATTTTAATGTGCATGCCAGTACCTTCATAATTTTTGTCATTATAATGTAATGCAATTGCAGCTATGAAAAGATATTGAAGTCAAACATGGAATATTTCAAAGGTCAGCTTGTTTAAACTTCAAGTTTCTTGTTGCAAATGGAATATTACTGTTAAAGGACTGATGGAATTAAACTACATCTAGCTGACAAGTTCATGAGGCTCTTCATCAATTTCATTTTAGATTATGGCAACATCTGACACAAGCATTCTGTTAGAGATTCCATCACATTAAAAATGACATCTCAAGTTTGTTTAAGTAATAAAAAAAAAGAAGATTTTTTTTTTATTTATACATTCACAAAGATTTATCTAAATTTTATATAAATAATTGGTAATAAATATAAGAAAAGTCGGTGCTGCATTAATGCTGAGGCTTTTATCTTTTATGAGCTATATTGATATATTTGTCATTAATTCAATTGTAAGCACTCTGGGAAAGTGGGCTGGGATTCTCTTTTTACTCTGCTATAAGGATAACTCTAAAAATACTATTTTATATTTTTTAAATTATTTATGACCCTTACTGAAAAAGTGATGTTCTTCTTCTCTATCTATCAAGCTTGAACTTCGCAACCATTTCTCAGACCTGGGATGTTGTTTTTCCTTCACTCATTTTCCCTGCTTTATTAAGCAAAACACTCAGATTTTGCTTTATACTTTTCTTTCGCTAAACCCTTTTCTCTGCTTCATTATGCCTTTGAAATATTATTGAGATTCTACTGAAAGAAAAACAGTAGTTTCATCCTAGTATATCCTCATAGTCAGCTGAGTTATGTCATAATGTAATAAAAGCCTAGTTATAGGGAGGAGTGGATAAGAACAGTCCGGCTAAATCAGTACAGTTCTTTATACCCTCTTCCCCTGGTACACTTGCATATATGAGTACATATGGTCAAAAATATTGATATAAAAATGATTTTTTATTATATTCCCCTAATGGGTCACAGCCCTCCATTTGAAACTTAACATATAAGAGAAGACACATACATAGAAATGTCATAATAAAAATTTCAAATATCAATGACAGAGAAATTTCTAAAGCATTAGAGGGTATAATAGTTTTCTGTTGCTATTTTAACAACTTACATAGAATTAGTGGTATAAACCAACCCAGATTTATTACCTTATAGTTCTAGAATTCAGAAATTTGATACAGATATTGCAGGGCTAAAATCAAGATGTTGGCAATGTTGTTTCTTTTTGGAGGTTCCTAGGGATAACCCATCTTTTTGCCTTTCTAATATCCATCTGCATCCCTTCTTCCATCCTTAATGCCAATAGTGTCAGGTTGAGCCCTTCACACACCTCATCACTCTGACCTGCTCTTCTGTCTCTCTCTTCCATTTTTAAGAACTTTTGAGATTACCTTATGCTTAATCATAATCCGGAATAATCTCCCCATCTCAAAGTAAGCTGATTAACAACCTTTATTATATCTACAGTTGTTATTACCTTCCGCATACAGCATAAATTCATGGGTTTTAGGAAGTAGAGTATAGACAGGTTTTTTTTTTTTTTGGAGGGGGGGATATTATTTTGTTTACTGTAAAGGGAAAGAGCAATATGTGTATAATAAGAAAAATCAAATCTACATCATACTTCCCAGGAACAACACACAAAGAACCTTTCATAATATTGTTAAAATTTTTAAGGAAAAGAATATCAGGATTAGATTTTATATACAGCTGAACTATCAGTTAATGTGAAGGCACAGTAAATATGACTTTAGGCATATATATTTTCAGATTATCTGCTCTGAAAGTTATCATGAATAAGAGAAACCATTGCAAAAAGACATGAAAATATGGAAAATAATGATGAATAAATAAATGTGTAAAGATATTGTTCTATAAGATAGCAAACAATTTAAAAAACAATATGTCTCTACCTACCTTGGGAAGGTTATATTTATTTCTCATTTGAATTTTTTTAATTGAATTTTAAGCTGAAATCTCATCATTGGCAAACTATCACCCATGGTCCATAGTGGGCTAGATCTGCCCACACTCATTTCCTTATGTATTGTTTATAGTTGCTTTCATGCTACAATGGGAGAGTTGAGTAGTTGTGACAGAGACTATATCACCCACAGAGCCAAAATATTCATTCTCTCTCCCTTTACAGAAAAAAAAAATTCCATCTCTTTTATGTAAATTAAAAGAGAAATGGTCAAGTATTTAAAAGTGGAAAAAAATTAACTCAAATCAAAATTGATGTGACACATAAAAGCAAAACAATGAAAAATATACAACTTAAATTTATTAGAAAATAGTCAAGGTTAGAAAAAATCAGTTCGACATCAACACAGAGAATAATGGATAAGGAAAATATGTAGATGCTTACGAAGGAATTGTATAAGAAGTTTAAATAAGATAAATAAAATATAGTAATAAAAGATTCCTCTACCTTGGCTGCTTTCGAGATTTTCTATTTATCTTTACTTTTCAGGAGTTTGATAATCATGTACCTAGATATGGTTGTCTTTGGATTGATTCTACGTAGTATTTGTTGAGTTTCTTAAATCTCTAAATATTTTACTTTCAAGAAACTTGAGAAATATTTTTCTTCCCTATTGTATTTCTTTCCTTTCCTACTGGAAAACTAACTACACATATGTTAGATCTTCTGATAGTTTTCCACAGGTCCCTGAATCTCTGTTTACTTATTTTTAATATATTTATTATCTCTTCTTCTGATTAGATAATTTACATAATTGATTTTATAATTCTTCAACTCCTTCATTTTTTCTTGAGAATGGGCCAGATTTCGTGATTTAGTGTATGTTGTATACTATTGCATGTACTGTTGGATTGGATTGTGAATGTTATGGTAACCAGTTATGTTTGCTGTGAAGAGTTAGGATTTTGTTATATTCCTCCAAAGAGATATTGCTTGCTTCTTTGTTCTTTTTTTCTAGTTAGCAATTAATTTTATCAGATTTAAAACATAAACTCTTTTCTTTGGGTAGCGATTAAATTTCAGGTTTATCTTAATGTTTCAAAGGAGTCTATCATTTGCCCTACACATGTAGAGTTTAGAGATCACTTCAAAATTTAAGCAGAGTACAAATTCAGAATTTAAGGCTACTAATCCATGGTTCTTTCTAGGACTTCCTCTCATATCCCAGGTGCTATAGTATCCCTGAATTTCATCCTTTGAATCTGCGTCCAGTAAGATTTTGAATGTAATCCTGAATTCTAGCTGACACGTAAAATTTACTTGGGCTTGCCTTAGGTAAAATATCACTCAGGGCTCTTATTCTCTTACAGTATTGATCCCCATCTAATTTCTGCTCAGTGTGGGTCACTCTCCAATGAATGATGTATTGATACTCAGTTTTCAGTTATGCTCTTTATTTCTACAACTACTGAGCAAATTTTCAATATGAAATTTTGAAATATTATATTTTTAATTTGCCAAACCATTAACAAATCATTTTCTCTTGCCTGGATTATCTATCTATCTATCTATCTATCTATCTATCTATCTATCTATATCTACCTATCTATAGATAGATGCAGTGTGTATATATATAGTGTGTATATATATGTAGTATGTATCTATCTGTCATCTATCTATTTCTATATGCATTAGTGGAAATGAATTTAAAATCTAAATTTTCTCTTAGACAAGTGCACTGATTTCTTGACACTTAGTTCAAATGCATCTATAATATATTTTAACTTTATGCTAAATTTTCTAACTTAGTAATACCAGATAAAATTGTTCTAATAAACATGAAATTATGGAAATATTCCAATATATCAAAGTATATTCTCATTGCAAAAAAGAAAAATGTTTTTATTACTATTTTTTATTTATCTTATTTATCCTCAGTTGCTTGACTAAAAGTAAACATTTCTTAGGTTGTTAGTGAAATGCTATTAAAAAAATATATTAATCCAATAAAAATGCATTCTAACTTAAATAAGTGCTCACTGCCAGTGAAGGTATGTCTTCATATGATTCCACACCTAGTTTAGTTGTTTTACAGATGAGAAGGAATATAGTCAAATCATCATCTAACCAAAAGATTTTTTTCTCTGTTGGCTGCAAACATTTGTCAAGCATATAAACATATTCTAACATGCAAACAAGAGTTGAGTACAAGACATATTTTATAACATTCTGTGGCATTTCCTTTTTTTTTTTTTAACATTTACTTTGCAAGTAAACAGAATGCTGCCTATTAGGTAAAGACAGACTCAAATAAATTCCCAGGAAACAAGTAGAAGAGATGTATGTTAGTGACATAGCCAATTAGATTTGTGATGCATCGTCTTCACAGCATTATGTAGTGATGAGATGCTGCTCAGTAGACTTCACATTCCAACTGAGTACTTACTGCCAGATTATGGCAGATTGTGGGAAGGATTTTATGAAATAGTCAAATGGTTTCCTTTGATTATTTAATTATCAAGAATTTTGAATGTCGTTGATTTTCAGCCTTTAGTTATTAATGCTTTTTTCCATGTCTAAATGTGAGCACTAGCTTCAAGTAATTTTCTTGCTATCTTATTAAAATTTTTTAAAATTTAAAACCTTGAGTAAATCCCCAAATAAACATGTATATATTTTAAGTTATTAATTTCAGTATCAAATTGTTCACTACTCTGAGTTTCTGGTAAAGAAATCTACGTAGAAATGGTGCCCTCTAAAGAGGGAACTCAAAAGAATAGTTAGAATCTAGGCCAAGGATTATTAAAAATATGTATCTAGTTTTGAAAAATGTGTATAAATATAATATCAATAATAATACTAGTGATAATAATGCAAAATTCATATTAACAGTTAAGCTGTGCTCAGGAGAAAAAATATGTTTTTATATTGACAAATTTTATCTATTTTCCCACTGATGACTTGCAGACTTTGTAAATTATTGAATTATTTTTAAAGTATTTTGTAAACCCTATACTCTTATATTTAAGCAACTAAAAAGGGTAGTCATAATGATTTCAGAGTAACCTTCTCAGTGTTAGTTGGAAGGATTACTAACAACAATTAAATATTAAAAATGTCAGCTGGTAGTCACTCTAAATCAAGCCATACAGAGCTGCTAATCTGTGAAGACATTTTTCTATTAGATTTGCAACAATAATAAACTTTAATTTTATATTTCATTTTTTTGGCAAAATTATTAGAAAAAAATTTATATGTATTTGGTGATAGCCTAAATTGATACAACCTCTAAGGATGATGTAATACTTAGCACATGATTTAGTCACATACCATTGTATGTACCATTTTATTTATAAAATAATATCCTTCAGACATACTTTCTGATAAGAATAAATTATTAAAGATTATTTAAGATTACTGCAGCACTGAATTTTAAGAAAAAGTTTTAAAAACAAAGAGAGGGTTACATAATTTGTGGGATAGTCATAAAATAGAATATTACGCAGACATTAAGAATGAGGAAACTTCATGAATTGATATAAAAAGCTTTATGTAATATTTAAATTATGAAGATTAATAAACAAAACCTCATTTAAATTGAAGTTGGGGACCTGTAAGGGATGTTCGCAAGCCCTGCTACTCATTGTCAATTACCTCAAACAGGAAGAGACTAGCATTACAGAGAAAAGCCATTTCCCCTAGATCCAACTGGTTAAGACCTGATAGAATCTGGAGGAGAGAGAAGGATTTTCCTATCATTTTTTTTATTTTTATGAAATAGGAGAACAGAAAAGATATGGGAGTTGTGCATACAGAGGTCCCACTAAGAAAGGTATCTTGGAGTGCTAATGGAAAGTGTAAGGTAAATAATTCACAGATTAACATGCTTTTTAATTTTTTTTTTAATTTGAGTATAGTTGGTATATGCAATATCACATCAATTATGTTAGCTCTAGGTGTGTAATATAGCGATTCAACATTTTTATACCTTTTGATGTGATCACCCTAATTCTAGTAATCATCTGTCATTGTGCAAACTTATCACAGTATTATTTACTATATCCCCCTTCCCCTTTTCACCCATCCCCCACCCCTTCTGGTAACCGACTCTTTGGTCTCTGTTTCTGAGTCTGTTTTCGTTTGTTTGTTTTGTTTCGTTTTCTAGATTCCACATATAAATGCAATCGTATGGTACTTGTTTTTCTCTGCTTGACTTATTTCACTTAGCATAATACCCTCTAAATCTATTCATGTTGCAATTGTCAAGATTTCATTCTCCTTTATTACTGTGTAATATTCCATTGTATGTATATGTATGTGTGTGTATGTATATATACACATATATATCATTGTATGTATATGTATGTGTGTGTATATATATACACATATATATCTTCTTTATCTTCTGAAATTTTATGAATAAATGGAAAATGCATATAACTTAAATTTTCATCAGCCATTGATGTTGATGTGTCAAAACTTAAAAAAAATGTGATTCTTAAAGTACTAAGAAATGCAATAGTATTTCCGCATGTCTATTTCTGAAAGTTGATAAAAGCTAGTGGTATGCTGGAGTTAGCTGATATGAACTGATGAAAGCTGACTTAAATATTTGGGAGTTCTGTAAAACTATGGTTAAACCATTTCATAGATTAAAACCAGCCATTTTAGGAGTATTTCACCACAGTAATCAGCATACGTTACAAATAAATGCCCTTTCCTCCTCCTTCCTCCAGCTATTTCACTAAAATACAATTAATTAAAGTTCTACTGGTCCACGACTTGATTGTTTTAATGTCATCTTATTTGTAGGTTTAGTTTAACACAACACTTAAGAAAGCAATCTGATTTTTTGTCTGTAAAGAGAATATATTGTTTGGAATTAATGCTATGTTCTAGCTCAGTGGCTTCCAAATGTTTGTCTGCTGATCTGAGTCATTCTGTGAATAAAATAATAAGGTAAAAACAAGAAAATTGGATAGAGTGTGTCACTTCATGGGGAGGAAAACTGAAAGAGGGAGTTGGTCATTGTCCAGGCAAGTTATGGTTAATAGACATCCACATATGTAAAATACAGCTTTTTGTTTATTCTATGTAGTGCCCAAGTACATTAGGAGTAAAATTGTGGACTCTACCACTAAGTTCCTTAAAAATCTCTTTAGAGCTATATTAAATTTGTATCAAACGACATGAAAATAAGAAAATATGAATTTATATCAATACACTACAAAATGTTGGATCATAAATAGATAAATAAAAGTGCGCTTAAAAGAAGCATCAAGGACATCTTTATTGGCTTGTTTAATCCTTAAAGTAGTTGTTCTTTCCTTTAACATGTATTAGAATCACCAGGCATCCTTATTAAGAAGGTTTCAGATTCAGCAGGTTAGGGCTAAGGCTTAAATGTGTTTTTAACAAGTTCCTATGTGATACTGATATTGCTGGTTAGGATGCAATACTTTGAGAACCACTGCCTTAAGGGGAGAAGCTGTTTCTTTCTAATGCTGTATTCTTACCTATCGTAGCTGATTAGCAAATATTAGATGAATTTGGGTTTTTTATCTAAGACAGGAAAGAGAGAATTTAATGCACTCTACTGGGTAAAAAGAAAAAAAAATTAAATGATATATCTTTTGTTTTATTGCACAATTGATCAGCTGTATATCTTAATACATTTGGAATTATACCAGAGGATATTTATACTTTTATTTGCATATACCATAAATGTCCAACTTAGATATATTTTAATATGATATATAGGGTATGTGTTTTTTGTGTTTAAGACTATCCATCCTTAACATTTTTGGAATTCAAAGAATGATACTAAATGTATAAGCTAAAAAAGAGATATATATACTTGGAAAAATTCTGTTTTAGAAAGTAATGACAAAAACAATATTTAAGAAAATAAATTCTTGTAACATATTACGGAAAGCATGAAATACTTTTAAAAGTATTTTCTTTTAGAATTTATATTAATAAACTCTAACAAATATTACTATGGAAATGAAATCAAAGCAAACATAAAGGAAAAGAGGCCAAGAAAAAATGAGATAAATATTTTACAGAAAGTTACACTTACATTTGTTGGAATTTTTTTTAAGTTTGTTTTTGTTTTGAAATCATCTTCAGTTTGCAGAAGAATTGCAGAAATAATATAGAGAATAATGGTATATGTTTCTATTAACCTTAACGTCTTATATAACCATAGTACAATTATCAAAACTAAGTAATTAATACTGTTACATTACTGTTAACTAAGCTGCAAACTTATATGAATATCATCAGTATTTGCAATAACTTTGTTGTTGTTGCTCCAGGATCCAATCCAGGATTTTAGCATACCTCCCTTTTCCCCCACTTATTTTTATACTGAGGACTTCTTTATTTGATTGCAGCACAAGAAAGTCTAGGCATATTTTTGTTTTCCTTATTTTAGCTCTAGAATCAACCACATCTCTGAAAATCATTGGTTTCTTTTACTAAAGAACAGTATTTAGAAGCTAACTTTTGGGTGCTAGATATGCTCATTGCTTCTTGAGTATCACAACTGACAGACTTAAATTCATATTTACATATTAAAGACCGTATACAATGTATCTATCTTATGTATATAAATGAGTTCATATTGAAACCTGTGACATCAATCCAAAACCACAAGGTTCATTCTAGACTCATCCCTTTGCATTTTTGTAATCTCTTTATCCAAAAGTGAGAAATATGGCTCTCACTATCTATTACATATTTACTTAGTTGTTCAACACTAATGTACTTATCAACTTATTGCAGAACTGATAGCCCATATTCTTGTGAGAAATGTATTTACCAACTCCTAAATATAGAATTGAACAAAGATATCAAATCAGTGATTTAACTCTAACCTTTAAGAAACTGGTGAAAGAAGAGAAAATTAAGCCCAAAAGCAGTAAAAATTAAGCAGTAAATAGAAAATAATATACCAATTCAATTTGAATAACTTCTATGTACTTATCTTCAAGGTCACTGTTCTCTGACTGTGCTCAATTTTACTGATCAGCTTGTCCAAGGCATTCTTTATCTTTGCTACTGGGTTTTTCATTTGTAATATTTCCATTAAATTATTTCTTATATCTACCTCCCTACTGAAATTACCCATCTTGTCTTGCATACTATTCACATTTTCCACTTGGGCACTTAAATATTCACGTACTTTAAAAAAATCTGTCAGATATTTCTAAAACTGTATCATACATAAGTATTTTTCTCATGATTGCTTTGTCTTGTGGGAGTGTTTTATCTTTCCTTTTCATATGCTCCACAGTTTGTTGTTGTTGTTGTTGTTGTTGTTGAAACCCAGATATTTGTGTAAGATAGTGGACACTGAGATAAATAGCTTTTAAATGGACACACCTTTCCTAATGCTAGTTCTCTAGTGAGAAATTCTGAGTTAGTCTTATTAATAGTTGTGCTAGTATTGGGTGGCTTTTTGTTTGCTATTTTTACCTTAGCACAGTACATGTTTTACATTCTTTTACCAATATCAGAGTAGAGTCTGATTTGCCAGAGTGCTTTTGCCATGCTGGATGCCTCTCCCATCTTTAGTCCTCCTTTTGCACTGTCTCAGAGGAGGTCTGTCTTACAATTAACTTGCTATATAATACTTGTTAGCTTTCTTTGTTACTGACTGGTAATTGTCTATTGGTACAAATGGAGATAGGGGATATTTTCTGCTGCTCTGATTAAGCCTTAGTCTTTGGCAGTCACAGTGTCTCTGGATCTAAGAGGGGTGACCTTTCTAGTGTTCTGGCCTCTCCAGGGTGGTAGCTTGAGTCCAGCATGCATTGTTAGTTCTCCCTCAGAGTCAGACTTTTTCGTTAGTTTATCTGCTACTTTTCCCTAGTTCCAGTGGATTTTCGTTGGTGCACTAATTGTGACAGTGTTTATTGCCTTTCTTCCCATGAATTAATGCTTTAGTTCCATAAAAGAAATAGTTCTGGTGGATTATTCTGCCTTTCGTACAATTGTTACTGCTTCCCTTCCTCAGTGCTACATCATTCCTGAGACTTTCTAAGGAGACCCCAATCTTTGCTATGAGCAGTCTGTGGGGTTCATGGAGAAAAACGCTATAAGTAGGCAAAGGATTCTCACATATTTGCAGAGCCCCAGGGGCTTCAGGCTCTTTCACCAGTGCACACTTGATATTCACCAACAATTTGCTAAGTCATCTGAGCAAACTCTTTCTACTGGCGTCCAATTGTTGCTTGCTCTCTCTAGTGAGTTTAAGCTTGCATCTCATGTATCCCAGCAGACTACTGTCTCTCCTTAGATTTAAGAGAAATTGTGAATTTGCTGTATGACTTTCTTTTTTTTTTTTTTTTTGGTTGTAAGTTTGGAAGTGACACTATTCATAGCTCTTTCTATCCCAAGAGAAAACTGGGAGCCAAAAATGTTATATATTTTTGAATCAAATAATAACTTTCGAGAGTTCTTGATGAAAGTCATCAGGTAAATTCATTTAAGCTTGAAACACTAATCTGTTACTTTCAAATTGCATTTATTTTCTTTACTGTACCAACTAGTACTTATTTACATATTGCCTTGTTTTATTTTCTTATGAATAAATTTGGTCTCATAAAAGACTGCAAATTTTGAAAATGAAAAGCTGTAGTGTATATTGGTTTTGTATATTAACAGACAGCATCTAATATTAGATTACATATTCTTATCTTCTATTATTTAATTAGATTTTCACTGTTAAGTTCTCATATACTTTAAAATTTAACTTCATTTTTCAGGATATTTTTAAATTTACAGAAAAATTGTGAAGATAACGTAGATAATCCCTATATATACTGCATTCACTTCCCGAATTATTAATATCTTATGTTAGTATGATATATTTGTTAAAATTATTGAATCTACATTACAACACTGTTATTAACTATAGTCCATAGTTTATCCAGATTTCTACTTTGTACATAATGTATTTTTCTGTTCGAGGATCTCAACAGAGAAAGAAATCCACAGAAGTAAAATGCCATTTTTATTACCCCATATCAAGAGTTAAAGAGTCATACTATCAACATGATTTTTCATTGTTGAAGTAAAAACTGATCACTGAGGTTAAGAAGTGTTTGTAAGGTTTATCCACTTAAAAGTTCCATTTCTCCCAGCTCCAACCCACCACCTGCTTTCCATACTGTACTCTATAAAGTCACTAATTGCAGCCCATACTTATTGAATAGAAAGTTACAGTTCACCACCTTAAGTGTGGAGTGTGTAAATAAACTTTTTTGTAAATTTTTTTTCCGGGGGTTTTTTGCTTTTTTACTGCCCCGCTTTAGGATACACACATGGATATTTATTTTATACTTTGGTTTATAATGAAATATTGCATGATTATTTTGTTGCTCATTGTTCCAACTTTGGCCACTGGGATGTCTCTTTGACATACCTCATCATTGTGGGTTTTGTTTGTTTTTGAGCATTTCCTTACTTTCTGATAATCCACAATGCTTCAGGCTCATCTTGTATATTTCCTTTTCTAGTTCTAGAAAGAATTAACAATTCCTCAAATGGGAACTGGTTTCTTTTAATGAATAGTGAAATGAGAAGGAAAGATTTTGGTGCTAAGAATGTTCATTGCTACTGAGCTGCCCTTGCTCTAAAACCTCTCAGCTGACAAAGTAAGGAAATATATGCATGTATACTACCCATATACATACACAGATATATAAATCTGAAATAAGTAGCCATCAATATCTATATTAAGCAAAACATAAGGTTAGACCGATGTCTCCAGCTTTAACCCATTGCCACCTGGCTCATTCTAGCTTCTTCCTCTTTCTATCAGTTACCACTCATTCCAACAGTTAGAAACCTCACGACTACACAATTACTTAATTGTTGAATTTCAGTATGAAGACATGGAAGTATCAGAGTTGTTAATTCATATTCCTTGGGAAATAACTTTATTAACTAACCTTCAATAACTATGTATATTTATTTCGTCTTTAGTCTTACAGACTCCACTCATAATCAAAGTTAATTAGGCCATCGACTTTTTCTCAAACAACTCTCAGTGAGGTTATTATATACATTTGTAATACAATTTGTTTCCTTACATTCTGATTTCATCCTAGGATTTCATAACCTCCAAAACAATCATCTTTCAAATTTCTTAACCATGTCTTTCGCAGAACAGAAAGCTTTAATTTTAATAAAATCTAACTAGTTTTGTTTTTCGTTTATGGATTATGTTTTTGGTGATATAGCTAAAAAATAACCACCAAACTCAAGGACATCTAGATATTCTCCTATATTTTCTTCTATAAGTTTTATAATTTTGAGCTTTACATTTAAGTCATCTATGATCCATTTTGAATTAATTTTTGTGAAAGACTATTTTTTCTTCCCTGAATTGCCTTTACTCATTTGTCAAAGATCAATTAAGTCTGTTATGTGGGTCTATATCTAGGCTCTCTATTCTTTTCCATTAATCTATATGTCTATTATTTTGCCAATACTATGATGTCTTAATTACTGAAACTTTATAGTGAATCTTGAATAAGTTAGTTGAGTCTTTCACTCTGGTTCTTCTTCAATATAATGCTGGATATTCTAGATCTTTGATCTTTGATTTTCATATAACCTTTAGAATTATCTTGTCGATATCTACATGATAGCTTGCTGTGAGAGTGGATTGCATTGAATCCGCAGATGAAATTGGGAAGAATTAAAATGTTAAAAATACTGTCTTGCAATCCATGAACACTGAATATATCTCCATTTATTTAGATCTTTGATTTCTTTCATCAGCATTTTGTAGTTTTCTGTGTACAGATTCTGAATATATTTTGTCAGTTTTATATTTTGGCATTTCAATTTTTGGTGTTGTATCTTTTTTCCTTTAATTTAAAATTCCAATTGTTCATTGCTGGTATTTAGGAAAGCATTTGACATCTATATATTAACTTTTTATTCTGGGATAATTGTTTCCCAAATTTTGAAGGATTTTCTATATAGCCAATCCTTTGTGAATAGACATTTATTTTTTCCTCTCCAATAAATATAATTTTTATTTATTTTTCTTGTCTCATTGCACTAGCAATGATAGAATTTGCACTATGATGATAAACAGTAGTAGTGAGAGACAACATGCTTGCTTTGCTCCCTAAAGGTAAATGTAACCAGTTTCTTACCATTAAGAGTCATTTTAATAGAAGGTCTTCTCCTCTTTCTCCTTCTTCTCCTTCTTTTCTTCTTCTTCTTCCTTCTTCCTTCTTTCTTCTTCATTTCTTTACATTTTTTATTCTTAGTTTACTGAGAGTTTTTCTTATGACTGGGTGCCAGATTTTGTCAAATGACTTTCTGGTATCATTTGATATGATCATATTGTTTTTTCTTCAGCCTCTGATTTGGTGGATTACACTGCTTTACTTTTACATGTTGAACCAGCCTTATTTACTTGAAATTAATCCTAATTGGTCATGGTATATATTCTGTTTTAGATATTGCCAGATTTTTTTGCTAATATTTTATTTTGGATTTTGCATCTGTGTTGATAAGCAATAACCATCTGTCGTTTTCTCTTCTCATTATGACTTTATGGATTTTGGTATTAGGATAATGCTGGTTTCACAAAAGAAGTTAGAAATTCTCTCCTTTGCTTCTATTTTCTGGAAAAATATTGGGGAAAGTTGATATAATTTCTTTCTCAAATGTTTCATAAAATTCACCAGTGAATTCATCCAGGCCTAGTCTGCCCTTTTTGAAACTTATTAATAATTGAATTAATACATTCTTTTTATAAGCCTGTTCAAATTATCTATTAGTCCTTATATGAATTTTGATAGTGGTGTCTTTCAAGGAATTTTAACTAAGTTCTCAAACATATGGGTATATAATTTTTCATAGCATTCTTTATTTTTACTGATATCACTAATTATGATCCCTATGTAATTTTAGATATTGTTTTTTCTCTCATTTTTTTTCTTGGTTAGTCCAGTCAGAGATTTATCAGTTTTATTAATTTTTTAAAGAATCAGCTTTTGGTTTTAGAGATTTTTTCTATTGCTTTCTTGTTTCCAATTTCATTGACTTCTGTAATTTTTATTCTTTTCTTCTGCTTCCTTTAAGTTTACATTGCTCCTCTTCTGTTAGTACCCTAAGATGGAATCTTAGATTGTAGTTTTAGATCTTTTTTATTTTCTCCGAGTTGCACTTAATGCTGTTAATTTTCCTCTTAGCACTGTTTTCACTATTATTACTTTATTTGAGAAATAATTTTTATTTCTCAAATGTTGATTTTTTTTATGTTTACTTAGTTCAAAGTATTCTTTATCATCTGTTTAACATTATTTGACTC